>NW_026974943.1:0-300000 GCF_030014295.1 Loxodonta africana | reverse complement strand
TTATTTTGACCAATCTGGTAGTTCCAGAGATACTTGCTCTGAGATAGGCCTTGGCTTTACTCCTCTCAGACATGAGTGGCTACCAGGTGGTATCTGTCTGTGAAAAGCCTTAAAGACATATAATGCCATAACCAGCTTAGGTAAGGAATGGAGAACAGGGAAAGAAGCAGACAAACCTGATAGCCTGGAAAAGAAGAGGCTGACGAGGCAGATGCATGGGAGAATAAACTGTAGAGATACTGAATGTACTGAAGGATCAGAGATCCAATGTACATACCCAGGTTGAATGCATGCTCAGACAAGACCTGAGAGGACCCTAGGTTTGAGCCTCTGGCAGATCTTTGGGCTCTGCACAAACGGAGGTGTAGACTAAGGCCCAATTGTAGGTGGCCTGGCTAAGCATTGAAAGAGTACCTAATTCAGAGGCAATCTTCAATGCCCAGGAAAGGGTTTTTAGTTTTCTTTTTCTTCTCTTTTTGACTCCAAAAAAGGTCTCTATCAGGTCACTGGTTGACCACTAAAATAACTGAAGATAGACTTCAGTGACCACACATGGCAAAGAAAACAGTCTATGCAAAATAATAAATACATACAAACAAATAAATAGTTTGGAAATGTCACTAAACAGATGACCACAGCCCTCAACAATAACAGCAAGCACTAGGTAGGCTGGAGAATCTGCTTTTCAGAGTTAACACATAAAATTCACAAAGCCCAGTGTTTGGTAAAAATACTAGGCATGCCAAGAAACAGGAAGTACAACCAATTCACAGGAAAAAAAAAAAATCGGTGAAAGCAGTCCCTGAAGAACCAATGACATAGAATTGCTAGGCAAATCGTTTAAATCTACTGTGTTAAACATGGTCAAAGACCTAAAGGAAAACAGGAGAATGTCTCAACGAACAGAGAATATCAATGATGACAAAGAAATTATAAAGAAGGCATCAAATAGAAATTACCATCAATCTTTCTCAAACTTTTCCAAAAACTAAAAGGAAGGAATAATTTGTAACTCAATCCATGATGCTATCAGCATCCTGATATTTAGCCAGACAAAGCCATCAGAAAAAAATATTGCATAGAAATATCTATGGAAATCCTCAACAAAATAGTAAAACTCCAATCCAGCAGCATATTAAAAGGACCATATGTCATAACCCTGTGTGCTTTGTCCCACAAGTGCAGCATATATAAAAGTCAATCAGTGTAATGCAACACATTAATAGAACGTAGGGAGAGGGGGATGATCTATCAACTGATGCAGAAAAAAGCGTTTAACAAAAAAACACTCAAAAATCAGGAATAAAAGCGAACTTCCTATTGTGTGAGAGTCAAAAATGGCCTCTGTGTATTAGCCCCAAGTTATTTACTTCTTCAAGTAAGCTGAGGCGTATTATATGGAAAAAAAAAAAAAACTGGCATGAAACTCAAACTTGTACATGTCCAACTGATTTAAAAATAGCCCAAATAAGCAGATTTTTAGCCACTTAGGACCTGCCTGTTTTACATACCCTGCAAAACTGGACTCAACTTCTGCTAGTCCTAAAAAAAAAAAAAAAAAAAAGATAAATTCCTGTAGTTATAAAGACCCTAAGATGCTGCTGCTTTTAGAGCTCTCTGACCCAGAGACTTATCGCCTGGCTGCAGGAGGATATCGCTTCTCACCCCGGGAGCTTTCTTGCTCTCTTCTCCTTCTGATGCTACCTGTGACTCTAGCCTCTGGAAGACCTTCTGCTACAGGGACCACCCCCTTGCATATGACTTTCAATGTGTTGGCCCCATTAAATAGCTTGTTGTGCAATACTGTCATATAGCTCTGAATTTCCTTCACCTCAGTACCCTTCCTTAAAATTATAAAGGACAGTTGTGAAAAACCAACACTTAACATTATACTCAATGGTGAAAGACTGAAAGATTTTGCCATAAAATCAGGAACACGGCAAGGATATCTCTTTTCCCTATTTCTATTCAACACTGTGGTCTTTTTGTTCGCCTCTGTGAATGTGAAAACTGGACAATGAAAAAAGAAGGCAGGAGAAGTACTGATGCATGGAAGTGTGGTGTTGGTGAAGAATATTGAATGTACCATGGATTAACAAAAGAACAAAAAAATCAGTCTTACAATAAAACAGTGAAATGTTCCTTAGGAATGAGGATGGCAAGACTTCATCTTACTTACTTTGGACACATTATCTGGAAAGACCGATCACTAGGAAAAGAAGTCCTGTTAGGTGAAGTGGAAGATCACAAAAATAAAGGAAAACCCTCAAAAAGATGGATTGACCCAATAACAACAACAATGGACTCAAACATACCAACAATCATTAGGATGGCATGGGACCAGGGAAAGTTTCTTTCTCTTATATATTAGGTTACTTTGAGTGAAGCCAACTAAATAGCAACTGCTCTCAACAACAACATTCAGCGCAAGACATCAACAACAACATAGCTACAGCTATATCTTCATATAAAACAAAAAACACCACCAGTTGCAGTAGAATCAAACGCAACTCACAGTGACCCGTTGGGTGTCGGAGTAGAACTGGGCTCCGTCAGTAGGCCGCACTGTGTGTCTGTACCATAATTTGTTTCCCATTCGTCTGTTGATGAGCATTTAGGTTGTTTACATCTTTTTGCTATTGTGAATGGTGCTCCCATGAACATGGTATGCATATGTCTATTCCTGCGACTGCTCTTACTTCTCTTGGGTATATTCCTATGAGTGGGATTGCTGGATCTTATGGTATTTCTACTTCTAGCTTTTTAAGGAAGCACCAGATTGCACCAGATTCTTTACTTATTTGGGGCTTCTTCCTTTTCCATATGAAGTTTGTGATTTGTTTCTCCAACATGCTAAAAGTTGTCATTGGAATTTGGATTGAGATTGCATTGTATCTGTAGATCACTTTGGGAAGAACTGACATTTTCATAATGTTGAGTCTTCATGTCTATCAGCATGGTATGTTTTTCCACTTATTTAGGTCTCTTTTGATTTCTTGTAATAGTGTCTTGTAGTTTTCTTTGTGTAGGTTTTTTACATCTCTGTTTAAATTTATTCCTAAATACTTTATCTTCTTGGGGGCTATTATAATGGTATTGATTTGGTGATTTCCTCTTGGAAGTTCTCTCTTTTGGTGCAGAGGAATCTGACTGACTTATGTATGTTTATCTTATATCCTGATATTTTGCAAAATCTTCTATTTTAGTTGTAGTAGTTTTCTTGTGGATTTTTGGGGGTTTTCCATGTATAAAACCATATCATCTGCAAATAGGGATACTTTTACTTCTTCGTTACTGATTTGGATGCACTTTATTTCTTTTTCTTGCCTTATTGATCTGGCTAGGGCCTCCAGTACAATGTTGAATATGAGTGGTGACAAAGGGCATCCATGTCTGGTTCCCCTTCTCAAGGGGAATGCTTTAAGACTCTTCATTTAGGATGATGTTGGTTGTTGGCTTTGTATAAATGGCCTTTATTATGTCCAGGAATTTTCCTTCTATTCCTATTTCGCTGAGAGTTTTTATCAAGAATGGGTTTTGGACTTTTTAAAATACCTTTTCTGCATCAGTTGATAAGATCATGTGGTTCTTGTCTTTTGTTTTATTTATGTGATGGATTACGTTGATTGTTTTTCTAATGTTGAACCATCCCTGCATACCTGGTATGAATCCCACGTGGTCATGGTGAATTATTTTTTGATATGTTGTTGAATTCTATTGGCTAGAATTTTGTTGAGGATTTTTGGGTCTATATTCATGAGGGATATTGGTCTGTAATTTTCTTTTTTTTGTGGATCTTTACCTGACTTTTCTATCATGGTTATGCTGGCTTCATAGAATGAGTTTGCGAGTATTTCATCCTTTTCTATGCCTGAAATGCCTTTGGTAGTAATGGTGTTAACTCTTCCCTGAAAGTTTGGTAGAATTCTCCAGTGAAGCTGTCTGGGCCAGGGCTTTTTTGTTGGTGGTGGTTTTTATTTTTTTAATTATCTCTTCAATCTCTTCTTTTGTTGTGGGTTTATTTAATTTTTCTACCTCAATTTGTGTTAGTTTAGGTAAGTAGTGTGTTCCTAGAAATTTGTCCATTTCTTCTAGATTTTCAAATTTGTTAGAGTACAATTTTTCATAGTATTCTGTTATGATCCTTTTTATTTCCATTGGGTCTGTTGTGATATCACCCATTCCATTTCTTATTTAGGTTATTTGCTTCCTCTCCTGTTTTTTCTTTTGTCAATTTGACCAATGGTTTATTGATTCTGTTGATCTTTTCAAAAAACCGTCTTTTAGTATTGTCTACTCTTTCAATTGTTTTCCTATACTCTATGTCATTCATTTCTGCTCTAACCTTTATTATTTCCTTTCTTCTGGTGCCTGAGGGCTACTTTTGTTTCTCTCTATTTGTTCAAGTTGTAGGGTTAATGTTTTGATTTTGGCACTTTCTTCTTTTTGAATGTGTGCATTTATTGTTGTAAATTGACCTCTAAGCATTGCTTTTGCTGTTTTCCAAAGGTTCTGGTAAGACATGTTTTCATTCTTCATTTAATTCTATGAATTTATTTTTTCCATCCTTGATTTCTTCTATAATCCAGTAGTTTTTAAGCAAGGTGTTGTTCTGTTTCCACGTATTTGATTTTTTTTCCTTGCTGTTTCTGTTATTGATTTCTAATTTTATGTCATTATAATCAGAGGATACTCTTTCTTAAGGTCAGCTGATTAACAATTTTAATTCCATGTACAATCTTAATTCTCCTTTGCCATGTAACTTAACATATTCACAGATTCCAGGGATTGAGACAAGGACACCTTTGGAGAATCTTTTTCCTATCTTCCGTATTGATATTTCAATCTCCGGCATTGTTTCTATCACCAAGGCCATATTTTCCGACTACCAATTGTTCTTCTTTGTTTCCAACTTTCACATTCTAATCACCAGTAATTACCAATGCATCCTGATTGCACGTTCAATCAATTTCAGACTACAGAAGCTGAAAAAAACCTTCAATTTCTTCAACTTTGTTCTTAGTGGTTGCTGCGTAAATTTGAATGATAGTCATATTAACTGGTCTTCCTTATAGGCCTATGGATATTATCCTATCACTGACAGCACTGTACTTCAGGATAGACCTCGAATTGTTCTTTTTGACGATAAATGTAACACCATTCCTCTTCAAGTTGTCATTTCCGTCATAGTAGGCTATGTGTTGTCCGATTCAAAATGGCCAATACCAGTCCATTTCAGCTCACTAATGCCTAGGATATCGATGCTTATGTGTTCCATTTCGTTCTTGAAGATTTCCAATTTTCCTAGATTCATACGTCGTATATTTCAGGTTCCAAGCATTAGTGGTATTTTCAGTTGCCTCATATGCATGTGAAAGATGGACAGTGAATAAGGAAGACTGAAGAAGAATAGATGCTTTTGAATTGTGGTGTTGGCAAAGAATATTTAATATACCAAAAGAACAAACAGATCTGTCTTGGAAGTAGTACAGCCAGAATGCTCCTTAGAAGCCAGGATGGTGATACTGCATCTTACATACTTTGGCCGTGTTGTCAGAAGAGATCAGTCCCTGGAGAAGGACATCTTGCCTGGTAAAGTACAGGGTCAGCTTTTAAAAGAGGAAGACCCTCAATGAGATGGATTGACACAGTGTCTGCAACAACGGGCTCAAGCATAACAACGATTGTAAGTATGGCACGGGGCCGGACAGTGTTTCTTTCTGTGGTACATAGGATCGCTATGAGTCGGAAGCAACTCCACTGCACCTAATAACAACAACAATAAACATCTTTCTGGTATTCTCAGCTTTTAGCCAAGATCCACTGGACATCAGCAATTATATCCCTCCTTCCGTGTCATTTTCTTTATTTTTTTTCTTTCAAATCAGGATTTTTTTATTTTAATATTTATTTGACCACAACTTATTTTTAAAAAAGAAAAGAAAAGAAAGGGAACATATATCTGTGTACCCAAAGCCTAGCACACAGAGCACATGTTTCTTGTAGATCAGAGTCATTATACATGGTTGTCTGCCCAATGGATCAGAATCAAGTCATACAGAAATACAGCTGTATATGGCTTCAGTATGTCATATCTTCTTTGACAAGACAAGTGATGGAACTTACCATTGTGCCAGTTGGGTAGTGCTCACATAGTTCATCTGAAGAGTTAGTGTTTCTTACTCTTTGGTCTGCCATCCCAATGATCCAGATCTTTCTTCATTATAATACCCTGATTCCATTACCCTTTGAAATCCTTCCACTGGCTATATACTTACATATTCAAATTTATCTCTCTAGGTTTATAGTCTCAGTCTTCCTCAATACATTTAATCAATTAATATATAAAAACAGAACCACTGTGGCCAGAAGTAGAACTGAAGTTAATGTAACAGTGGTTAAGAATTTCAACCTAGGTTTACATTCCTACCCATTACTATCCACAGGACTCTGGATGTGATAATAGCACCTACTTCATGGGGTTAATACGGGCATGGAATGAGCAATGTATGAAAAGTACTTGGTACTGTTCCTGACAGTGCACAATAAATGTTGTAATTATAATTAACAATGCACATGTTATAATTGTTATTATGTGATAGCAATGATGGAAATAACAGTAATTCCCAAATGTTATCAGGTAGATATTTTGATTTTTCTCTCTTTTTTTTTAATTATGCTTTAGATGAAGGTTTACAGAGCAAATTAATATCTCATTAGGCAATAAATACACATACTGTTTTGTGACATTGGTTGCCAACCCTACACCATGTCAACATTCTACCCTTGTCAACCTTGGGTTCCCCATTATCAGCTTTCCTGTTCCCTCCAGCCTTCTCATCCTTGCCCCTGGGTTGGTGTGCCCATTTAGTCTTGATTTGTTTTACGGGTCTGTCTAAATTTTGGCTGAAGGGTGAACCTTCAGAGTGACTTCAGTACTGATTTAAAAGGACACTTAGGGGCCATACTCTCGAGGTTTCTCCAGTCTCTGTCAGACCAGTAAGTATGGTCTTTTTTTGTAAGTTATAGTTTTGTTCTGCATTTTTCTCCAGTTCTGTCCTGGACCCTCTATTGTGATCCTTGTCAGAGCAGTCGTTGGTGGTAGCTGGGCACCATCTAGTTATGCTGGACTCAGTCTGGTGGAGGCTGTGGTAGTTGTGGCCCATTAGTTTCCACATCCTTTTCTGAATCGGCTTGAATTTCTGGCAGTTTCCTGTTGATGTACTGCTGCAGCCATTTTTTAATTATCTTCAGCAAAATTTTACTTGAGTGAAATTTTAAGGAGGCATATTTAAATATAAAGACAAAGAATATATGAAATTTAAAATGTCAAAAAGATACGTAAGACAAATATTAATTAAAAGGAAATATGGTTTAGCTATAAAATATTAAACAAAGCAGATTTTAAGAAAAAAAACTCTAGATATGAAGATGTTCACACACACCATATAAGACAGGCTCTATTTTTTTTTGGATTATTAGCTTGGAGTCCTGGTGGTGCAGTGGTTAAAAGCTGACACTTATCAAAAGGTTGGCAGTTCAAATCCACCAGCTGCTCCTTGAAAACCCTACAAGGCAGTTCTGCTTCGCCCTATAGGGTTGCTATGAGTTGTAATTGACTCAACATGATTGGTTTTTATTTTTTCATATTAGCCAGCATGTTTTGTAATGCTCCTTGGTTTTCAGATACTTTCACTGACTTTATTTGACTCTATACCAAGGAGAACTACATTTCCCAAGATCCTTTGCCAGCATATTTCTTGTAGGAAATCACAATGTAAGACTGTCAGAAGATTAGAAAGGCTATAGGACAGAAGTCAGCAAATTTCTCCTTCTCTCTTTCCCCACTTCAACTATAGTTCCTGGAAGTAACCGTGGCTCGCCATGATTTCACTTTGAATAAATAGCCACTCTCTTCATGGTTTCAAATATTGTCTGCTGGTCCTCACCTTGGTTCTGGGTTCTGCATGAGGGCCCCACCCATGGGGTCCTGGAAGCCATCTTGTCCTGCTGTTTGACAGTTTTCTGGGTGTTGGAAGCAACATACTGATGGGAGTCTCTAAGTTGATTCAGCTTCCCTTGTTTGGTTCCTTGATTCCTTCATCTCCTACTGAAGTACTTATCTGAATTCTGTTCTCTCTTTGAAATAGCTAGTGATCTCTCTCCTGATAACTGATTTTTAGATGAGGAAATTAGGCTTAGAAAAAGGTTTTTGAAAGAGACAACCTACTGGAGACATTTTCTTCTCATGATGATGGAAGAAACAATAGAGAAATATGAAAATATAATATCGCTGAAACTCTAGGCTTGGAAGTGGTATACAGACACTTTCAGCCACATGCTATTGAGCAAAGTTTATCAAATCACTAGGTTAACGCGTGATGGAGTGAAGAAGTGTGCTCCTCATGTGATCAGCAGAAGGCAGTAAATACTTGTCAAATGATAGTCTCTTTATCACAGACTCCAAACACCATGGGCAGAAAGTTAGTTGAAAAAACTCTTTAGCAACCATAAGAGTATATTCCACAATTATCATGGCAGATAGGAAACCCTGGTGGCATAGTGGTTAAGTGCTATGGCTGTTAACCAAAAGGTTGGCAGTTCGAGTCCACCAGGCGCTCCTTGGAAACTCTATGGGGCAGTTGTACTCTGTCCTATAGGGTCGCTATGAGGCAGAATCGACTCAACAGCAGTGGGTTTTTTGGGGTTTTGCATCATGGCAGATAAGGCAATATGAATCTTTTAAAAAGCATATCTCAGAGAGAAGATCCAGGGGCTATGCTATCAAAAAAATGAATGTGAAAACTACTCCAAGGAGGCAGAAAAGTGGCCTTATCAGTGACTATTCCTCATCAGAAATATAGTGGGCCTTTAAATGTCTGCCTAATGGAATTTCAGAACTTCTGGTGACCCACGATTCCTGTGGATATCTCATTCTTTCTTTCCTAATACCAGTGTTTATTTCTGTTATCCTGTCCCTGTCCAACCAAGACATGCTGGATATTTGGATAACTGGGAAATTTAGATAATTCACAGGTCATCAGATAAAAGATGGACCTTATTGGTGACTGCTTATCACCAAGAGATCCTGGGCTTTGAGCTTATTCCATGACTGAACGGGACATTTGGTTGTCTCCTTTGGAGAGGAGTTGGGACCCAGAAGGGTGAACTACTTGATTAGGAATGTTGGTTAATCATCTGATCTTCATCCTTCCTGGCTCAAGTTTAGATTGCACTTCCCTTTTCTTTGAAGTTAGGTGTGGACTGTGAAACATTAGTGCAAGTGACATGCATAACCCATGGCAAGAATTAAGAGCCAGCGAGTGAAATTCCATGTTCTTTACGTCTCGGAAACTATGGGGCAGTTCTACCCTGTCCTATAGGGTCGCTATGAGTCGGAATCGACTCGACGGCACTGGGTTTTGGGTTTTACACCTTCCATAAATTGCTGTTGCTTCACAATGAGGGAAGCACCATCAGCCTGTGTCCCTGAGGGAGGACAAATCCCAAGATAACATGCAGCGTGATCCAGAAATCCACTATTGTGGTTTTATGATAGAGATTTTTTTTTAATCACTGGTGTTATACTACAGCATAAACTAGAATATTATAACTAATTGCCCACATTCTAGACAAAAATTCATGTTTGTGATTCCACTCATCTAAAATTAACAAAATCTTGTCATTCCAGTGAGAAATTTAGGAATGTAGCTAAGTACACAGAGGGTAAAATTTCAGTGTTGAAGGGGAATTAGATTTGTGTATAAGTGGTAAAGACCAATGTTAAAATAATTTGGTAGTTTTTAAAATTTTTTTCTAACAAAATAAGACATAGACTCTGAAGTAACCCAATCTTCAAAAATACTGATATAGGATAGATGGAAATTACATAGGGGAATACAAAATAAATTCTTTTGTTCTTCTCATATTTTATAGAATAATCTCAGAAATCATACTTTTCATTAAGATTTCTGCCATTTTATTTTCATATCAAAAATATTTGAAAGGTAAAAATAAATATATCCTTCCAGCTTTCAAAAATAATCACTGAGTGTATCACAATAAACTGTTCTCTTAATTTGTTTTATTTCTGGGAGTATGCAATAAAATTGCCAAGGAAAACAATAAGGCATCAGCCAATATACTGGATTATGCAATGCTAAGTATATTCCTCAGCCTCCCTCAGAGGATGCACATGACCCCTTCCCTCAGGAAAGTTGTTCTCACTTGTAAATTACTTTCACAGAAAAACAAACAAATATTTCTAATGCTAAGAAAACGTGGCTGTAGGCATCAGATGATAGTGGGTAAAAAAAAAAAAAAAAGTGGGTAGAGCATCAAAAATCAGAAAAAAAGTATTTCCTTTTTATTAGATGAAATAAATTTCTAAATGTTCACCATCACTACTCATTTTTCTTTTGGTATCTGGAGACCATAAACATCACTATTCATGGCACCATGACCTGCACAGTGACTAATAAATGATAAGTGTTTGATAACCTAATTGTTGACCTAAATAATATGTAAATTGATGGCTATATTTTCTTTTTTTATGTAGCATAAAGTAAGTTCCCTAAAACCCGTTGCCATTGAGTGGGTTCTGACTCCGACGAACCCTATACGACAGAGTAGAACTGTGCCATAGGGTTTCCAAGGAGTACCTGGTGGATTTGAACTGCTAACCTTTTGGTTTGCAGCTGTAGCTCTTAACCGCTATGTTACCAGGGTCTCCAAAGTGAATCCACAGTCTTATATCAAAACTTGCTACTACATTCTGTAAATTGTATTTACAGGCTTGGAGTGGATAAGAAAAGAAATTATAAACAAGAAATTTAAACATGGACTCATTGAGAAAAAATGTGTATATATATATATATATAGTCCAAGCAAATGAATTATTTGCAAGGGAAAAAGAATTAATATTTTGTTATAAAAGCTATGATTGGCAATAAATTTACTTTAAGTGAAATCATAATAGCAAGATATAAAATTGTTCTAATTTGAAATTTTTAAGCTTATTTTAAAAATCATAAACAGAGTGAGGGTAATGGGGAAGTTATGGTATATGGAAGCTTTTCAGAAGTAAATATTTAGCAAATGTGTATGGATAACAATTCTTTTTTTTAATATTAAGTATTCTTTTTATTGTGCTTTAAGTGAAAGTTTACAATTCTAGTAAGTTTCTCATACAAAAACTTATACAGACATGGTTAAGGTGATCCTAGTTGCTCTCCCTACAATGTGACAGCACTCTCCTTCTTTCTCCCCTGTGTATTTCCTGTGTCCATTCATCCAGTTCCTGTCCCCCTCTGCCTTCTCATCTCGCCTCCAGAGAGCTTTACCCACACAGTCACAATGTGTCTACTTGAGCTAAGAAGCACAATCCTCACCAGTTTCATTTTATGTCTTATAGTCCAGGTCTAATCTTTGTCTGCAGAAGTGGCTTCAGAATGGTTTTAGTTTTGGGCTAACAGAGAGTCCAAGGGCCATGACCTCTGGAGTCCTTCCAGTGTTCAGTCAGACCATTTAGCCTGGTCTCTTTTACTAGAATTTGAGGTCTGCATTCCACTTTTCTCCTGCTCCATCAGAGATTCTCTGTCGTGTTCCCTTAGAGTGCAGTCATTGGTGGGAACCGGGCACCATCTAGTTCTTCCAGTCTCAGGCTGTTAGAGTCTCTGGTTTAAGTGGCACTTTCTGTCTCTTGGGCTCATATTTCCTTGAGTCCTTGGTGTTCTTCATTCTCCTTTGCTCCAGGCGGATTGAGATCAATTGATGCATCTTACATGGCTGCTTGCTAACTTTCAAGACCCCAGACACCACTCATCAAAGTGGGATGTGGAATACTTTCTTAATACGATTTGTTACGTCAGTTGACCTAGATGTCCCCTGAACCATGGTCCCCGGACCCCCACCCTTGCTACTGTGTCCCTCAAAACTGCTTAGCTTTTGGATTAGTCCAGTTGTGCTGACTTCCCCTGTATTGTGTGTTGTCCTTCCCTTCACCTAAAATGATTCTTGTCTACTCTGTAATTAGTGAATATCCCTCTTCCTCCTTCCCCATTCTCGTAATCATCAAAGAATGTTTTCTTCTGTGTTTAAACCTTTTCCTGAGTTCTTATAATAGTGGTCTCAAGCAATATTTGTCCTGCGACTGACTAATTTCAATCAGCATAATGCCTTCCAGATTCCTACATGTTATGTTTCATGGATTCATTGTTTTTCTCTATTGTTGCATCGTATTCCATTGTGTGAATATACCATAATTTGTTTATCCATTTATCCATTGGTGGGCACCTTGATTGTTTCCATCTCTTTGCTATTGTAACAGTGCTGCAGTGAACATGGGTGTGCATATATCTATTCTTGTAGGGCTCTTATTTCTCTACACTATATTCCAAGGACTGGGATTGCTGGATCATATGGTACTCCTATCTTTTTAAGGAAACGCCAAATCGATTTCCTAAGTGGTTGTACCATTTTACATTCCCACCAGCAGTGTATAAGTGTTCCAATCTCTCCACAACCTCTCCAACATTTGTTATTTTGTGTTTTTTAGATTAGAGCCAGCTTCGTTGTGGTAAGATGGTATCTGATTGTAGTTTTGATTTGCATTTCTCTAAAGGCTATTGATCATGAGCGTTTCCTAACATAGCTGTTAGCCGCCTGAACGTCTTATTTGGTGAAGTTTCTGTTCATACCCTTTGCCCATTTTTTAACTGGTTTATTTGTCTTTTTGTTGTTGAAGTTTGGCAGTATCTTGTAGATTTTAAAGATTTAGACACTGATCGGATTTGTTGTAGCCAAATTTTTTTTCCCAGTCTATAGGTAGTCTTTTTACTCTTTTGGTGAGGCCTTTGGATGAGGATAAGTGTTTCATTTTTAGAAGCTCCCAGTTATCGACTTTACCTTCCAGTGTTTGTGCATTGTTGGCAATGTTTTGTATACTGTTTATGCTATGTTTGAGGGCTACTAGAGTTCTTCCTATTTTTTCTTCCATGATCTTTATCATTTTAGATTTTATATTTAGGTCTTTGATCCATTTTGAGTTAGTTTTTCTGCATGGTGTGAGAGGTATGGGTCTTGTTTCATTTTTTTGCAGATGGGTATCCAGTTATTCCAGCACCATTTGTTAAAGAGACTGTCTTTTCTCCATTTAATGGACTTTGGGCCTTTGTTAAATACAAGCTGCTCATACGTGGATGAATTTATGTCTCAATTCTCAATTCTGTTCCATTGATCTATGTACCTGCTGTTGTGCCAGTACCAGGCTGTTTTGACTACCCTGGTGTTGAAATATGCACTAAAATCAGGTACTGTGAGGCCTCCCACATTGTTCTAATTTTTCAGTACTGTTTTACTTATTTAGGGCCTCTTCCCTTTCCATATGATCTTGGTGATTTGTTTCTCCATCTCATTAAAAAATGCCATTGGAGTTTGGATCAGGCTTGCATTTATCTATAGATTGCTTGGAGTAGAATAAACATTTTCACAATCTTGAGTCTTCCCATTGAAGAACAAGGTATGTTTTTTCACTTACGTAGGTCTCTTCCGGTTTCTTGCAGTAGTGTCTCATAGTTTTCTTTGTATAGGTCTTTTATGTCTCTGGTTAGATTTGTTCCTAGGTATTTAATCTTCTTGGGGCTATTGTAAATGGTATTCATTTCATGATTTCCTCTTCGACTTTCTCTTTGCTCATATAGAGGAATCCAACTGGTTTTTGCATGTTTATCTTGTATCCTGATACTTTGCTGAAATCTTCTATTAGTTCCAGTAGTTTTCTTGTGGATTCTTTAGGGTTTTCCGTGTATAAAATCATATCATCTGCAAATAGAGATAGTTTATTTCTTCCTTACCAATTTGGATGCTTTTTTTTTTTTTTTTTCCCTAGACTAATTGCTCTGGCTAGGACCTCCAGAACAATGTTGAATAAAAGTGATGATAAAGGGCATCCTTGTCTGGTTCCCGTTCTCAAGGGGAATGATTTCAGACTCACTCCATTTAAGGTGCTGTTGGCTGTTGGCTTTACATAAATGTCCTTTATTATGTGGAGGAATTTTCCTTCTACTCCTATTTTGCTGAGAGTCTTTATCATGAATGGATGTTGGACTTTGTCAAATGCCTTTTCTGCATCAACCCATAAGACCATGTGGTTCTTGTCTTTTATTTATATGATGGATTACATTGATTGTTTTTCAAATGTTAAACCATCCCAGCATACCTAGTATGAATCCTACTTGGTCATGGTGAATTACTTTTTCAATATGTTGTTGGCTAGAATTTTGCTGAGGGTTTTTGTGTCTAAGTTCATGGGGAATATTGGTCTGTAATTTTCTTTTTTTGTGGTGTCTTCACCTGGATTTGTTATGACGGTTATGCTGGCTTCATAGAATGAGATTGGGAGTATTCCATCCTTTTGTATGTTCTGAAATACCTTTAGTAGTAGTGGTGTTAACACTTCTCTGAAAGTTTGGTAGAATTCTCCAGTGAAGTCATCAGGGCCAGGGCTTTAATTTATTGGGAATTTTTAATTATCTTTTCAATTTCTTCTTTTGTTATAGGTTTATTTAGCTGTTCTACATCTGTTTGTGTTAGATTAGGTAGGTAGTGTGTTTCTAGAAATTTATCCAATTCTTCTAGTTTTCAAATTTGTTGGAGTACAATTTTTCATAATATTCTGTTATGATTCTTTTAATTTCAGTTGGGTCTGTTGTAATATTGCCCATCTCATTTCTTATTCGGGTTATTTGCTTTCTCTCCTATTTTTCTTTTGTCCATTTGGCCAATGGTTTATCGATTTTGTTGATCTTTTCATAGAACCAGCTGTTGGTCTTGTTAACTCTTTCAATTGTTTTTCTTTTCTCTATTTCATTTAATTCTGCTCTAATTTTTATTATTTTGTTTCTACTGGTACCCTAGGACTTCTTTTGCTGCTTTCTTTCTATTTCTTTGAGTTGTAGGGATAATTCTTTGATTTTGGCCTTTTCTTCTTTTGGATGTGTGCATTTATTGCTATAAATTGACCTCTGAGCACTGTTTTGCTGTGTCCCACAGGTCCTGGTAGGAAGTGTTTTCATTCTCATTTGATTCTACGAATTTCTTTATTCCATCCTTAATTTCTTCTATAACCCAGTAGTATTTCAGCAAGGTGTTGTTCAGTTTCTGTGCGTTTGGTTTTTTTTTCACTTGCTTTATGTTATTGGCTTCTACTTTTACGGCTTTATGGTCAGAAAAGATGCTTTGAAATATTTTGATGTTTTGGATTCTGTTAAGACTTGCTTATGACCTAATATGTGGTCTATTCTGGAGAACGTTCCATGTGCATTGGAAAAGAAAATATGCTTGTCTGCCGTTGGGTGGGGTGTTCTGTATGTGCCTATGAGATCAGGTTGGTTGATTGCGGCATTTAGACTTTCACTGTCTTTATTTAGCTTCTTTCTGGATGTTCTGTCCTTCACCAAAAGTAGTGTGTTGGAGCCTCCTACTGTTATTGTAGAGCTGCCCATCTCTGTTTTCAGTGCTTTTAGAGTTCATTTTATGTATTTTGGAGCCCTGTCATTGGCTGCACAAAAGGGTCCTTCCTTATCCTTTGTGGTAGATTTTACTTTAAAGTCTATTTTGTTAGAAATTAATATTGCCACTCTTCTTTTTTTGGTTGTTGTTTGTTTGGTATCTCTTTTCCATCCTTTGAGTTTTAGTTTGTTTGTATCTTTATGTCTAAGGTATGTCTCTTTTAGGCAACATATAGGCAGATCTTGTTTTTTTAATCCACTCTGCCACTCTCTGTCTCTTTATTGGTGCATTTAGTACATTTACATTCAGCGTAATTATGTCTAGGTATGAGTTTAGTGCTGTCATTTTGATGCCTTTTTTTTTGGTTGTTGACAGTTTCTTTTTTCCACTGAATTTTCTGTGCTGAGTAATTTTTCTTTATTAAGTAATTTTATCTTTTCCTCTTTTCCAGTGTTGTTGCTTTTGTTTTTGCTGTCTTCATGTTTTTCTTTTTTATTATTATTTTGATGTGCAGGATTGTTATTTTCCTTTGTGATTACCTTGATAAATTTACCCCTATTTTCATACTCCATACGAAAGATCTATGACTATATCTTTTAGTCCTTCTTTTTTGAGTTAATGTTGTCATCTTTTACTTCATGATGTCTGTTTCCCTGTTCTGAGCGTTTTAGCTTTGATTTAGTTTTGTGATTTCTCTGTCTTGAATGATATCTGGTTTCCCTGTCCTCTGTTCTTGTCTTGGATTGTTATCTGATGTTATTGAGTTTCTAACTGGAGGATTTCCTTTAGAATTTCTTGTAATTTTGGTTTGGTTTTGGCAATGTCCCTCAACTTCTGTTTATCTGGAAATGCCATAATTCACCTTCATATCTGAGACAGTTTTGCTGGATATATAATTCTCGGCTGGCAATTATTTTCCCTTTAAGTCTTTATATATGTCCTCCCATTGCCTTCTTGCCTGCATGGTTTCTGCTGAGTAGTCCGAGATTAGTCTTACTGACTGTCCTTCACAGGTGACTTTTTGTTTATCCCTAGCTGCTCTTAAAATTCTCTTTATCTTTGGTTTTGGCAAGATCGACTATAATATGTCTTGATATCTTTCTCTTGAGATCTATCTTCTGTGGGGTTAGATGAGCATCTTGGAAAGAGATCTCGTCTTTCATGATATCTGGGAGGTTTTCTGCCAACAAATTTTCCACAATTTTCTCTGTATTTTCTGTTTTTCCTCCCTGTTCTGGTACTCTGATTACTTGTAGGCTATTTCTCTTGATAGAGTCCCACATGATTCTTAGGGTTTCTTCATTTCTTAAAATTCTTTTATCTGATTTTTCTTTGAATATATTGGTGCCAAGTATTTTATTTTCAGTCTCACTAATTCTGACTTCACTTTCCTGAATTCTGCTCCTTTGACTTTCTACTGAGTTGTCTAATTCTGAAATTTTATTGTTGATCTTCTGAGTTTCTGACTGCTGTGTCTCTAAGGATTCTTGAAGCCTATGAAATTTTTCGTTATTCTCTTGAATAACCTTCTTAATTCCCTCAACTGCTTTATCTGTGTGTTCCTTGGCTTGTTCTGCATTTTGCCTGATCTCTTTTTTATTTTTTTTTCTTTCCTGATATCTTGAAGAGTTCTGTATATTATTATTTTGTATTCTATCTCTGGTAATTCTAGGAATATATCTTCATCTGGAAGATTCCTCAATTCTTTGCTTTGGAAGCTTGCTGACATGATCATCGTCTGCTTCTTTATGTGATTTGATATTGACTGTTGTCTCTGTATGTTTGCATACTGTGTCCTAGCTTCTTGCTTTGTTTTGTTTTGAAATACTTAACAGGCTGCTCAAATTAGTTGGTTTGATTAATGGAGCCTTTGAAGCTCTAATGTCCTGTCACCAGATGGCTAGAGCTGTTATCAGATATATGAGCTTAGAAGTCCATTCAGTTTTCTTGTAAGGATTCAGCTCATATTTCCAGGTAGTTAGTCACCAAGTGTGTGGTGTAGGCTCCCACCTACTGTCTTTGAGGAGCAGTGGTGATTGGTGTATGCACAGGTCTCTTGTTGCATCAGGTGGTCACACTCTGAGCAAGGTAGGGGGTTGACAACCTTTCCCTGAGTGTTTGTGAGGAAGACATGTCCCTGTTCTCTAGAGTGCACAAGTGGGTGGGCTCTGCAGCCATACCATTGACACCCGATACTTTTAACTGTAAGGACTGGGAGACACCACTTATCCTTGTACCCCTGACATGGGTGGCTAGGTGGTGCAGGTGGAGCCACCAGTCCTCAGGCCCCTGATTTGGGTAGGTGAGGACCCTGCTTATTAGAGCAGTGTCAAGCATCAAGAACCCACCTCGCCACTGCACAGCTGAAACTGTTAAAGTCAGACCTTAGGCCACACACCCTTGCACTGTAACAAGAACCCAGCTCCTGAAATGGGCCACACAGTTCTATGCAGGGGTGAAAGCCATTCAAAGTCTATGGTCCACTTGTGCCTGGACAGGAGCTGCTTCTGCCCTGAGTTTCCAGCTTAGAGGAGCCATCAGATTATTTTTTCCCTGTTTGTTAATTTGCTCCTTCTCCAATGGCTCTGGTTGCATGCCAGGACCTATCTCAGGCCCAGGGAAATCGAATGTCACTGAAGCCAGCTTGGGGGCCTGGGATAGAGGGTGAGGGATCAGATAAATGGGGGAGAGTTCTTTTGAAAGGGGAGGTATTTGATCTGTGCAGTGAATTAAATGCTAGCACTTATGCCGAGAGCGCTGTTCTTCTCTGATTCTGGAGGCATGAGTAGACTCTGTGCCACTGGCTCTCTGTGGCTAGGGAAACCGTGTACAGAAAGCTACTGCCAGCCCTTCTGCAGTCACACCAGCAGATCAGGGATGAGGGGCGCTGGTTCACACTGAGTTAGGTCCGGCAACTTCTTGCTGCTTCTGAACCATATCTCCCTCCCTCTGTTGCTAAGTCCAATTTCTTAACTTTGCCTTTGATGTTCAGGGCTCCTAGCTTGTTATATATATAATCAATTTACTTGTTTTTTCAGGTCTTTGTTGTAAGAGGGACTATCAGAAGCATCTGACTACTCCACTATCTTGGCCCTGCCTGCATCTGATGCATTCTTGTCTAGCTATATTTGATAGATACTTTTCTAGGTTAGAACATAAGTTTTCCTCATGCTTTCAAAGTAGACATTATGTTCTCATGCCTGACTGATGGAAATTCACAGTCATGGGAATTCTTTCCTTTTTTTTTTTTTTGATTCAAAAAATCCTCTTATAAAATGTAATGAAGAAAAGTATGTAAAATTGTTTATTTGCATTTTATGAATTCCTAACTTGGATTATTTCTAGCATAAATATAAATATTGAAAACAACTGCAAATATATCATCACAAAGTTTCACAATCCATATTTGCAACAATGGTTGAGGGCACCTGCTTTCCCTTGGACCATTTCTATTACTATTTTTAAGTCTTCCAATAGCTGATAAACCATTTGGAAAAACGATGAATTCCAGCTGCCATTTTAATTTAAATTTATTTTTTAGTGAAATTAGATAAATTTCCATGAATATATTAGTGCCTTCTTATCTTCTACTGGACTCTCCTGACATATATTTTGCTCATTTTTATACTTTTATGTTGATTTGAGGAGTGCTATGGTGGCATAGTGGTTAAGAGCTATGACTGCCAGTCAAAAGGTCGGCAGTTTGAATCCACCAGGTGCTCCTTGGAAACCCTATGGGGCAGTTCCACTCTGTCAAAATTGACTCAATGACTTGGTTTATATGTATCATAAAGATAGGAAGGAAAGAAGAGACCAAAATGGATGTCAAAAGAGACTTCGAAACTTTCTCTAAAATATCCGGTAGCTAAAGGGAATAGAAGAAATTAAGAAGTAGAAGAGCTGAACAGAAGATTCAAAGGGCAGCTTGAAAGACAAAATAAAATATTATAATGAACTGTGCAAAGATCTGGAGCTAGAAAATCAAAAGGGAAGAAAACTCTCAGTATTTCTCAAGCCAAAAGAACTGAAGAAAAATTCAAGCTGCAAGTCGCAATATTGAAGGATTCTATGGGCAAAATATTGAACAGCTCAGGAAACATCGAGAGAAAGATGGAAGGAATACGCAGAGTCATTATACCAAAACTAATTGGCCAATGTTCAACATTTCAGGATGTAGCATATGATCAAGATCCAATGGTACTGCAGGAAGAAGTCCATGCTATGCTGAAAGGCATGGCAAAAAACAAGGGTCCAGGAACTGATAGAATACCAACTGAGATGTTTCAACAAACAAATGCAGCACTGGAAGTGCTCACTTGTCTATGCCAAGAAATTTGGAAGAGAGCTACCTGGCCAACCAACTGGAAGAGAGCCAATATATATGCCTATTCCCAAGAAAGGAGGTCCAATCAAATGCAGAAATTCTTGAACAATATCATTAATATCACATACAAGCAAAATTTTGCTAAAGATCATTCAAAAGTGGCTGTAGCAGTGTATTGACAGGGAACTGCCAGAAGTTCAAGATGAATTCAGGAGAGGATATGGAATGAGGGATATCATTGCTGATGTCAGATGGATCCTGGCTGAAAGCAGAGAATACCAGAAAGATGTTTACCTGTGTTTTATTGACTATGCAAAGACATTCGACTGTGTGGATCATAACCAATTACGGATAACATAGCAAAGAATGGGAATTTAGAGCACTTAATTTTGCTCATGAGAAACTTGGACATAGATCAAGAGGCAATCGTTCCAACAGAACAAGGGGATACTTCATGGTTTAAAGTTAAGAAAGATGTGCATCAGGTTTGTATCTTTTCACCATACTTATTCAATCTGTACGCTGACCAAGTAACCTGAGAAGCCAGACTGTATAGAAGAATTTGGCATCAGGATTAGAGGAAGACTCATTAACAACCTGTGATATGCAGATGACAAGACGATGCTTACTGAAAGTGAAGAGGACTTGAAGTATTTAGTGATAAAGATCAAAAACCACAGCCTTCATTATAGATTACACCTCAACATAAAGAGAACAGAAATCCTCACAACCAGACCACTAAGAAATGTCATGATAAAAGGAGAAAATATTGAACTTGTCAAGGATTTCATTTTACTTGGAGTGACAATCAAAGCAGCATTCAAGAAATCAAATGACGTGTTACTTTAGGCAAATCTGCTGCAAAAGACTTCCTTAAAGTGTTAAAAAGCAAAGATGTCACTTTAAGGACCACGGAGTGCCTGATCCAAGCCATGGTGTTTTCAACTGCCTTATATGCGTGTGAAAGCTGGACAAGGAGTAAGGAAGATCAAGGAAGAGTTGGTGCCTTTGAATAATGGTTTTAGTGAAGAATATTTAATGTACCGTGGACTGCCAAAAGGAGAAAAAAAATCTGTCTTGGAAGAAGTACAGCAAGAATATCCTACTGAGCAGTTACATCTCTCTTATAGGGTTGCTGTAAGTTGGAATCAACTCAATAACAATGGGTTTCATTTGGTTTAAGTGGAGTTCAAGGAAAAAATGTTTTATATAAATATCACAAAATACATTTCCTAAATCTAAATTGATAATTTATATTTAGGAAATGTATAAATTTTGTTGCATTTTTTATTTATGAGAAAATAAAATTTGTAACTCTTCAGGGTTATACTTTATCTATATTAATGGGGTGCCAATTATACTTTCTGAGCATTCTTTTTAGTTCATATGATTTTTCAGTTGAGTCTAATAGTGTTTCAGGTTGATTATATCATACGTAAATACCATTCGTTTTTGCTAGCTTTTCAAAGGTAAGATATTTTTGGTTCCAGTGTTGTTTGCCATGATATCCAGGTCTACAATTTCCAAGAAAAATGTTGAGTATTTGATCCTTAATGTTTGATTGTAACATTGATGGAAAACATTAACAGTGTTTTATTTTCCATTTAAACTACGTATGCATTTTATCATATTACAGATTTTTTTCTGCCTCTTCTAGACTATCAAAAAAAATTAGTATGTTTGTATTTAGTGTTCTATGGGAATTTGCATTATTTTTTACCAAAAATGTTTATCCCCCACTTATGTGATGTCAGGGTTTTTCTCTAATTTGGAGTCATCATTGACTTCTCTCTTTCTCTAACATCTTATATACAACACTTTCTGTTGGTTGTATCTTCAGAATAGATTCCATATCTGCCCACTTCTAAATTACTCCCTTGCCAACACCCTGGGCCTGGCTGCCATTACAGCTTGCTCAGACACTGCAAGGGCCTCCTAACTGCTCTCCCAACCTTCAATTTTTCCGTCTAGAGTCTAATCAGACAACAACCAGGGGGAAGTTCTTAAAACATTACTCAGGTGACATGTCTCTCTGATCAAATCTTTTCAAAGATTTTAAATAAATCCAAGTCCTTTAGGCTGCCATGATAGTCTTTTGGACATATCTCTCACCTCACTACAGAGCACCCCTCTCTCCCTTGATTTCTGTTGTGCATTCTCCTTGTTTTGTTTCATTGCCTCCAGGCTTTTGGACTGGGGTTGGTTCTCTCTCCTAGCATTTTTTTCTTTTTTTTGCATATTTTCCTGTTGGTTGTCTCTCCCCTTTCTTTCAGATCTCTGCTCAGATATCACTCTTAAGAAAGGACTTTGCTGACCAACTAATTTAACCTATAAATTAACATTCTACTTCAATGCCTTGCTCATTTTGTAAGCATTAGCATTACTTTGAATTTTACTGTATCTCTATTTGTATATGCATTTTTTGTGTACTTCTACATTGGAATGTAAGTTTCTGATGGGCAGAGATTTGTCTGATGGTTTACTTCTGTTTCTATGGGACCTGAAACAGCAGTTGACAAACAATATGCACTTACTTAATATTTTTTAATGAATGGATTATTGTACTGGTCCTATTGTAGGGCCATCTTAGGAATTTTGTAATTACAAATATATGTTTAAAATACAGTATCTTTTTTATCTACTGACAGCATTCATTTTCTGGGATTTGATTTATGGTATTAAGTAATATGCATAAGTGAGGCTTGTCCAACTTTATATTTTTGTTCTTTTTATCAAATGTTTCAGTGATAATGCCATAAATATTCATGATATATTGATAACAATTTCTGATAACAATTAAGTAGCAACTACAATATACCAAGCAGTGTTCTACACATTTTGTTTATAATAAGTCACTTAACTTTCACAGGGAGTCCCTAGTTGCACTAAAAAAAAAAAAAAATTTTTTTTTTTTTTTTTTGCTGTTAACCAAAATATTTGTGGCTTCAGTCTGCCCAGAGGCACCTCAGAAGAAAGACCTAGTGATCTTCCTCCAAAAGGTCACAGCAATTGAAAGCCCTACAGAGTATGGGTTTGCCATGAGATGAAATCAGTTGGATGGCAACTAGTTAATCCTCACAACATCAAAACCTATTCCTTCTATTGAATCTGTTACTGTTATTACTGCCATTGTACAGATGACAAAGTTGAGGCTCAGAGAGGTTAAGTAACTTGTTCTTGGTCATGCAACTAGAATTCGTATGATTATTATTAATCACACGGTTTTGTTCTATTTTATATTCTCCATTGTCTAAACAGAAGCATCACAAAAGGGGGGCAGAGGAGGGCACATGCCCCAGGGTCCAAGTCCAAGGGTGCAGCAGACAAGGTACAGAATACTTTTAGGCACCACAAATATGAAAGCCAGACAAGAGGGGGAAGACATTTCTGCTGACTCATCAACATCTATTCATCTTGAAATTTGGGATAGGGAAAGACTGAACTTAGAGATTGCCCCTGGAAACTCCTTACCCTCACTATGCCCTGTGTCTGCAATATATTACAAAGTATAAGAATTGCAAGTTTCTTGCTATTTTGATAAAAGTAACATAAAAATTATATGACAGTGATTTGCTTTGGATTTTA
Organism: Loxodonta africana; assembly: GCF_030014295.1. Taxonomy (NCBI): domain Eukaryota; kingdom Metazoa; phylum Chordata; class Mammalia; order Proboscidea; family Elephantidae; genus Loxodonta; species Loxodonta africana. The sequence goes on along the minus strand of NW_026974943.1, from coordinate 276,581 downwards.
ATGGTTCAGTAGCTTTCTAGTTTAGGTATTTTCTATTCAGTGTTTTTTTGGTATTTTATTGATTATATTTTGTTAATGTATATCTGTGAACAGACTTACACGGGTGTATATGAACACACACATGCATGCACACACTCCTACACTCATGAACACACATATCCACTCAAGGATTTCACGGATAAAATTATAATATTGACATGAAGGTAGATCTCAATAATTCTTGAGATATAGAAAGTTAATGGTTAAGAAGACTAAATTCCATCAATACTGTTTATATATTCTATGCAAATCTAATAAAAATCACAACAAAATTTGTAAAGAAAATGACAAACTAATTCTAAAACTTACGTAGGTATGTAAAGGCCCAATAGTAGCTAGAGTAGTACTAAAAAATAAGTAACAGCCCCTACCAGATACCTGACATTTTGTAATAAATGAACAGTGCTGTGTCCTTATTTAAATAAACAGACTTCTCATTTGACTAAATCGTTTATGTCATTGTTTAATTTCTATCTCTATGCTTACAACTACCAAATTTATATCCCCAAATAGAATCTCTTCCCCGAAATCTATGGTTGAATATCAACTTCCAAGTTAATCTCTCCATGAGGATATATGTTAAGTATTCAAAGTTGACGTATTTGAAGTTTAAAGGTTGATTAAGCTCTCCAAGATATTTTCCTGCTCAATCTTCATCCTATCAGTAAATGATGCCTTTATTCAACCAAAGCTTTAGTAGCATCCCTGACTCCACTGTTCTCTCAAAGAATGCATTGTTCAGCATTTGCTCATTGTCTTCAGGATTTTGCTACTTTTGCTATTTTCCATACTTGATGGTTCAAGTCATCATACTTACTCACCTGTACTTTTGTAATATCTATCTAAATGGTCTTACTGTGCCCATCTTTGTACCATAAAGCACATGGAATAATCCATTTAAAGTATGTTAGATTTTATTACGGTTCTATTCAATTTTACAAAAACCTGAGTTGAATGGAAAGCTTTTAAAATTAAACTCAAGGCCCAACTCCACCTGGCCTCCATTGTTGTGTGCTCCTCAATTCCTATTACATCACTGGGCTCTTTCATTGTATTACAGCTACATTTTGCTGAGGTTTCTTCTTTGGATACTAACTCATCTCTTATTTCAGGGCTTTAGCCAGTTCATTTGCTTTGAGCAGTCTGCTTCTAGAAATGATAGAGAGACTTCATCCCTGAACCAGTTACTATCTTGTCCTTTATCCTACTTTTTAAATTTTTCTTCAGAGAGCAAGGCACCATCTAACTATATATGTAATTATGTGTATCTATTTCTGTCTACTACTAGAAAAAGAATTGATGCATGCAAACTCCAGTGTTGATGAAGAATATTGAATATACCATAGACTCCCAATAGAATGAATGTTTACTCATGCAGTCTTAGAAGAAATACAACCAAAATGTACCTTAGAAATTAGGACGGTGTTTTAGTCATCTAATGCTGCTATATCAGAAATACCACAGGAGGATGGCTTTAACAAAGAAAAATTTATTCTGTCACTCTCTAGTAGGCTACAAGTCCAAATTCAGGTCGTCAGCTCCAGGGGAAGGCTTTCTCTCTCTGTCTGCTCTGGAGGAATGCCCTTGTCATCAATCTTCCCTTGGTCTGGGAGCATCTCAGTGCAGGAATCTCAGACCCAAAGGACATGCTCTGCTCCAGCACTCCTTTCTTGGTGGTATGAGGCCCCCATGTCTCTCTTCTCACTTCTCTCTTTTGTATCTCAAAAGAGATTCACTTAAGACACTACCTGATCTTATACATTTCATCAACATAACTTCTGCTAATCCATCTTATTACATCATAGTGATAGGGTGTACAACACTTAGCGAAACCACATCAGATCGTAAAATGATAGGCAATCATAGAATCGGACAAGGGAATCATGACCTAGGCAAGTTGACAGATATTTTGGGGGGGACACAATTCAATCCATGACAGATGGTGAGACTTCAAATTGCTTACTTTGGACATGTCATCAGGAAAAACCAATTGCTAGGAAAAGGTACCATGTTTGGTAGAGAGCCAACCAAAATGGGGGAGACCCTCAGTGAGACGGAATAACCCAATAGCTGCAACAATGGACTCAAAATACCAAAGATCATGAAGATGTTACAGGACATGGCAATCTTTCATTTTATTATGCATAAAGTCACCGTAACTCGGAACCAACTTGATGGCAGCTAACAACAACTAGAATGCATATACTTTGACATCCTGCTTTGGTATCTGAAAAAAATATTTGTGTCCAGAAAGTATTTCTTGGATGAGTGAATGCAACTTGTGTAGATTAGATTATTAGTCACCAAATATTGACATTATTCCCCTGCTTACCCCCCCGCCACAGACCTACACTGTCTCCATGGGAGGAGTATATTTCCTGACCCATTGACACTAGTCTTGGCCATGTTACTTGGTTAATGCAATGTGGATATGAGTGTGAGTGTGGTGTTTCCCAGCCTAGTCTGTAAGAGACTTCTCCTCTGAAAGCTTGAAGTTCTACCATGAGATGAACTTGCCTCAAGTGTCTGCCGCCCCTGCAACTTGTCCAAGGAAATTAAGAGATGCATGGAAACAACCTGAACTCAAAACCTAGCTGATCTGTAGAGTTGCATGAAATACTTTTTATTACATGTCACTAAGATTTTGTGGTTGTCTTTTATGCATCATTATTGTAGTAAAATTCTGACTAATATCCCAACCCAGTGCCTTCGAGTCAATTCCATGACTAATATAGGAACATGATATGGAAGCCAAATACAGACCTAATGGTATATGAAGTATATGATTAATTCACTATACCTAGAAACAAGGGAAAGGGTTATCCTTGGTGCATCCTGAGTAGCGGGGTATTTCTCATCTCTTCCACGTCAGGATTTGCCATATGACTTGCTGGGCAAATGGAATATGAATGAAGTGAAAGATTCCACATTCAAACAGAAGAATTAAGTGCCATTTACCTGGTTCCATCCATATTCCTATGCATTTGCCATGATAGTGGCTAACATAAGAGCTGCTAACCAGAAATGAAATAGGAAAGATGATAATTCAGAGCAGATTTGCACTTGACTCACACCCAAGAGGTATTATAAATGAGAAATATCCCCACATTTTAAGTCAATGAAACTTGTTGATTGTCAATCAACTAGGATAGAGTTCAAGCCCAGTTCCAAGGATATAACCCAACCATTTCACCAATAACAGTAATCCCATTTGTCGTGATTATTTCTGGAGCATGAATTAAACCAGATGTTGTCTAATTAGGTCAACTGTTTATTTATTCTAGAAGGGGTTCATGCACCTGTAATTATTATACAAGTTTGAACTCAGGTTTTTTTTTTTTTTTTTAACCCAGTTAACACAAATTTTAACTGATTTAGTGATAATGCAAAAAAAGTGCTGCTGATGATGATAATGGTGATGATATACACCTGTCCCAACCCATATGTATTTTATATAATTAATACTGACAGGAGCTTGGGTGAAATTTTGACTTGCTCTACAAGCATGACTAGAAACCAGTGAGATATCACAGGTGTCTCCTATGAACAATAGGCATATTGGTTTTGACAGACCCTAAACCAAAGATGTCCCTATAATAGCTGACTTGAATATCATATTTTTAATACCATTAGGTGACCATTTATATATTTTTATAACTGGTCCTTATTAATGGTAAGATAAACGGGACATTAATAGATTTGAATATCAGTATAACAACAGGGAACTGCAAAAAATTCAAGCCAGATTCAGAAGAGGGAGTGGAACCAGGGATATCATTGCTGATGTCAGATGGATCCTGGCTGAAAGCAGAGAATACCAGAAGGATGTTTACTTGTGTTTTACTGGCTATGCAAAGGCATTCGACTATGTGTGGATCATAACAAATTATGGATAACACTGTGAAGAATGGGAATTCCAGAACACATAATTGTGTTATCAGGAATCTGTACATGGATCAAGAGGCAATTGTTCAGACAGAACATGGGGAGACTGAGTAGTTTACCGTGAAGAAAGGTGAATGTCAGGGTTGTGTCCTTTCACCATACCTATTCAATCTCTATGCTGAGCAAATAATCTGAGGAACTGGACTGTATGAAGAAGAATGAGGTATCAGAATTGGAGGAAGACTCATTACAGCCTGCATTATGCAGATGACACAACCTTGCTTGCTGAAAGTGAAGAGGATTTGAAGCATTTACTGAGGAAAATCAAAGACTACAGCCTTCATTATGGATTACACTTCAACACAAAAAAACAAAAATCCTCACAACTGGACCAATAAGCCAAACCACGATAAACAGAGAAAAGATTGAAGTTGTCAAGGATTTCATTTTACTTGGATCCACAATCAATACCATAGCAGCAGCAATCAAGAAATCAAAAGATGCTATTTCCAGAGGCAGAGCCAAGGTGGCAGAATAGACAGGCGCTTCCAGCGAGCTCTCTTTACAACAAACACCTGAAAAAAACAAGTGAAACAAGTATATTTATGACAAGCTAGGAGCCCTGAGTATCAAAGGCAAGCTTAGAAAAAGAACTGAGGGGCAGGGGGAGGAAGAGATGGTTCAGAAGTGGAGAGGAGTTACCAGACCTGAATCATGGGGAGCCCTTAGGCCCCATTCCCAGGAGCTGCAGTGGCGGGTTGGTACTAGTGTTCAGCCACAGTTTCCTCAGGTAGAAGCAGCCAGCCATACAGCCTACTCAGACCTCTGGAACCAGAGAAGAATGGCCCTCTCAGCAAAAGCTAATTACCTGCATATATTTCACTGCACCCCCCACTCTGCCCCCAATACTATCTCTCTATGAGATGGCTTCAGTGGCTGACTTCCCTGGGCCTGAGATAGGTCCTGTTGAGAGCCTAGACCTATCCTCATGGGCTTTGAGAAGGAATAAATTTGCAATTGGGGAAAAACATAATTTACCAGCTCCATTAACTGGGGAAGCTCGGGACAGAAGCAGCTCCTGATCAGACGTAAACGGTCTGTGGACTTTGACAACCTTTCCCCTCTGCATGGACCTGTCTGGGCCTATTTCAGGAGAATAGGCCCCTGTTGGCAAACACCAACTATTTCAGCTGTGTGGTGGAGAGGTGGGTGTTTGATGTTTGACATTGCTTTGCCTATTAAACAGGGTCCTCACCTACCCATATCAGGGGCCTAAAGACAGATGGCTCCACTCAGGTCACCCAGCCACCCGCAAAAGGGGTCCGAGGATAACTGGTACTTCTCAGTCCTTACAACCAAAAATATTGGGTGCCCATGGTCCGTCTGAAGAACCCACCCAACTGTACACTCTAGGGAATAGGGGCACACTTTCCTCAGAGACACTTGGGGGATGATTCTCAGCCCCTGCCTTGTTCAGAGTACAACCATCTGCTACAACCAGATACAGGTACCTGCACCAATCACCCCTGCCCCTCTAAGGGTGTGGGACACAGCCTGCACCACACACTTGATGATCAGCTACCTAGACACCTGAGCTGAATTCATACAAGAAAACTGAATGCACTCCTAGACTGATCTACCTGAGAACAGCTCTAACCATCTGGTGAGAGGACATCTGAGCTCCAAAAGTGAAAATAATCAAGTTAGCTCACTCAAGCAACCATCTGGGCATATCAAAACAAAACAAAGCAAGAAGCTATGACACAGTAAGCAAACATAAAATAAACTAATGCAATAACTTATAGATGGCTCAAAAAAAAAACAGTCAATTTCAAGTCACATAAAGAAACAGACCATAATTACCTCAACAAACTCTCAAAACAAAGAATCAAGGGATCTTCTAGATGAAAGTGCATTCCTGGAATTACCAGAGGCAGAAAACAAAACATTAATATGCAGAACCTTTCAAGACATCAAGAAGGAAATAAGGCAATGTGCAGAACAAGCCAAGGAACATACAGATAAAGCAATTGAAAAAATTAAAAAGATTATTCGGGAACATAATGAAAAATTTCATAAGCTGGAAAAATCCATAGACAGACAGCAATCAGAAATTCTGAAAATTAACAATAAAATTAAAGAAATAGACAACTCAATAGAAAGCCAGAGAAGCAGATTTGAGCAAATGGAAGGCAGAATTTCTGAACTTGAAGATAAAGCACTTGGCACTCATATGTTTGAAGAAAAATCAGATAAAAGAATTTTTAAAAAATGAAGAAAGCTTAAGAATCATGGCAGACTGTATCAAGGGAAATAACCTACGAATGATTGGAGTATCAGAACAGGGAGGGATAACACAAAATACAGAGAAAATTGTTGAAGATTTTTTAGCAGAAAACTTCCCTGATATCATGAAAGATGAGAAGATATCTATCCAAGATACTCGTCTAACTGAACATGAGGCAGATGTCAAAAGAAAGTCTCCAAGACAGATTATACTTGAACTTGCCAAAACCAAAGATAAAGAAAGAATTTTAAGAGCAGCTAGGGATAAAGGAAAAGTCACCTAGAAAGGAGAGCCAATAAGAATAAGCTTGGACTACTAGGCAGAAACCACACAGGCAAGAAGGCAATGGGATGACATATAAAAAGTTGAAGGAAAAAATTACCAGCCAAGAATCATATAGCCAGCAAAAATGTCTCTCAAATATAAAGGTGAAATTAAGACATTTCCAGGTAAACAGAAGTTTAGAGAATTCATAAAAACCAACGCAAAACTACAAGAAACACTAAAGGGAGTTCTTTGGCTAGAAAATTGATAATATCAGGTATCAACCCAAGACTAGAACACTGGGCAGAGCAACCAGAAGTCAATCCAGATAGGGAAATCCAAAAAAACAAAGCAAGATTATTAAAAAAAAAAAAAAAAAAGCTCAAAACAGGGTAACAGCAATGTTATCATAGAAAAGAAGACAACATTAGAATAATAAAGAGGGAGTAAGAAATGTTATCATACACCTTCCATATGGAGTGGAAAATACGGCAATACAAAGAAATAAAAGTTCCATTTAAATTTAGAAAAATAGGGGTAAATAATAAGGTAACCACAAAGGAGACAAGCTACCCTACTCATTAAAAAAAAATAATAATAATAGAGACTCAGCAGAAACAAAATCAACAACAACAGATATGAGGAAACGACAATATATAAAGAAAATCTACTCAGCACATAAAATCAAGTGGGAAAAAGAAACTGTCAATACACAAAAAAAGACATCAAAATGATAGCACTAAATTCACACCTATCCATAATTACTCTGAATGTAAATGGACTAAATGCACCAATAAAGAGTCAGAGAGTCTCAGACTGGATAAAGAAACACGATCTGTCTCTATGCTGCCTACAAGAGACAGACCTTAGACTTAGAGACACAAACTAAAACTCAAAGGATGGAAAAAAATATATCAAGCAAACAATAAGCAAAAAAGAGCAGGAGTAGCAATATTAATTTCTGACAAAATAGGCTTTAAAGTTAAATCCATCAGAAAAGATAAGGAAGGACACTATATAATGATTAAAGGGACAATACACCAAGAAGCTATAACCATATTAAATACTTACACACCCAATGACAGGGCTGCAAGATACATAAAACAAACTCTATCAGCATTGAATAGTGAGATAGATAGCTCCACAATAATACTGGGATACTTCAACACACCACTTTCGCTGAAGAACAGGATATCCAGAAAGAAGCTCAGTAAAGACACGGAAGATCTAAATGCCACAATCAACTAACACGACCTCATAGACATATACAGAACACTCCACCCAACAGCAACCAACTAAACTTTCTTTTCTAGTGCACATGGAACATTCTATAGAATAGACCACATATTAGGTCATAAAGCAAGCCTTAGCACAATCCAAAACACCGAAATATTACAAAGCATTTTCTCTGACCAGAAGGCCATAAAAGTGGAAATCAATAACAGGAAAAGCAGGAAAAAGAAATCAAACACTAACTAAACAATACCCTGCTCAAAAAAGATTGGATTATAGAAGACATTAAAAAAAAAAAAAAATAAGGATGGAATAAAGAAATTCATAGAATCCAATAAGATGAAAACACTTTCTAACAGAACCTTTGGGACACAGCAAAAGCGGTGCTCAGAGGCCAATTTATATCAATAAATGCACACATACAAAAAGAAAAAATGGCCAAAATGAAAGAATTATCTCTACAACTTGAAGAAATAGAAACAGAGCAACAACAACAAAAAAAAAACTCACAGACACTAAATAATAAAAATTAGAGCAGAACTAAATGAAATAGAAAACAGAAAAACAATTGAAAGAATTAATAGGACCAAAAGCTAGTTTTTTTGAAAAAAATCAACAAAATTGATAAACTACTGGCCAAACTGACAAAAGAAAAACAGGAGAGGAACCAAATAACCCGAATAAGAAATGAGATGGGCGATATTACAACACACCCAACTGAAATTAAAAGAATCATATCAGATTACTCTGAAAAATTGTACTCTAACAATTTGAAAACCTAGAAGAAATGGATGAATTCCTAGAAACACATTACCTACTTAAACTAACACAAACAGAGGTAGTACAACTAAATAGAGCCATAACAAAAGAAGAAGCGAAAAGGGTAATCAAAAAACTGCCCCCCCCCAAAAAAGCTCTGGCCTGGACAGTTTCACTGAAGAGTTCTACCAAACTTTCAGAGAAGGGATAACACCACTACTACTACAGGTATTTCAGAAAACAGAAAAGGACAGAATACTCCCAAACTCATTCTATGAAGCCACCATATCCCTGATACCAAAACCACGTAAAGACATCACACACACACAAAAAATTACAGACCTATATCCCTCATGAACTTAGATGCCAAAATCCTCAACAAAACTCTAGCCAACAGAGTTCAACAACATATCAAAAAAAAATAATTCACCATGACCAAGTGGGATTCATACCACATATACAGGAATGTTTCAACATTAGAAAAACCATTAATGTAATCCATCATATAAATAAAACAAAAGACAAGAATCACATGATTTCATCAATTGATGCAGAAAAGGCATTTGACAAAGTTCAACACCATTCATGACAAAAACTCTCAGCAAAATAGGAATACAAGGAAAATTCCTCAACATAATAAAGGGCATTGATACAAAACCGATAGCCAACATCATCCTAAATGGAGAGAGCCTGAAAGTATTCCCCTTGAGATAGGGAACCAGACAAGGATGCCCTTTATCACCACTCTTATTGAACACTGTGCTGGAGGTCCTACCCATAGCAATTAGGCTAGATAAAGACATAAAGGGCATCCAGATTGGCAAGGAAAAAGTAAAAGTATCTCTATTTGCAGATGACATGATCTTATACACAGAAAACCCTAAGGAATCCTCCAGAAAACTACTGAAACTAATAGAAGAGTTCAGCAGAGTATCAGGATACAAGACAAACATACAAAAATCAGTTGGATTCCTCTACACCAACAAAAAGAACATCGAAGAGGAAATCACCAAATCAATACCATTTACAATAGCCCCCAAGAAGATAAAATACTTAGGAATACATCTTACCAGAGATGTAAAATACCTAAACATAGAAAACTAGAAGACACTACTGCAAGAAACCAAAAGAGACCTACCTATGTGGAAAAACATACGTGGCTCATGGATAGGAAGACTTAACATTATAAAAATGTCTATTCTACCAAAGGCAATCTATAGATTTAATGCAATTCTGAGCTAAATTCCAACTTTTTAAAAATAATTTGTATTGTGCTTTAAGTGAAAGTTTACAAATCAAGTCAGTCTCTCACATATAAACTTATAATATACGCCTTACTACACAATGAGACAGCCCGCTCCCTCCTTCCAGTCTCTTTTTTTGTGACCATTTTGTAAGCTTCTAACCGTCCCATCTTCCCTCCAAACAGGAGATGCCAACATAGTCTCAGGTGTCCACCTGATACAAGTAGCTCACTCCTCATCATCTGTCTCTCCAATCCATTGTCCAGTCCAATCCATGTCTAATGAGTCCAATGACATTTTTTAATGATAAGTAAAGCATTACTGGAAAAGAAGAATAAAGTGGGAGGCCTCACTCTACCTGATTTTAGAACATATTATACTGCCACAGTAGTCAAAACAGCCTGGTACTCCTACAACAACAGATTCATAGACCACTGGAACAGATTTGAGAATCCAGACATAAATCCATCCACATATGAGCAGTTGATATTTGACTAAGGCACCAAAACAGTTAAATAGGGAAAAGACAGTTTTTTTTAACAAATGATGCTGGCATAACTGGATATCCATCTGCAAAAAAATCAAACAAGACCCATACCTCACCACATGCACAAAAACAAACTCAAAATGGATCAAAGACCTAAATATAAAATCTAAAATGATAAAGATCATGGAAGAAAAAATAGGGACACTGTTCGGAGCCCTAATACATGGCATAAAGCGTATATGAAACATTATTAATAATGCAGAAGAAAAACCAGGTAACTGGGAGCTCCTAAAAATCAAACACCTATGCTCATCCAAAGACTTCACCAAAAGAGTTAAAAGATTACCCAGACTGAGGAAAAGTTTTTAGGTATGACATTTCCAATCAGTGCCTGATCCCTAGAATCTACATGATACTGCAAAAATTCAACTACAAAAAGACAAATAACACAATTAAAAAATTGTCAAAAGATATGAACAGACACCTCACTAAAGAAGACATTCAGGTAGCTAACAGATACATGAGGAAATGTTCATGGTCGTTAGCCATTAGAGAAATGCAGATCAAAACTACAATGACATTTCATCTCACTCCAACAAGGCTGGCATTAATCCAAAAAACACAAAACAAGAAATGTTGGGGAAGTTGTGGAGAGATTGGAACACTTACACACGGTTGGTGGGAATGTAAAATGGTACAACCACTTTTGAAATCAATTTGGCGCTTCCTTAAAAAGCTACAAATAGAACTACCATAAGATCCAGCAATCCCACTCCTTGGAATATACCCTAGAGAAATAAGAACTTTTACAGGAACAGATATATGCACCCTTATGTTCATTGCAGCACTGTTTAGAATAGCAAAAAGATGGAAGCAACCAAGGTGCCCATCAATGAATGAATGAATAAATAAACTATGGTATATTCACATGACAGAATACTGCGCATTGATAAAGAACAGTGATGAATCTGTGAAACATTTCACAACATGGAGGAACCTGGAAGGCATTATGTTGAGTGAAATTAGTTACAACAGAATAAGTATTGTATAAGACCACTACTATAAGAACTAAGAAATAGTTTAAACAGAGAAGAAAATATTCTTTGATGGTTAAGAGAGATGGGAGGGAGGGAAGGAGGGAGGGAGGGAAGGAGAGGGATATTCACTAATTAGGTAGTAGATAAGAACTACTTTAGGTGATGGGAAAGACAACACACAATACAGGGGAGGTCAGCACAACTGGACTAAACCAAAAGCAAAGAAGTTTCCTGAATAAACTGAACGCTTCGAAAGCCAGAGTAGCCAGGGCAGGGGTTTGGGGACCATGGTTTCAAGGGACATCTAAGTCAATTGGCATAATAAAATCTATTAAGAAAACATTCTGCATCCCACTTTGGAGATTGGCATCTGGAGTCTTCGGCCCTAGCAAGCGGCCATCTAAGATGCATCAATTGGTCTCAGTCCACCTGGATCAAAGGAGAATGTAGAACACCAAGGACACAAGGTCATTAAGAGCCCAAGAGACAGAAAGGGCCACATAAACCAGAGACTACATCAGCCTGAGACCAGAAGAACTAGATGGTGCCCAGCTACAACTGATGACTGCCCTGACAGGGAACACAGAGAACCCCTGAGGGAGCAGGAGAGCAGTGGGATGCAGACTCCAAATTCTCGTAAAAAGACCAGACTTAATGGTCTGACTGAGACTAGAAGGACCCTGGTGGTCATGGCCCCCAGACCTTCTGTTGGCCCAGGACAGGAACCAACTCTTCAGACAGGGATTGGACTGGACAATAGGTTGGAGAGGGATGCTGGTGAGGAGTGAGTTTCTTGGATCAGGTGGACACTTGAGACTATGCTGGCATCTCCTGTCTGGAGGGAAGAGGAGAGGGTAGAGAGGGTTAGAAGCTGGAGGAATGGACATGAAAAGAGAGAGTGGAGGGAGGGAGTAGGCTGTCTCATTAGGGGAAGAGCAATTGGGAGTATGTAACAAGGTGTATATAAGTTTTTGTGTGAGAGACTGACTTGATTTGTAAACTTTCGCTTAAAGCACAACAAAAATTAAAAAAAAAAAAAAGAAAGAAATCAAAAGACGCATTGCATTGGGCAAATCTGCTGCAAAGGACTTCTTTAAAGTGTTGAAAAGCAAATATGTCACCTTGAAGACTAAGGTGTGCCTGACCCAAGGCATTGTGTTTTCAATCGCCCAATACGCATGTGAAAACTGGACAATGAATAAGGAAGACCAAAAAAGAATTGACGCCTTTGAATTGTGGCGTTGGCAAAGAATATTGAATGCACTGCCAAGAGAAGGAACAAATCTGTCTTGGAAGAAGTACAACCAGAATGCTCCTTAGAAGCAAGGATGGCGAGAGTGTGTCTTACATACGTTGGACATGTTGTTAGGAAAGATCAGTTCCTGGAGAAGGACATCATGCTTGGTAAAGTACAGGATCAGCGGAAAAAAAGGAAGACCCTCAAAGAGAGAGATTGACACAGTGGGTGCGACAATGGGCTCCAGGATAGTAACGATTTTAAGAATGGTACAGGACCAGGCAGTGTTTTGTTCTGTGATACATAGGTTGGCTATGAGTCAGAACAGACTTGATGGCACCTAACAACAACAATCAATTTGAAAATGATACCTTCAGTTCTTTTTTACTCCAATTTACTGAACGCTCTGTAATTCTGGTTGACTCATAGTGCCACAGTATTTCAAATTTATTTTCCTAACTTTTTTCAGATTCTTCGAAATCATCCTACTGAGTGATTTGGATAACTTTTATATACAACTTCCATCAACCTAGTTGCATGGTACATTCAAATATTAACAAAAAAAAAATTAGTCAACCCATTTATTTAAGTCTGATTAGAGCCACTTCATTTCTCACAAAAAGATTTAATAAATATCGAATTATTTTACAGATAGTTGTGTTGACATTTGTAAACATATTCCATTTTCTCATGCTTTACTTGAGTCATATTAAGCCCTGATATCCTCCTTCCTTTTGGAAATGTGAGAGTGGAGAGGCAATTAAGAATAATCCACAGCGGGCTCCAGTCAGGCATCTCCTTTCCATGAACCCTTCCTTTATGATAAAAATCTCACATGAGATGATTCTAGATGATGTAATTATCAAGGAAGAGTAAAATTCCCATGTTTCCATATGAGGTTTCATTTCACTGAGAATTAAGTTACCTTGATTAGTGTTTATTTTCCTCGTGCCACACACAAGCAGTTGCACCTAGAAGATATTGCTTGTTTAAGATATTTCTGTTCATTTGTTTAACTTTAAGAGTCTTCTTTGGGACCCAGTCAAGACAGCCAAATTGCATTTGGTTCTTTTTCTGGTCTTTAGGAGCCAATGATGTAACCACCAGGAAGGTAAGTAGCTATAAAAATGAATGTTTCTGCACAAATGAGTTCAAATGCATGACTGCAGGACGTCCGGAATGTTCTGGATGAAATATGATGAATATGTTGTTGCTTCTAAGATTTTGTGGAAACTCTGGTGACATAGTGGTTAAGTGCTACAGCTGCTAACCAAAGGGTCAGCAGTTTGAATCTGCCAGGCGCTCCTTGGAAACTCTATGGGGCAGTTCTACTCTGTCCTATAGGGTCGCCATGAGTAGGAATCACCTCGACGGCACTGGGTTTGGTTTGGTTTTTTGGTTCTAAGATTTTGCAGGTAAGGATAAATTTTCTTAATCTTTTTATTCCCATAAATGATCGTCTAATCAAATATACATTATTCTATTTTAAACACCATTGTAGAAGCAACCTTCTGTATGTTCCTGCTATGAACATATTTTACATTTTGTTTGATTATTACTGTTCTAGTCCTACTCTTCTGAGAACCAGTCCTTTTGAAATCCTCACCTGCTCTTCATATTAGGTTTCCAACTTACTCTTCTTACATTAATAACAAAATATTAATATCTATATTTATAAATTTATCACTTCAACATGACAGTTAAATTATCTAGACTGATGTATGGATTCAATAGATAATAAGTAACATATTTATATTTTCTTACTATTTTAAATAACTTTCGCATGCCATGTGAGGCAGGCAGTGCAGGAATTATCTATATTTTAATTTCAGGAAGGTAAATTGCTTACTTAGATGCATACCCCCAATAGCATATAAACACTGAAATTCAACCTAGCGTTTGTGAATTCACAATGAAACTGAAAGGGAAACAAAAAGAGGTAGCATAGAAAGAAAGAAGACGGGAAGGAAGGAAACGTATCTGAGCAAACTGTCTAGAAGCCTGGAGTGAGTAAAGAAGGCAGGTAGAAGAAATAGCAATATTTGTTAGTATTGGCTTTGTTTCATCCATTGTCAGAAGTAAGTTTCATACGTGTATATATATATATATATATATATATGTATATTCTTTCCAGATGAGGGTCATCATCCCATTTTGTGGGTGAGTAAATCAAGGCTACGGAAAGTAAAGAAGCATACTTAAAGTCATCAGCCAATTAAGGGCAGAGTGGGATTACAAATACAAATCTGCCTAATTAAAAAGCCAACATTGTATCAATGATATTTCCCTTAACGTTATAATGGCTCCCACTTTATACTTACAACGTAAGCATTGCTGGACAGTATAAAATACCTATTTGATTCCTGAGTTTCCTATACAAAAAAGTAATGATGAAAGTGGTGAGAAATTTAAAGTATTGAACACTACAAACACTCTGGGCTGTACCATACATAATACGACATGAACAATTGACTTCGTTCTCCAAAAGTAAAAGATAAGAAATATTAGACAGTAAAGATAATTTAAATCTATTAGCCAGCAAAACATGTGAAAATAGTAGCCCAACCACTCCTGACTGTCTACCGTGTTAGTATCATAATCACTATTCAGAGACTGATGCTGAGTTTGTGCCATTGAGAATGGGTGAAAACAGGAGCACCAACTGGTCTCAAAGGCATTTAAACCCCTACTGAGAACTGGAGCTAATCATTTTATCTTACTTATTTGGAATTTATTATAATTTTTGATCAATTTACATTTAAAATTTTAAACATTACATAATTCTCTTTGACATATTTCATGCACTAAATACATAGCTGGAATATAAGCTTATCAATTTATCTGACTTATTACAAGAAAGGAATCCTGGTGATGTAGCGGATTCCAACCTGGCTGCTAACCAAAAGGCCGACAGTTCAAATCCACCAGCCACTCCTTGGAAGCCCTTATGGGGCAGCTCTCCTCTGTCCTACAGAGTCGGTATGAGTTGGAATCAACTTGATGACAACAGGTTTGGTTTAGTTTTTTTTAACACAAGAAAAATCTAAATGTTAACATCATTTTTGGTGAATTTATATTTTGAAATTAAAAAGAAATGTATATATCTAAAAAAAGCATAGATAGATTGTAACCTGTTTTACAAATGTTGAAATTAAGTTTTATAGTCAGTAAGTATTGCCGATATACAGCTAGTCAATGAAGGAAGTAAAACCCAGGTAATTGAAACTTGATTCTAAATCCCATTCTGTCTCCACAAAAATGTAATTACTTTTTAATCATACCTGAACTCTGAGTGGACAAGAATATAATAAAAGAAAAAAACAACAGCAAATAAAATGAAACACTGTTTTAAGTGTTAAGGTAGAGAAATAAGAAAGACATTTAAAAGTAAATAACAAGGCTTCAACAACAGGTAAAGAGCGCAATAAGGCAGTAAACATGTTGAGTCGACAATAGTGACCATAGTGCTATAAAAAATATATATATATAGGATGTTAAAAAAAAAAAAAAGACTTCACAGGGACACACAGTGATCAGTATCACATAAAATGGTGGTGGGACTAGAACTTGGGTTTACAGCACTGTGAAGATTTTCACAGCTATTTAGGAAGTGGTAAAGGGAAAAGTAATGCATTCAGAATGGGAAGAGTTGTGAGCAAAGCTATGTTTATGTAATGATTTAAGCATTTTTTTTACAGCACGGGACTTGTAAAATGATTTATTGCATTAAAATAATACGTGAATGACATGGACAACTAATTTAATTCCAATAAATCAGAAATTGCAACACCTGCTAAAGGGAAAAGCTGCTGGATGCACATTTTGAAGCATCTAGCTATTTTATTTCGGTGTCAAGATGCTCCTCTCTTTTACATAACGCTGGTAACCTCTGCTGCACTTATTTTTTATTCTTTGTTTTCTGTTTGTATCTGTCATGACAATAGATATCTATTGACTTATTCTGCTGTTTAATGTGTTTTTATTTGTTTTTGTCTTTTTTAACCATCCGAATTATTACATTAAACATTTACCTACAAGTACACCTACAGTTATGGAACATATTTGTTGTTGAAACTTTCATGTCAAAATATTTTTTGATTCAGTATTCTGTAGCCACAATAGTCCCTCCAACTCTTTAAACCATTGGAACATCACTTTATAATTTGAAATGTAATGATATACACATTATTACACACCTGATTGTTGTCTTAAGCCACATAAAAAAAAAACATAGTGGTGAAAAATTTATATAGAGACGATGATTTGATGAAATAGTGGTTTGCCTAATAATAAGACTTAACATTTTTATAAGATTTTTCACTGTAATTTTCAAGGAGAGATTTGGAGCCAATTCTTGAACAATGCTCTTGGCAGGCTGAAGAATTTTTACCCTAGTAGAAGGTGAAGAGCACTTGCAAATATTGAGACAAAGCTGTCTTTCTTCCTGTGCTGAGATGAAGGTCCGTGTTGCTGTGTGGAACTGCATCAGGTAGAGAATTTCTAGAGTGAGCCAAGACCCACTATGCAATTTCTTCATCCTTAGAGTTAAATAACCGTAAGAATATTTCCTATACTTCAATTTATTCTTGAACATTGAGTGAATGGTCAAAAAAATGAATGACATTGGGTAATATTTATGAGAAAACTACGTGTAGAATGTTCATTATATGTACACAGAGCTCTGGGTATATGGAGCAAGAAAAATATCTACAAAAAATATGAATTAATTAAGAGAATTAGATTCTGGCAACCAGCACAGAACCAATATGCACTTATGTCTTTAGTGATGTTCAATATCCAATGCCTTTATTTTTAACTGACTTGCTTACAGAACTGTGTTTTGTTCTAGAGATCAGTGTTATGAAGGCAAGTGGGACTTCCTGAGGCACCGCAAATGCAGTCAGTGTGATTGTGTGTATCCAACTGGGGATCCGTCACCAACACTGCTGGGAGACTACTGGTAAGTAAGCACTTTTATTCAACCTGTTTCTGACTAAAAGAGCCAGTCCCCAAAATATACTAAAAGGTGGATGTCATGGATTGTATTATGTCCCCCCCCGAAAAATGTGTGTATCCAGTTGGTTAGGCCATGATTCCCAGTGTTCTGTAGCTGTCCTCCATTTTGTGATTGTAATTTTATGTTAAAGGGGATTAGGGTGGGATTGTAACAAAAACATTACTAACAATGTACAAGTACCCAAAGAGAAATTAGATAACTCCTAAAAATCAAACACTTATGCTCATCCAAAGTCTTCACCAGGAGAGTAAACTGATTGCCTACAGACTGGGAAACAGTTTGTAGCTATAACATTTCTGATCAGCATCTGAACTCTAAAATCTACATGATATTGCAAAAACTCAATAACAAAAAGACAAATAATCCATTTAAAAAATGGGCAAAGGATAGGAATAGGCACTTCAACAAAGAAGACATTCAGGCAGGTAACAGATACATGAGGAAATGCTCACAATCATTAGCCATTAGAGAAATGTAAATCAAAACTACAATGAGATACCATCTCACTCCAGCAAGGCTGCCATTAATCCCAAATCACAAAATAATAAATGTTGGAGAGGTTGTAGAGAGACTGGAACACTTATTCACTGCTGGTGGGAATTTAAAATGGTGCAGCCACTTTGAAAATCAATCTGGCACTTCCTTAAAAAGGTAGAAATAGAACTACCATAGGATACGGCAATCCCACTCCTTGGAATATATCTTAGAGAAATAAGAGCCTGTATATGAACAGATATATGCACAACCATGTTCATTGCAGCACTGTTTACAATAGCAGAAAGATGGAAGTAACCAAGGTGCCCATCAACAGATGAATGGATAAATAAATTGTGGTGCATTCACACGATGGAATACTTCACACAGATCAAGAACAATGATGAATCCGTGAAATATTTCATAGCTTGGAGGAATCTGGAGGGCATTATGTTGAGTGAAATTAGTCAGTTGCAAAAGGACAAATATTGTATGAGACCACTATTATAAGAACTCAAGAAATAGTTTAAACAGAGAAGAAAATATTCTTTGATGGTTATGAGGGTGGGGAGAAAGGGAGGGAGAAGGATATTTGCAAATTAGATAGTAGACAAGAACTATTTTAGGTGAAGCGAAAGACAACATACAATAAAGGAGAGGTCAGCATAAATGGACTAAACCAAAAGCAGTTTCCTGAATAAACCAAATGCTCCAAAGGCCAGAGTAGCAGGGGCAGCAGTTGGGGGACCATGTTTTCAGGGGACATCTAGGTCAATTGACATAATAAAATCTATTAAGAAAACATTCTACATCCCACTTTGGTGAGTGGCGTCTGCAGTCTTAAAAACACTATCGAGCAGCCATCTAAGATGCATCCATTGGTCTCAACCCAGCTGGAGCAAAGGAGAATGAAGAACACCAAAGATACAAGGTAATTATGAGTCCAAAAGACAGAAATGGCCACGTAAATCCAAGACTACATCAGCCTGAGACCGGAAGAACTAGATGGTGCCCGTCTACAACCGAAGACTGCCCCGACAGGGAACGAAACAGAGCATCCCTGACGGAGCACGAGAGCAGTGAGATGCAGACCTCAAAGTCTCATAAAAAAATCAGACTTAATGATCTGACTGAGACTAGAGGAACCCTGGAGGTCATGGTCCCCAGACCTTCTGTTGGCCCAAGACTGGAACCATTCCCAAAGCCAACTCTTCAGACAGGGATTGGACTGGATTATAGGATAGAATATGATAGTGGTGAGGAGTGACCTTCTGGTCTCAAGTGGACACATAAGACTATGTGGGCAGCTCCCGTTTGGAGGGGAGATGAGAAGGCAGAGAGGGACAGAAAGTGGCTGAATGGACACGGGGAATACAGGGCTGAGAGAAGGAGTGTGCTGTCTCATTAGTGGGAGAGGAACTAGGAGTACATAGCAAGCTGTATACAAATTTTTGTATGAGAGATTGACTTGATTTGTAAAGTTTCACTTAAAGCACACACACACAAAAGATGCAAAGAATACACAGAGTCACAGTACCAAAAGAAATGGTCGACTCTCAGTTGCTTCATGAGGTGGCATATGATGAAGAACTGGTAGTAGTGAAGGAAGAAGTCCAAGCTACATTGAAGGCACTGGCAAAAAACAAGGCTCCAGGAGCTGACAGAATACCCACTAAGTTGTTTCAACAAACAGATGCAGCCCTGTACATGCCCACTCCACTATGCAAAGAAATTTGGAAGCTAGGTACCTGGCCAACAGACTGCAAGAGATGCATGTTTGTGTCCATTCCAAAGAAAAGCGATCCAACAGATTGTGGAAGTTATCAAATGTAAATCATAGTATTAGTAAATATGGTAAACAAACAGACAAACTATCTACTCCACAGTGAATATGACATTCTATCCCCAGGAGATCTAGTGAGTTTACGATGTTGTTGTTAGGTGCTGTTGGGCAGTTCCAACTCATAGCGACCCTGTGTACAACAGAACGGAACAGTGCCCAGCCCTGGGCCTTTCTCATTGCTGTGTCTGAGCCCACTGTTGCAGCCACTGTCTCAATCTGTCTCATTGAGGATCTTTGTCTTTTTCACTGACCCTCTACTTTACCAAGCACGATGTCTTTTTCCAGGGACTGATTCCTCCTGATAATATGTCCAGAGTACGTGAGACCAAGTCTTGCCACCCACCTTTCTAAGGAGCATTCTGGCTGTACTTCTTCCAAGACAGGTGTGTTCATTCTTCTAGCAGTCCATGGTATATTCATTATTCTTCACCAACAACATAATTCAAGTTTCAGTTCTTTTGTCTCCCTTATTCATTGTCCACCTTTAGCTGCACATGAGGCGACTGAAAATATCATGGCTTGGTTCAGGCACACCTTAGTCCTCAAAGTGACATCTTCGATTTTTAACACTTTGAGGTCTTTTGTAGCAGATTTGCCCAATAAAATATGTCATTTGATTTCTCGAAGTCTGCTTCCATGGGTGTTGATTGTGGATCCAAGTAAAATGAAATCCTTGGCGACTTCAGTATTTTCTCTCTTTATTGTGATTTTTTTATTGTTCCAGTTGTGAGGATTTTTGTTTTCTTTATGTTGAAGTGTAATCCATACTGAAGGCTGAAGTCTTTGATCCTCATCAGTAAGTGCTTCAAGTCCTCTTCACTTTCAGTAAGCAAGGTTGTGTCATCTGCATGTCTAGGCTGTTAATGAGTCTTCCTCCAATCCTGGTGCCCCTCCTTCTTCATATAGTCCAGCTTCTTGGACTATATGGATTATACATTTTTTTAAAGACACTGAGTTTTTGGTGATTTACTATGGCAGCCCTAGAAAATGAATACAGAGCCCTTCACCAAGGACAAGTCAAGTTAGCACCAAAAATGCTCCTGTAAGGGTAGCCACGTAACATGAGACATGGCAGTTTTAAAAAGTATGAAGTAAAACTTTCAGCTTTGACAAAGAAAGGGCTCCTCTAAGTCCAAGTTCTAAGTCCATTGCTGTTGGGTCAATTCTATCTCATAGCGACCCTAAACGACAGAGTAGAATTGACCCATAGGGTTTCCAAGGAGTGGCTGGTAGATTCGAACTGCTTGAATAAGTATTGTGAAAAAATACAACCCTGACACACAACTTTTCTGAGCTTAGTATTAAAACAAAACAAAAAAAAAAGTCGCTATTGAGTGGATTCTCACTCATAGGGACCCTATAGGACAGAGTAGAGCTTCCCCACAGGGTTTCCAAGGAGCGACTGGTAGATTCAAACTGCAGACCTTTTGGTAGCAGCCAAATGCATAACCACTGCACCACCAGTGGCTTTCAAATCAGCTATAGGCTGATGATCTTCAAATTCTTAGAACCCAGAAAACTACTCTACCTCAGAGTGGTATTCACAGCTGGGAACTGTTCTCCACACTTGGATGACCTCAGACATCCAAATCTAACATGTACAGAAAAAAATCTTTTGGTCATTTTCTCAAGCTTGTTCCTCCATGGTTTTCCACGTGGTAGAGAATGGCTCTGGTGACCATGCGCTCATGGTAGCCTGAATTCTAGAAGTCACCTTTGATTCTCCATTCCCCTCATCCCATTCGTCTGACTGACCAGCAATTCTTGGCAGCTCAATCTCCAAGGTACACCTCAAGCCTGCCCACTGTTCCCACCTGCACTTCCACCATCACTCCTCACCCTGACCACTGCAGAAGCATCCTGACTGGTCCTCTGTATTTGCTGTCTTCAAGTTCTCCTGGGCTACAGTTAATTCCTGGGACACATTCTTTCTGAAGACCATTGAACAATAGAAGGAGAAGGGCATTTAGTTGTATGCTACCTCCTCCGCTTGAGCTGCATGCCCCTCAGAAATCACTTTTCAGTGTGCAGTCTATAATGTCTCTATCCCAATTTCCTGTCTTTGGCCACACTGCTTTCATAGCGTGCATGCATATGTGCTTCAGGGGTCATGTAGGCAGATGCTTGGAGGAATTTTTCTTAGTACAATCATGGTTGTGTGCCATCAAGAGATTCTGACTCATATCAACCCTGTATGACAGCTTAGAACTGCCTCACAAGGTTTCCTAGGTTGCAGTCTTTATGGCACAGCCCTGCTGGCACCGTGGTTAAGAGCTCGGCTGCTAACCAAAGGGTGGACAGTTCGAATCCGCCAGTTGGTTATTTGCAGAAAGACATGGCAGTCTGCTTCTGTAAAGACTTACAGTCTTAGAAACCCTATGGGGCAGTTCTACTCTGCCCTATAGGGTCACTATGAGTCGGAATTGATTCAATAGCAACTGGTTCGGATTTTGTTTGGTTAGAATCTTTATGGGAGCCCATCTCCAGATCTTTTCAACCCCTGAGCTGGTGGGTTCCAACCGCCCACCTTTCAGTTAGCCAAGCACTTAACCGTTGCACCTCCAATACTTAACTCTGCACGCGAGAGGGCCCTCTCCTGACCTCTCCCGTCTCCTCACCCCGCACACCTTGGCGTTGTCCTTGCTTCTAGACCCCACCCTCCCCTCTGGAGGCCCAACCCCCCCACGCCCGCCCCACACCCGGGCCGCTGGGCGGGGCCGGCAGCCATGTTCCTCGCCGTCCAGCCAGTTACTCCCGGAAGCGCTGGGACGGGTGGTGAGGGGCCCCGGCAGGTGGCGCGCCTTACAGCGGACGGTGTTCGTGCTGCTTTCCGTGCCGTGGTTTCTGAAAGGTAGGAAACTCCGGCAGGTGGGTGGAGGGACCCGCTCCCAGACTGAACAAGCCCGGCCCCTCGAAGGTGTGGAGGGAAGGCACCAGGAGGGCGGTTCCCAGTCTCAGCAGTCCGTGGGCTCCAGAGGTTGGGGAGTCCCGACGTTGGGTTAGCAGCTCGCATCGCCCCCTCCGGCGTACCCCGTCCCGAGTGATCCCCAGGGGCGGACGCGGCACGGGGCCGGGCGGACGCAGCCACTCTAAGGGCTGCGAGAGGGAGCCTCTGGCCCGGGAGACGCAGCTGGTCTGCGAAATTTGATCCCCATGGATTTGCGGCGGGGGGGGGGGTCCAGCCGCGGGATCCAGCTGCGGAGTGCCCTCGGGCCTGGGGGCTTGAAGGGCTTGGGGAGAAAGGCCGTGTCCAGGGCTGCGCCAAGGTCCCTCCTCTGCCAGGGGCGGGTTTGCCGGCCAAGCTGGGGGATGGGCTCCTGCCCACCCCCGCCCCCACCTGCTCCCTGTGCCAGAGGGGAAACCAAGGCCCAGAGTTCGCCCGGGGGCGGTGAGACTCCAGACTGAGGACGGGGCACTCGCCCCCGTTCGTCGTCCCACCCCCACCAGACTCCGTAGGGTGCCAGGGGCGGGGAGAGAGCGATCCCCCGCCCAAGGCCCCGCTGCCCCTTACTGTTTTGGGCGCTGTGCCTGGGAGGCTGAGGCATCCCGCGCCCGCGCCCGCGCCCGGCTGGTCTACTCTCGGGGCTGGGGCGTCGGCGCAGCCCCGGCCCCACCTGGAAAGGAAGGGGTCCTGGGAATCTGTGGAGCAGCGCGGGGACCCTACTCCTTGTGGAAGCAGCAGTGATTCAGTGTCTGTTAACAGTGTGGATGCCGGGTCCCGCTCCACCTCTGGGTGGCGGGGGTGGGGGTAGCAGGAAGGGGTCCTGAGCGCCCATGTTGTTTGTTAACTTAAACATTTGTGCGGCGCTGTGTAGCGGTAGCTGTGGACACGGTCTCTGGTGCTGAGGGGATTTGAGGGTTCCTCAAACTGGTGGGATTTGGAGGCTCTACCCTGGTGGCAGTGGGTTCAGTGGGTTACCCTGGTGGCGTAGTGGTTAAGTGCTAAGGCTGCTAGCCAAACGGTTGGCAGTTTGAATCCACCAGGCGCTCCTTGGAAACTCTGTGGGACAGTTCTACTCTGTCCTATAGGGTCGCTATGAGTCAGAATTGACTCGATGGCAACAGGTGTGGTTTTTTTTTTTAGGTTGGAGATTAGGTGTCTCTCGGGCTGACATTTGAAGGTCTGGAGCTGACGGTTTATGAGGGCTTGTAAGGGTTTTAAGCGTTCCGGCCATGGGCACCAACCCGATCTTCCAGTCCCTGCGGACGGACCGCCCCCCCCCCGCCCCGGGGGGATTGGCTGCTCTGGGACCCTGAGCCCAGAGGGCGGTGAGAAGCTGACAAACGTGAGTGATGCCCTGCAGGCTCCAGTCGGCGGGGCAGCCCTGCTCACACGGTCTCAATAGGGGCAGTCGGCTTCGTGCCTGGGGGGTGGTTTCCGAATGTTTCCTCGTGCCCCCCCCCCGCGGGGCGACAACTCTCCCCTGGGCGGGGACCTAGTAGAGGCCTGCAGGGCATCAGGGTGTGGAGGGGCAGAGCTTGGGCGGGGAGGGCGCAGCCCTGCAGGTTCCTGTACATGACCACGGCAGGGGGGTGCAGGTCGTGAAGGCTGGGCCTGGTCGAGGACCCACTAGGTCTCGCAGAAGGAGTGGGTTAGGATAATCATAGCATTAATGGGAGTATTGAGAGAGCGCCCTGGGGCGTTGGGTCCCTCGGGAAGAAAAGCTTCTGCTGTCGCCACTGGAGCGGTACCCAGTTCGTCCCGTCTTAGGTCCAGGAGGTTCCCATGCTCGGAGGGTCTGGTGGGCAGAACAGAACCGGCGGTGCGCACGCCCTCTCGCGGCCTTGCGCCCAATCGCTGAGGTTCAGTGTCAGGTGATTCTAAGCCATGGTTTTGGAACTGAATAGTGAAGCAGAGCAAATAAATGATGCAGTGCCTTGATGGGACCGGTGGAGACATCAAGAAGCAAAGCACAGCTGAAACTTCAAAATTCCACTGAGTGTTAGTTGGATTTGGAGGGAGAAAATAGACGGAGAGTCGAGAGGCCCAGAGATGCAGAAGGGTTAGAGGATTAGGGTTAGGGGTTAGGGTTTGGTGTTAGGGGTTCAGGTTGGGGGGTTAGAGGTTTGGGAGTTAGGTTTAGGGGTATAGGTTTTAGGTGGCTGGGGGTTGGGGTTAGGGCTGGGGTTACTAGGCTAGGGCACAAGTGGTTTAGGGTTATGGTTAGGGTTAGAGTGAGGCTGAGGTTGATTCCCAGTCTTGTGTACCTTCTCTTCCTTCACCAGAGTTACCACATATGTGTCGTTTGGTTGGAAACCCTGATGGCATAGTGGTTAAGACCCACCAGTGCTAACCAAAGGTCTGCAGTTCGAATCCACCAGGCGCTCCTTGGGAACTCTATGGGGCAGTTCTAATCTGTCCTATAGGGTCTCTATGAGCTGGAATCGACTCGACGGCGGTGGTTTGTTTTTTTTGGTTATTGTTTAGTTAGCTTTTCTCTACCCACTCTCCGTCTGCCTGGTGAACATCAAGGATTGTTTCTGTGTGTAAATGTTTTCATGAGTTTTTATGATCGTGGTCTCTTAGTGTATATGTCGTTTTGTGATTGACTTAGTCAGCATGATGCGCTCCAGATTCATCCATGGTGTGAGGTGTTTCGGAGATTCATCATTGGTCTTCATTGTCGTGTAGTGTTCCACTGTGTGTATGTACTGTAGTTTGTTATCCATTCCTCCGTGGATGAGCACTTAGGTTGTTTCCATCTTTTTGCTACTGTGAATAATGTCACAGTGAACACGGGTGTGCATATGTCTATTCCTGTGACTGCTCATGGAAACCCTGGTGGCTAGTGGTTAAGTGCTACGGCTACTAACAAAAAGGGTTAGGGTTTGAGGTTCGGGATGTTAGGGTTAGGGTTGTTAGAGTTCTGGTTGTTAGGGTTTGGGGTTAGGGGTTGGGGTTAGGGTTTTGGGGTTAGGGATGTTAGGGTTAGGGTTGTTAGGGTTTGGGTTAGGGTTTTTCAGTTGGGGTTAGGTGTTAGGGTTAGGTTTAGGGTTTGAGGTTAGAGTTTGGATTTACAGGTTAGGTGTTAGGGGTTGCAGTTTGGGGTTTACAGTTTTGGGGGTTTAGGGTTTTGGGGTTTAGTCAGTAGGGTTTGGGTTAGGTTTTAGGGGTCAGGATTTAGGTTTAGGGTTGGGGTTGGTGTTGAGTTTGTTTGGGATATGTGGTTTGGGGTAGGAGGGTGGGTGTTAGAGGTTTGGGGGTTAGAGATTGAGGGAGTTAGAGGGTGAGGGGTTAGAGGGTGAGGGGGTTAGAGGTGAGAAGATTATAGAGTGAGGGAGTGAGAAGGTGAGGGCGTGAGGGGGTGAAGGTTAGGGTTTAGGGTTAGAGGGTTTAGGCTTAGGGTTCAGAGGCTTAGGGTTAGGGGGTTAGGGTTTCAGAGTTCAGAGGTTGGGGTTGGTGTTGTGGTTAGGGTTAGAGAGTTAGGGTTAGAGGGTTAGGGTTAGAAGATTAGGGGTATCGTTTAGAGGTTTAGGGTTAGGGATTAGGGCTAGGGTTTAGGGGTTCAGGTTTAGGGGTGTGGGCTGGGTCTGGGGTAAGGTTTTAGGGTTTAGGGTTAGAGGGTTATGTTTAGGGCTTAAGGCTTAGAGTTTAGGGTTTCAGGACTTAGGGTTTAGGGCTTAGGGCTTAGAGCCTAGGGTTTAGGACTTAAGGTTTAGGGTTTAAGGCTTAGAGTGAGGGTTAGGGCTGGGGGCTGGGGTTAGGGTTTAGGGTTTAGTGTTAGGGTATTAGGGTTAGAGGGTTAGATGGTTTAACATTTAAGTTTAGGGTTTAGGGGTTGGGGTTAAGGGTGTTAGTGTTTAGGGTTTTGGCATTTAGGGTGTTAGGGTTGAATGTGTTAGGGCTAAGGGTGTTAGGGTTTTGTGTGTTAGGGTTTTAAGTGTTAGGGTTTACAGTTTAGGGTTAAGTGATAGGGTTAGGCTTAGACTCATTCTTAGGTTTAGGGCTAGGGATTTCAGGTTTAGGGTTTGGCGTTGGGTTTGGGGGTTGGGGTTAGGTTTAGGGCTAGGATTAGAGGGCTAGGGTTAGAGGGTTAGAGTTAGAGGGTTAGGGTTTCAGGTTAGCGTTAGAGGGTTAGGGTTCGAGTGTTAGGGTTAGGGTTAGGGTCGTTAAGGTTAGGGTGATTAGGGGTTAGGTGTTAGGGTTTAGGGTATAGGGGTTAGAGTTTGGGTTAGGGTTAGAGTTTAGGGCCTTGGGGGTTAGGACCTAAGGGCTTAGGGTCTTAGGGGCTTTGGGACTTAGGGCTTAGGGGCTAGAGTTAGAGGGCTAAGGCCGGAGGGCCAGGGTTATGGTTTGATTCCTGGTTGGCAATTTTTTTCCTTCAATATTTTGTATAAGTCATCCCATTGCCTTCTTGCCTCCATGATTTCTGCTGAGTAGTCCAGGTTTATTATTATCTACTCTCCGTTTTTGGTGACTTCCTTTATCCCTAGACTCTCTTAAAATTCTCTTTATGTTTGATTTTGGCAAGTTTGATTATTATATGTCTCGGTCACTTTCTTTTGAGATCACCTTATGTGGAATTTGATGAGCATCTTTCATGATATCAGGGAAGTTTTGTGCCAACAAATCTTCAACAGTTCCCTGTGTATTTTCTGTTAGCCCTCCCTGTTCTGGTACTGCAATCACTCATAGTTATTTCTCTTGATAAAGTCCCACATGATTCTTTGGATTTCTTCATTTAAAATTCTTTTATCTGGTTTCTTTTCAAATATATTGGTCCCAAGAGTTTTATCTTCTCTCTCAGTAATTCTGCCTTCCAGTTCTTCAGTTGTGCTCTTCTTACTTTCTATCGAGTTTTCTAACTCTGTAATTTTATTGTTAATCTTCTGAATTTCTGATTGCAGTCTCTCTATGGTTTCTTGCAGATTATTAAATTTTTAATTATGTGCTTGAGTAACCTTTTTAATTTCTTCAGCTGCTTTATCTTTGTGTTCCTTGGCTTGTTCTGTATTTTGCCTCATTTCCTTCCTGATATCTTTGAGAGTTCTGTATATTAATCTTTTGTATTCTGTATCTGGTAATTCCAGGATTGCACCTTCATCGAGAAGATTCCTTGAGTCTTAGTTCTGAGAGCTTGTTGAAGCAATCATGGGTCAGCTTCTTTTTTTTTTATTTTAATAATTTTTATTGTGTTTTAAGTGAAAGTTTACAAATCAAGCCAGTCTCTCACATAAAAACTTATACACAACTTGTTACATATTCCCAATTACTTTCCCCCCAATGGGACAGCCCACTACCTCCTTCCACTCTTTCTTTCCGTGACCATTTTGCCAGTTTCTAAGCCCCTCTACCCACCCATCTCCCTTCCAGGCAGGAGATGCCAACATAGTCTCAAGTGTCCACCCAAACCAAGTAGCTCACGCCTCACCAGCATCCCTCTCCAACCCATTGTCTAGTCCAACCCATGTCTGATGAACTGGCTTTGGGGATGGTTCCCGTAGTGGGTAAACGGAAGGTGCGGGGGCCATGATCACTGGGGTCCTTCCAGTCTCAGTCAGACCATTAAGTCTGGTCTTTTTATGAGAATTTGGGGTCTGCATCCCACTGTTCTGCTCCCTCGAGGGATCTCTGTTATGTTCCCCATCAGGGCAGTGATTGGTTGTGGCCCGGCACTGTCTAGTTCTTCTCATCTCAGGATGATGTAGTCTCTAGTTCATGTAGTCCTTTCTGTCTCTTGGGCTCGTTATTATCTTATGTTCTTGGTGTTCTCCATTCTCCCTTGATCCAGGTGGTTTGAGAATCATTGATGCATCTGAGATGGCTGCTTGCTAGCATTTAAGATCCCAGATGCCACTCTTCAAAGTGGGATGCAGAATGTTTTCTTAATAGATTTTATTATGCCAGTTGACTTAGATGTCCCCTAAAACCATGGTCCCCAAACCCCTGCCCCTGCTTTGCTGACCTTCGAAGCATTCAGTTTATTCAGGAAACTTCTTTGCTTTGGTTTAGTCCAGTTGTGCTGACCTCCACTGTGTTGAGTGTTGTTCTTCCATTCACCGAACGTAGTTCTTGTCTATCTCTTTAGTAAATACCCCTCTCCTACCCTCCCTCCCTCCCCCCCTCATAACAACAAAGGAATATGTTCTTCTTAGTTTAAACTGTTTCTCAAGATCTTATAATAGTGGTCTTATACAATATTTGACCTTTTGCTACTAATTTCACTCAGCATAATGCCTTCCAGGTTTCTCCATGTTATGAAGTGTTTCACAGATTCGTCACTCTTCTTTGTTGATGTGCAGTATTCCATTGTGTGAATATACCATAATTTATTTATCCATTCATCCATTGATGGGCACCTTGGTTGGTTCCATCTTTTTGCTATTGTAAACAGTGCTGCAATAAACGTGGAAGT
The DNA here is from genome assembly GCF_030014295.1 of Loxodonta africana. NCBI lineage: Eukaryota > Metazoa > Chordata > Mammalia > Proboscidea > Elephantidae > Loxodonta > Loxodonta africana. Next base: position 247,419 of record NW_026974943.1, on the reverse strand, counting down.
GCATATATCTATTTGTGTAAAGGCTCTTATTTCTCTAGGATATATTCCGAGGAGTGGGATTGCTGGGTTGTATGGTAGTTCTATTTCTAGCTTTTTAAGGAAGCACCAAATTGATTTCCAACGTGGTTGTATACCATTTTACATTCCCACCAGCAGAGTATAAGTGTTCCAGTCTCTCCACAGCCTCTCCAACATTTATTTTTTTGTGTGTTTTGGATTAATGCCAGCCTTGTTGGAGTGAGATGGAATCTCATTGTAGTTTTGATTTGCATTTCTCTAATGGCTAATGATCGAGAGCATTTTCTCATGTATCTGTTAGCTGCCTGAATGTCTTCTTTAGTGAAGTGTCTGTTCATATCCTTTGCCCATTTTTTAATTGGGGTGTTTGTCTTTTTGTGGTTGAGTTTTAGCAGAGTCATGTAGGTTTTAGAGATCAGGCACTGGGTGGAGATGTCTTAGCTGAAAACTTTTTCCCAGTCTGTAGGTGGTCTTTTTACTCTTTTGGTGAAGTCTTTAGATGAGCATAGGTGTTTGATTTTTAGGAGCTCCCAGTTATCTGGTTTGTCTTCGTCATTTTTAGTAATGTTTTGTATTCTGTTTATGCCCTGTATTAGGTCTCCTAATGTTGTCCCTATTTTTTCTTCCATGATCTTTATCTTTTTAGATTTTATGTTTAGGTCTTTGATCCATGTGGAGTTAGTTTTTGTGCATGGTGTGTGGTATGGGTCCTGTTTCATTTTTTGCAGATGGATATACAGTTACGCCAGCACCTTTTGTTAAAAAGACTGTCTTCTCCCCAGTTAACTGACACTGGGCCTTTGGCAAATATCAGCTGCTCATATGTGGATGGATTTATATCTGGATTCTCAGTTCTGTTCCATTGGTCTATGTGTCTGTTGTTGTACCAGTACCAGGCTGTTTTGACTACTGTGGCAGTATAATTGGTTCTAATATCAGGCAGAGTGAGTCCTCCTACTTTGTTCTTTTTTAGTAATGCTTTACTTATCTGCGACTTCTTTCCCTTCCATATGAAGTTGGTGATTTGTTTCTCCATCGTTTTAAAAAAATGTCATTGGAATTTGGATCGGAAGTGCATTGTATCTATAGATGGCTTTTAGTAGAATGGACAATTTTATAATGTTGTCTTCCTATCCATGAGCAAGGTATGTTTTTCCAATTACGTAGGTCCCTTTTGGTTTTTTGCAGTAATGCCTTGTAGTTTTCTTGGTATAGCTCTTTTACATTTTTGGTAAGGTTTATTCCTAAGTATTTTATCTTCTTGGGGGCTGCTGTGAATGATATTCATTTGGTGATTTCTTCTTCAATGTTCTTTTTGTTGATATAGAGGATCCAACTGATTTGTATGTTTATATTGTAATCTGAAACTTTGCTGAACCCTTCTATTAGTTTTAATAGTTTTCTTGAGGATTCCTCAGGCTTTTCTGTGTATAAGATAATGTCGTTGGAAAATAGAGATAATTGAATTTCTTCCTTACCAATCTGGATGCCCTTTATTTCTTTGTCTAGCCCAGTTGCTCTGGCTAGGACCTCTAGCACAATGTTGAATAAGAGCGGTGATAAAGGGGATCCTGGTCTGTTTCCCGTTCTCAAGGGAAATGCTTTCAGGCTCTCTCCATTTAGGATGATGCTGGGTATTGGCTTTGTATCAATACCCTTTATTATGTTGAGGAATTTTCCTTCTATTCCTATTTTGCTGAGAGTTTTTATCATGAGTGGGTGTTGGACTTTGTCAAATGCCTTTTCTGCATCAATTGATAAAATTATATGGTTCTTGTCTTTTTTTTTATGTGGTGGATTACATTAATTGTTTTTCTAATATTAAACCAATCTTGCATACCTGGTATAAATCCTACTTGGTTATGGTGGATTATTTTTTTGATATGTTGTTGAATTCTATTGGCTAGAATTTTCTTGAGGATTTTTACATCTATGTTCATGAGGGATATAGGTCTGTAATTTTCTTTTTTTGTGTGTGCTGTCTTTAGCTGGTTTTGGTATCAGGGTTATGCTGGCTTCATAGAAGGAGTTAGGTAGTACTCCGTCCTTTTCTATGCTTTGAAATACCTTCAGTAGTAGTGGTAAGTCTTCCCTGAAAGTTTGGTAGAACTTTGCAGTGAAGCCGTCAGGGCCAGGGCTTTTTTTTGTTGGGAGTGTTTTGATTACCTTTTCAATCTCTTTTTTTGTTATGGGTCTATTTAGTTGTTCTACTTCAGTTTGTGTTAGTTTAGGTAGGTAGTGTGTTTCTAGGAATTCATCCATTTTTTCTAGGTTTTCAAATTTGTTAGAGTACAATTTTTTGTAGTAATCTGATATGATTGTTTTAATTTCAGTTGGATCTGTTGTGATATGGCCCATCCCATTTCTTATTTGGATTATTGGTTTCTTTTCCTGTATATCTTTAATCAGTCTTGCCAATGGTTTATCAATTTTGTTAATTTTTTCAAAGAAGCAGTTTTTGTCCTTGTTAACTCTTTCAATTGTTTTTCTATTCTCTAATTCATTTAATTTTGCTGTAGTTTTTATTTTTTGCTTTCTTCTGGTGCCTGACAGTTTCTTTTGTTGCTCTCTTTCTGTTTGTTCACGTTGTAGGGACAGTTCTTTCATTTTGTCTCTTCTTTAATATGTGTGCCTTTATTGATATAAATTGACCTCTGAGCACTGCTTTCACCATGTCCCAAAGGTTTTCATAGGAAGTGTTTTCAGTCTTGTTGAATTCTGTGAATTTCTTTATTCCCTCCTTAAGCTCTTCCATAACCCAGTCTTTTTTTGAGCAGGGTATTGTGCAGTTTCCAAGCATTTGATTTCTTTTCCCTGGTTTTTCTGTTATTGATTTTTACTTTTATGGTCTTTTGTTCAGAGAAGATGTTTTGTAATATTTCAATGTTTTGGGTTCTGCAAAGACTTGTTTTATGACCTAATATGTGATCTATTCTAGAGAATGTTTCATGTGCACTAGAAAAGAAATTATAGTTTGCAGCTGTTGGGTGGAGTGTTCTGTATAAGTCTATGAAGTGAAGTTGTTTAATTGTAGCACTTAGATCTTCCGTGTCTCTATTGAGCTTCTTACTGCATTTCCTATCCTTCACCGAGAGTGTTGTGTCGAAGTCTCCTATATAATTGTGGAGGTGTCTGTCTCCCTTTTTAATTCTGTTAACATTTGTTTTATGAATGTTGCAGCCCTATCATTGGGTGCATAAATATTTAATACGGTTATATCTTCCTGGTAAATTGTCCCTTTAATCATATGTAGTGTTCTTCTTTATCCTTTGTGGTGGATTTAACTTTAAATCCTATTTTGTTGGAAATTAATATTGCCTCTCCTGCTCTTTCCTGATTGTTGTTTGCTTGATATATTTTTATCCATCCTTTCAGTTTTAGTTTATTTGTGTCTCTAAGTCTAAGGCATGTCTCTTTTAGGCAGCATACAGGCTGATCGTGTTTTTTTATCCAGTCTGCAACTTCCTGTCTCTTTATTGGTGAATTTAGTCCATTTACATTAAGTGTAATTATAGATAAGTATGAGTTTAGTGCTGTCATTTTGATGCCTGTTTTTGACAATTTTATTTTTCCATTTACTTTTTTGTGCTGAGTTTTTCTTTGGAGAATGTGTGTTCCTCCTTTTTATAGTAGTTGAATTTATTTTGTTGAGTCGTTATGTTTATCTTGGTTTTTATTTTGAAGTATGGAATTGTTAGACCTCATTGTGGTTACCTTAATATTTACCCCGGTTTGACTAAGTAAAAACCTAAGTTGTTTCGCCCTGTATCGCCTTGTTTTCCTCTCCATATGTAAGATCTGTGTCTCCTTATTTAGTCTCTCTTTTTTCACTATTGTAATCTTTTACATAATGACATCAATGATTCCCTGTTTTGAGCAATTTTTTTTAATTAATCTTATTTTGTTTTTGTGATTTCCCTATCTGAGTTGATATCAGGATGTTTTGTTCTGTGACCTTGTGTTGTGTTGGTATCTGATATTGATTTTCTGACCAAAGAATTTCCTTTAGTAATTCTTGCAGTTTTGGTTTGGTTTTTGCAAATTCTCTAAGCTTGTGTTTATCTGTAAATATCTTAATTTCACCTTCATGTTTTAGAGTTTTGCTGGATATATGATTCTTGGCTGACAGTTTTTCCTCTTTGAGTGCTCTGTATATGTTATCCCATTGCCTTCTTGCCTGCATGGTTTCTGCCGAGTAGTGCAAACTTAATGATTCTCCTTTGTAGGTAACTTTTCGTTTATGCTTGGGTGCTTTTAAAATTTTCTCTTTATCTTTGGTTTTGGCAGGTTTGATGATATGTCTTGGTGATTTTCTTTTGGGATGTATCTTGTATGAGGTTCGATGAGCATCTTGGGTAGATATCTTTTCATCTTTCACGATGCCAGGGAATTTTTCTGCCATCAGATCTTCTATTATTCTCTCTGTATTTTCTGTTATCCCTCCCCGTTCTGGAACTCCAATCACATGCAAATTATTCTTGATAGAGTCTCCCTTGATTCTTAGGGTTTCTTCATAGTTTTAAATTCTTTTTGATTTTTCTTCAACTATATTTATGTCAATTGCCTTATCCTCCAGCTCCCCCACTCTGCATTCCAGTTCCTCGAGTCTGCTCCTCTGACTTCCTCTTGAGTTGTCTGATTCTCTGACTTTATTGTTAATCTTTTGGATTTCTGAATGCTGTCTCTGTATGAATTCTTACAGCTTATTAATGTTTTCACTATGTTGTTGAATAATCTTTTGGATTTCTTCAACTGCTTTATCTGTGTATTCCTTGGCTTTTTCCATAGATTTCCTTATTTCATTTGTGAGGTCATTCCTGATGTCTTGAAGCATTCTGTATACAATTTTTTTATATTCTACATTTGGCAATTCTAGGAATGTATCTACATCTGGCAATGATTTTGATTCTTTGATTTGAGTGTTTGTAGAAAAAATCATGGCCTGCTTCTTCATGTGATTTGATGTCGACTGCTGTCTCTGAGCCATCTATAAGATACTGTAATATTTTCTTTTATATTTCCTCACTGAGTCTTCTTGTTTTGTTTTGTTACAATACATTCAAATGGGCTACTAGATTGTGGTATCGTGATTGCTGTAGCTTTTGAATCACTTACGTCCTGTTACCAGCTTGCCTGAGCTGTTACCAGGTATATAAGTGTATGAGTCTATTCACTATTCTTGAATAGAATCAGCTCAGGTGTCCTGACAGTTGGTCACCTAGTGTGTGGTGTAGCCTCTCACCTATTATCTTAGAGGAGTAGTGGTGATGGTTGTATGCACCAGTTTCTATTAGTGGCAGGGGGTCACATTTCGAGGAGGTCAGGATGCTGACAGCCTTCCTTCAAGTGTCAGTGAGGTAGGTGTGGCTCTATTCTGTAGAGCGCTCCGGTGGGTAGGCTCTGCAGCTGTATCTTAGGCACCTAATGCTTGGGTAGACGTCACTATTCTCAGACCCCTCTAGGCTAGGTGGTGTGGGTGGAGTCTCAGCCCTCAGTTCACTGCTGTGGATCAGCAACGGCTCTGTTTAATAGCTAGAGAGGTATCTGACCTCCAAAACTTGCCTTTCCACTGCCGAGCTAAAACAATTATGGTGAGATCTCTATCAGAATTGCCTTTGCATTATAATAGCCACCTAGTTACCTGTAGGGTGAAAGCCAAAGACTATGGGTCTCTTAATGCCTGGATGGAGCTGATTCTGTATTGTTATTCCAGTTTAGGGAAGTCAGGGAAGGATTTTTTCTTTGATTGTTAAATGCTGCTTTTCTCAGGCCAGGAGAATGGATTAGAAAAGAAGAAAAAAAATCGAGCAGTGCACTTCTCTCTGGCACAGAGAATTCCAATGTTAATGAAGCTGGCTGGGGCAATGAGGGGTGGAATCAGATATATAGAAGAGAGTAGCCTGGCAAGATATACAAAGTTACTTATGTTGTTTGGTGAGGACTGTTTTTTCTGAGATTTCAGAGCATTGTGTCGCTCGTGTGTGCTGGCTGGATCCCTGCTGAGACTGTCCCAGAGGGCTAGGTCTGCATCCATGCTCACACCGTCTCAGGAAGCCACAATCGGCTCCCCCACACTTAGTCCAAAGCCCAGCACCAAGGTTTCCTTTCTGGGACGCTGCACTCCAGGCTCCAAAACCAGTCGCTGCTTGCCCATGGTTTTTCGTTTCCCTGTCAGCCGCATCTGTGTGGAGTCTGCGTGTGCTGCCTGGGTCCCCTCCGAGGTTGGTCCTGAGGGTTAGGCCTACATCCGTGCTTCCCTGTCTCAGTAAGCCACAATCAGCCCCACCACCTTGGCACCAGGGAACCACGAGGGCTCAAGGCTGCGGCGTGGGACAGTGGCTCCAGAAGCGGTCCCTGCTGCAGTGTGGCTTTTTGCTCCCCTGTCACTCAGGTCAACTCTTTAGTTCTGTGTTTGATGGTCAGGGTTTGTAGATTGTCCTTTATGTAATTGATTCACTTGTTTTTTTGAGTCTTTGTTTCAAGAGGGATAAGCGGAATCTTCTACCTAGTCAGCCATCTTGGTCCTGCCCCCGTGTCTGCCTCTTTATGTGATTTGATGTTGACTGTTGTCTCTGAGCAATCTATAAGTTATTGTATTAGTTTACTTTATGCTTGCTTTTTGTATCCTAGCTTCTTGCTTTGTTTAGTTTTGGTATACCCAAATAAGCTGCTTGAGTGCGTTAGGTTGATTATTTTCACCTTTGAAGCTCTAATGTACTATCACCAGATGGCTAGCACTGTTACCAGGTATATGAGCCTAGGAGTTCATTTATTTTCTTGTATGGATTCAACTCAGGTGCCCAGGTAGTTGGTCATAAAGTGTAAGGTACAGGCTCTGCCCTACAGTCTTAGAGGGGCAGGGGTTATTGGTGTAGGCAGAAGTATCTGGCTGCAGTAGGGGGTCAGAGTCTGATCAAGGCAGGGGTCTGACAGCTGTCCTCTGAGTGTCTGTGAGGAAAGCGCATCTCTGTTCTGTAGAGCACACGGGTGGGTTCTGCAGAAGGGCGATGGGTACCCAATGCTTTTGGTTGTAAGTTCAGGGCAGTACTACTTATCTTTGGAGCCCTGTCAGAGGTGGCCAGGTATTGTGAGTGGAGCCTCCAGTCCTTAGGCCCCTGATGTGGGTAGGTGAAGACCCTGTTTAATAGGCAAAGCAGTGTCAAACATCAAACACCCATCTTTCCACCGTTCAGCTGAAACAGTTGCAGTCTGGCAACAAGGGCCTATTCTTCTGAAATCGGCCCACAGAGGTCCGTGCTGGGGTGAAAGGTATTCAAAGCCCATGGACCGTTTGTGCCTGAACAAGAGCTACTTCTGTCCTGAGCTCCCCAGCTTAATTGAGCTAGCAGATTATCGTTCCCCCAGTTGTGAACTTATACCTTCTTCAAGGATGGAAAAATGGCTCAGAGTGGTACCAGGGCCTATCTCAGGCCCAGGGAAGTTGACAGCCACTGAAGCCGGCTTGGGGGCTAGGGGTGTGGTAAAATAAACACAAGTAATTAGCTTTTGCTGAGAGTGCCGTTCTTCTCTTGTTCTGCAGGTGTGAGTAGTCTGTGCAACTTGCTGTCTTTCCCTGAGCTAAACGCCTCTGGAATGCTACTGCCAGGCCCACTGCAGTCGCTCCAGGGAATGGTGCCTGAGGGTTCCTGGCTGTTCAGGTCCAGTAACTCCTCTCCACTTCTGAATAGTCTCTCCCTCCCTCTGCCACAGAGTCCGTTTTCTAACTTTGCCTTTGATGTTCAGGACTCCTAGCTTGTCATAGATATAATCGCTTCACTTGTTTTTTCGGGTCTTTTTTGTAAGAGGGTTCACTGGCAGCATCTCACTACTCTGCCATCTTGGCCTTGCCTCTCTAATATAATCAACAATTTTTTTAAAAAAGAAAGAAAAGAGTGAAACCTGTAGAAACAACAAATAACAGAATGAGATCCACAGAAAAACTAGATATTGGAGCTATCAGACAAAGACACTGAAATAACTCTATTATGTTCAAAGAAATAAAGGCAAGACCTAGAAATTTGGTAAAAAACTAGAAACTAAGAAAAAGATCAACTTAGAAAGTCAACCAAAAACTATAGCTGAAGTTAAAATCTTAATGTATGTATATAACAGCAGATTAAAAATGCTGAAGAGAGATTTAGTGAACTGGAAGATATGTTGGAAGAAAATAGAGGCATAGACAAAAGAAAAAAAATATATAAGATAAAAAGGAATAAGATACAGAGAATATAATGAGAATATCCAGCATAAGATACTTTAAGAAGGAAGAAAAAGAATGAGGCAGAAAAACTGAGATTATGGCTGAGAATTTTCTTCAAATGATTAAAGATATCAAGTCACAGATCCTAGAAGACTTACAAAACCCAAAAAAAAAAAAAAGCCACTGCTGTCGAGTCGATTCTGACTCAAAGCGACCCTACAGGACAGAGTAGAACTGCTTCATAGAGTTTGCAAGGAGCGCCTGGTGGATTCGAACTGCTAACCTTTTTGCTTAGCAGCCATAACACTTAACCGCTACGCCACCAGGGTTTCCTTATAAGACCCATGTAGGGTAAATACAAAGAAATTCTTATCTAGGTACATCGTAGTAGGACTGCTGAAGGTAAAGACAAAAAAACCCACAAAAAACAAATAATTTAACACTACTTAAAGAATGGAAGAGATTATCTTTAAAGGACAAACAAAAAAAACTGATGACTTCTCTACAGAAATAGTGAAAACCCTAAGACAATAAGATGATATATTTAAATTATAGAGAGAAAATATATGGCAACCCAGAACTCTATGCTGAGGAAAAACATCATGAATGAGCAAAGACCTTTTGTTTTCAGACAAACAAAACCTAGATAAGTTAACATCAGCATGCCCACATTATTAAAATTCCAAAGGTATTCTTCAAGCAGGAAGAAAATTAAGGTGAAAGGCTTAAGATGCAAGAAGGAATGAAAGTTAATGAAACGGGTAAAAATAGAGGATTACTGACTGCATGACGTAATAAGAATAGACTTTATTGGGTTTAAAATATGTAAGAAATTAAAATGTATGATAACTACAGCCTTTTGACTTTTATGGCTTTATGGTCAGGAAACATGTTGTGTAATATTTTGATGTTTTGGATTCTGTTAATGCTTGCTTTGTGGCCTAATACGTGGTCTATTCTCAAGAATGCTCCATGAGCGTTAGAAAAGAAAGTTTACTTGACTACCGTTGGGTGAAGTGTTGTGTTTAAGTCTGTGAGATCAAGTTGGCTGATTGTGGTATTTAGATCTTCCGTGTCTTTATTGAGCTTGTTTATGGATATCCTGTCTGTCATCAGAAGTGGTATGTTGAAGTCTTCTGCTATTATTGTGGAGCTATTTCTCTTTTCAATGCTGTTTGAGTTTGTTTTATGTCTTTTGGAGCCCTGTCATTGGGTATATAAGTATTTATTATGATTTTGTCCTCCCGGTATATTGACCCTTTAATCATTATATAGTGTATTTCCTTTTCCTTTGTGGCGGATTTTACTTTAAAGCCTGTTTTATCAGAGATTAATATTGCCACTCTTATTTTTTATTGTTGTCTGCTTGATATATGTATATATATATATATAAATATATAAAATTTTTCCATTCTTTGAGATTTATTTAATGTCTTTGAGTCTATGGTGTGTCTCTTGCAGTCTGCATACAGACGGATCATGTTTTTTAATCCATTCTGCTACTCTCTGTCTCCTTATTGATGCAATTAAACCATTTACATTTATCATAATTATTCATAGTTATGAGTTTAGTGCTGTCATTTTCGTCTTTTTTGTGTATGTGTTGTTGACATGTTCCTTATTCCAGTTAATTTTCTCTGTTGAGTAGTTGTTCTTTGTGCATTTTCTTTCCATTCTCTTCATTTTTGTTGCCTTTGTATTTACTGCTAATTAATTTTTTTCTGTGCTGAATCGTTTTTCTTTTTAGTCTTTCATCTTTTTCCTTGTTGTTGCTTTTGTATTTGCCGAAAATTTATGTTTTCCTTTTTTTTTTTTTATTTTAATGTGTAGGATTGTTAGTTTCCTTTGGGTTACCTTAACATTTACCTCTGTTTTTCTAAATTTAAACCTATTTTTTATTTCTTTATATCGTCTTGACTTCCTCTCCATATGAAAGATCTATGACTACATTATTTAGTCCCTCTTTTTTCTCTTAATGTTGTCATCTTTTGCAGATCAATGTCTCTGTTTCAATATTTTCAGTGTTTTAGCTTTGATTTATTAGTGATGTCCCTATGTGGGTTGATATCTGGTAGTTCTGTCCCGTGTTCTAGCCTTGGGTTGTTAGCTGATGTTATTGATTTCCTAACTGGAGAACTCCCTTTATTATTTCTTGTCATATTGGTTAGGTTTTTAAAAATTCCCTAAACTTCTGCTTATCTGGAAATGCCCTAATTTCACCGTCATATTTGAGAGACAGTTTTGCTGGATGTATAATTCTTGGCAGGCAATTTTTTTTTTTTTTTTTTCCTTCAGGGCTTTGTATATGTCCTTCTTGCCTGCATGGTTTCTGCTGAGTAGTCCAAGCTTGGTCTTACTGACCCTTCTTTATAGGTGACTTTTTGTTTATGCCTAGCTACTCTTAAAATTCTCTCTTTATATTTGGTTTTGGCAAGCAAGATTATAATATGTCCTGGTGACTTTATCTTGGCATCTACCTTGGGTGGGGTTCAGTAAGCATCTTGGATAGATATCTTCTTATCTTTCACAAGATCAGCGAAGTTTTTAGACAAGAAGTCTTCAACAATTCTCACTGTGTTTTCTGTTATCCCTCCACCCCCTGCCCCGATTCTGGTGTTCCAATCACCCTTGATAGAATCCCGCATAATTCTTAGAGTTTCTTCAATTTTCAAAAATTACTTTATCTGATTTTTCCTCAGATAAGTTGGCATCAAGTGCTTTATCTTCAGTCTCACTAATTCTGACTTCCAGTGCCTCAATTCTGCTCCTCTCATTTTCTATTGAGTTGTCTAATTCTGAAATTTTATTGTTACTCTTTTGGATTTGCTTGCTATCTTTCTATGGATTCTCGCAGCCTGTTACATTTGTCATTATACTCTTGTCTAACCTTCTTAAGTTCCTCTATTGTTTTATCTGTGTGTTCCTTGGCTTGTTCTTCGTTTTGCCTGATCTCCTCCTGGATCTTTTGAAGAGCTCGGTCTCTTAATCCTTTAAATTCTTCCTCCGGTAATTCCTGGAATTTCTCTTCATTTGGAAGATTTCTTGTTTTGGGAACTTCCTGAATCCATCATGGTCTGCCTCTTTATGTTATTTGATATTTACACTTGTCTCTGAGCCATCAATAAGTTATTATATCCATTTATTTTATGTTTGCTTACTGAGTCGGAATCTACTTGATGGCACTGGGGTTTTTTTTTTTTTTTTTTTTTGGTGTACTGTGTCCTAGCTTCTTGTTTTATTTTGATATGCCCAAATAGGCTGTTTGGGTGAGCTAGTTTGATTATTGGCACCTTTGAAGCTCTTAAATCCTGTCACCAGGTGATCAGAGCTGTTACTAGGTATGTGAGCCTAGGAGCCCTTTTACTTTTCTTGTATGGATTCAGCTCAGGTGTCCAGGTCACCAAGTGTGTGGTGTAGGCTCTCACCTACAGTCCTACATAGACAGGGTTGATTGGAGTAGGTACAGGTGTCTGGCTACTGTGGGGGGAATGACTGCCCTTGAGTGTCTGGGAGGAAAGCATGTCCCTGTTCCCTAGAGCACATAGGTGGGTAGGTTTTGCAGCCAGACTGTGGGCACCCAATGCTGTTGGTTGTAAGTACTGGGATTCACCACTTATTCTTGGACTCCTGAATTGGGTGGCTAGGTGGCATGGGTGGAGCCACGAACCCTCAAGTCACTGATGTGGATAGGTGAGGATCCTTCTTCATTGGCAGAACGTTGTCAAATATCAGAAATCTGCCCCTCCACTTTATAGCTGATACAGTTAAAAATAGGCTTCAGGTATATACCCTGTTGTAGTGTGCTAATGAGGGCCTACGCTGTTGAAATGGGCCCACACAGGTCTATGCAAGGGTGAAAGGCATTCAGAGTCCTTGGACCCCTTATGTCTGTGCCTTCCCTGAGTTCCTGGCTTAGGGAAGCTGGCAGATTATTTTTTGTTCTTTGTTCCTGCTCCAGGGCATGTGATAGTTCCTACTTCTGGCCCAGGGGACCCAGAAATAGCCGAAGCCGGTCCAAGACTAAAAACAGAGAGGGACAAGCAGGTAAATGGGAATGATGTTCTTCCCAAAGGGGTGATTTTTGATTTGTGTGGCATTTTAAATGCATGTACTTATCTTTTACCAACTTAGCACTGCTTTTCACTGGCTCTGGAGGCTTGTGTAGACTTTCCACCACTCGGTCTCTTCTGATGTGAAAAACATGTCCCGAGCATCACTGCTTGCCTCACCGCACATGCCATCCAATCCAGCCTGCAGGGTGCTTGTTTCTGCCGGGTCAGGTCTGTCAACCTCTCACTGCTTCTGAACCATATCCCCCTCCCCCTGCTACTAAGTCCAATTCTGTAACTTCACCTTTGATGTTCAGGGCCATCACATTCCTGAATCTGACACTATCAGAGAAACTTATCTCTGAGAAAATGAAATAGGGATGAGGCAGTAGGCAGAACAAACCCGTCGGGTTGGAGTGGATTCTGATGCATAATGACCCTATAGGTCAGAGTAGAACTGCCTCATAGGGTTTTCAAGGAGCGGCTGTTGCATTTGAACTACGGGGCCAGGGTATATTTGGAGCGCTGGTGGTGCAGTGGTTAAGAACTCAGCTGCTAACCAAAAGCTTGGCAGTTCGAATACATTAGCTGCTCCATGGAAACATGGGGGCAATTCTACTCTTTCCTATAGCGTTGCTATGTGTTGAAATCAATTCACCAGCAATGGGTTTGGTTTTTTGGTTTACATGCCTACATGAGTAAAATTTGTCTTGAATCTCTAAACTTAATTCTAACGTAAGAATGATATTGTAGCACTTCTCCATAAAGGTTTGTCTTAAGTCATCAGGATAAAAACCAAACCCACTGCCGTCGAGTCGATTCTGACTCATCCCGCCCCTATAGGACAGCGTAGAAATGCCCGATAGAGTTTCCAAGGAGCGCCTCGTGGATTTGAACTGCCGTCCTCTTGGTTAGTAGTCGTAGCACTTACCCACTATGCCACCAGGCTTTTCTCATCAGGATAAGCCTGTGCTGATTTATTGGGTACCTTCAGGAATTCTTCATCAGTTATATTCACATTAAGAAGGAAAAAAATATCAGAAGGAACTTCATATATCTTCACCCTTCATTTCATGCAAGATTCAAGTGTGTTAGTGATGATGGTTATGTGAAATTGATCTCTGGCACTCAATACTTCTGGAGCATTTCTCTCATTTACTTGTTTCTTTTAATGCTTCTGCAACAATAAAGTGCTTGATAATCAGTATTTGGCAGTATTTGTTTTATTGTGTTTTCAAAATGTTCTCTTCTGTAAATATCTTGTTAATAGCTGGTAGAGATCCATGCATGTCTACAAATTTACTTCTGAATCTTGGAGAATTGACTCATCAAATGAAAATGATGCAATATATTATTATATATAACAATTATATGGTCTGCATTTACATTTTGTTGGTGACGTTTTAAGCTTCTGTTCTGGTGTCTCCTTTTTGTGACTGGTCTTCAGCAATATTCTTTATGGCACCTAGAATCTGAGTGTGTGATTCCAGGATTGCACTCGTTGCTATAGCATGTGCTTCCCAGTGGGTATTAGAAAGACATTTTAATGCTGATCATTGCCTATGAACAGCTCATCGGTGAATACAGATGGCAAAAAATTTGTAAAATATCTGAATAGAAGAAAAAAATCATTTTTTTGACAAAAATCCATTGTGATATATCCTATAAAATTAAGTGAATATGCAGCACCTTGGTATGAAAATGGCATATTCATTACATTCCAGAATTTTCTGTTGCATGCCTTTATCATGCAGTGACATTTCCCAGCATTGTGATAGGGTTGGTCTCTGCACTTCGAAAAGCCAATTTTGCAAACTTCGCCTAATTAGTGAAACACTTGGTTTGCAATGTCTTTGAGGGCTAATGCGATGTGTTCTCCTGACTTGCTTGGTACATGTTATGCCTTCTTTCCCTCAAGTTTCTTCAATTTGTAACGGAAATGTCTAGCTTGTGCCTTTTATGCCATTGTACCTTTGGAAACAGATAACTTGTGTCCTAGATTTCACAGATGAAGAGGGATTTTTGAATTTTGGACTTGGACTTGATTTAAGACTTTTTCTATGCTATGAGGGGATGAGGAAACCCTGGTGGCCTAGTGGTTAAGTGCTACGTCTGGTAACCGAAAGGTCAGCAGTTCGAATCTGCCAGGCGCTCCTTGGAAACTCTATGGGGAAGTTCTACTCTGTCCTATAGGGTCGCTATGAGTCAGAATCGACTGGACGGCAGTGGGTTTGGTTTTGGTTTGTGATGGGATGAATATGTTTTCCATTTGCAAGAATGTGATGTTGGGGCGGCCAAAGGGTAGAATGTCATGGATTGAACTATGTCCCCCCAAAATATGTGTATCAACTTGGATCGGCCATGTGAGGTTGTCCTCCATTTTGTGATGGTAATTTTATGTTGAGAGGATTAGGGTGGGATTTTAACACCTCCCTGATCCGAGATACAGGGAGTTTCCCTAGGGTGTGGCCTGCACCACCTTTTATCTCTCAGGAGATGAAAGGATAGAGAGTTGGGGGCCTCATACTACCAAGAGCAGAGCGTGTCCTTTGGACCTGGGGTCCCTGCGCCTGAGAAGCTCCTTGACCATGGGAAGATGGAGGACAAGGACCTTCTTCCAGAATCAACAGAGAGAGAAAGCCTTCCCCTGGAGCTGATGTCCTGAATTTGGACTTGTAACCTACTAGACTGTGAGAAAATAAATTTCTCTTTGTTAACGCCATCCACTTATGGTATCTGTTATGGCAGCACTAGATGACTAAGGCAGCCATGATTTTAGCTTCTGTTTTGGAGTTTCCTTTTTGTATCTAGTCTTCAGCAATATTCTGTGTGGGGCCTAGAATTGTACTTGTTGCTATAGCATGTGCTTCCCAATGTGTATTAGACATTTTAATGCTCAATCATTGCCTGAATATGTTTTAAGAACAGCTCATCAGTGAGTAGAGGTGGCAAAAAATTTATAAAGTAACTGAATATTAGAAAAAACATCAATTGCTTTTGGACAAAAAAAAACTATTGTGATACATCCTACAAAATTAAGGGAATGTGCAGCACCTTGGTATGAAAATGGCATATTAATTTCATTCCAGAATTTTCTGTTGTATGCCTTTGTAATGCAGTGACGTAATGGCAGCATTGTCATAGGATTGGTCTCTGCACTTAGAAAAGTCAATTTTGCAAACTTCACATAATTAGTGAAACACTTGCTTTGCAACGTCTTTACCAGTATGATTTTTTAAGCTAGTAAATGTGATAAATCACCGCACAGGTTTTCTATCTGTTGGAGATACGGATCTTTAAACAATACTTAGCTGGCCTGTATGAGAAGGCTCAGAAGTGGAATCCACAGACAAAATAAAATATCGAGCTATACTTATTTCACTGACAGTAGTTGATTGAACTTCATCACTTATCAAGAATATAAATTTTTTACACATTATTTTAGAATTATGGAATGGATTGCCCTTTCCTGTGTTACCGTGTTTTGAGATGTGACTTGCTAAAAATAGATCAAATGAGCAGCAAGTTGAAGCCAACTTTAAAATTTTCCATTTCGTGGGGACCCAAAGACTTCATTTCTTTTTCACGAAGATAGTCCCCATTCAGTGATTGTTATGACAACAACGACACATTACAAAATGGCTTTTCAATACTGATGTTCATTAATTTGTGATTCCAGTTCATAAATTAAGCCAGAACAATGTGTTTGGTTTAAATAGGATAACATAATCTCTGTGAATTGAACTATTTTCATGTTTACCGATCCTATTCAATTTGCACCAATTGCTAAATTCATCTGTAGCAATTCAAGAATTAAATGAGGATGACGGGTTTGTTTGTTTGGTTAGTAGGTTTGCAAACAAAACAATACACAGAGCTGACTGATGGAGATTGCAGTAGCCACTCCCTCTTATAATTTTCATCATTAACTTTGCACTCTAGAAAAAATTCTGGCTACAGAACTTTGTTTACCATCCAGGAATTTTCAACACAAATTTACAAGTGGACAATTGTGATGTTGACAATCACTTGGGCCTCTTTTGATCCAGTAATTTACTTCATTGGAAGAAAATTATTCCACAAGGCAGGATCTGCATGTCTGTTATTTATGCGCTCTGCAGATGTGACAATTTAATATTCTTAGTTTCACTTTGTAGATCATTACTAATTTTTTTTTTTTACTACATCAAGAAATGGATGCAGAATTTGGAACAAATTCTGTTATATTTGTATTGCCATCGTTAATTTCAGCACTAGTGGTACTAGTAGGATGATTCCCACCCATTAAGCACGTACCTTTAATGCAAGAAGTCTCTGCTGATTTATTACATTCTAAAAAGGAATTTTGGAATTGTCTTTAGGGATTCACAAATCATTTTCTTTTTATCTTCTGCAGGCTTCCATTTTTGCACTCCACTTAGTTATTGGCAAAATGAAAATTTTGCCTGGATATAAAATTATGTTACTTTTTAAGTTTGATTCTACTATAACAATGAATTTGAATAATAGAAAATAAATTTATAAAACAGGTAGTTTATAAAATAGAATTTACTTTAGAATTTAGACATTAACAGAAAAAATTTATATTTGAAAATTAAATAACTCATTGCTGTGGATTAAATTTTAACTAACAGTGACCCTATTGGACAGAATAGAACTGCACAGCAGGGCTTCTAAGGAGAGGCTGGTTGAAACCTTTTAGTTTCAGCCAAGCTCTTAACCACTCTTCCACCAGGGCTACATTTGAAAATTAGTAAGTAAAAATGTTAATTTGGACCATGAGATTTTGTTCTTCAGGTCTTAGATAGTCCAAAGAAATAGTACATGATATCCTTCTCCATGGACTAATTCCTTCTGAAAACAGGTCCAAAGTATGTAGGATGTAGCCCAGCCATCTTTGCTTCTAGGCTAGGGTACGTTCTGGTTATACTTCTTTCAAGATAGATTTTTTTGTTCTTTTGGCAGTTCATGGTATATTCAGAATTCTTCACCAACACGACAATTAAAAGGCATCAATTCTTCTTCGGTCTTCCTTATTCATCAGCCAGCTTTCCCACACATACGAGGCCACTGAAAACACTGTGGCTTGGATCAGTTGCATCTTAGTTTTCAAGGTGATGTCTTTGCTTTTCAACACTTTAGAGATCTTTTGCAGCCGATTTGCCTAATGCAATGCATCTTTTGATTTCTTAACTGCTGTTTCCATGGGTGTTGATTGTGGATCCAAATAAAATGAAATCCTTGACAATCTCAATCTTTTCTCCATTTATCATGATGTTGCTCATTGGCCCAGTTGTGAGGATTTTTGTTTTCTTTATGTTGAAGTGCAATCTATACTGAAGGCCGTGGTCTTTGATCTTCATCAGTAAGTGCTTCAAGTCCTCTTAGCTTTTAGCAAGCAGGGTTGTGTCATCTGCAAAATGCACGTTGTTAATAAGTCTTCCTCCAATCCTGATGTCTTGTTCTTCATATAGTCTAGCTTCTCAGATTATTTGCAGATTAAATAAGTATTGTGAAAGGATACAACCCTGACACACACCTTTCCTGACTTTAAACCACGCAGTATCACTTTTTTCTGTTTGAACGTCTACCTCTTGATCAGGTTCCTCATCAGCACAATTGAGTGTTCTGGAATTCCCACTCTTCGCAATGTTATCCATAATTTGTTATGACCCAAGCAGTCAAATGCCTTTGCATAGTCAATAAAACAGGTAAACATCTTTCTGGTATTCTCTGCTTTCAGCCAGAATCGATATGACATCAGCTGTGATATCCCTCCTTCCATGTCCTCTTCTGAATCCTGCTTAAATTTCTGGCAGTTCCCTGTCAATGCACTGCTGCAGCTGCTTTTGCATGATTTTTAGCAGAGTATTACTTGCATGTGATATTAATGATATTGTTTGATAATTTCCACATTTGGTTGGATCACCTGTCTTAGGAATAGGTGTAAATATGCATCCTTTCCAGTTCATAGGCCAGGTAGCTGTATTCCAAATTTCTTGGGATTAGACAAGTGAGCGATTCCAGTGCTGCATCCATTTGGTGAAACATCTCAGTTGGTATTCCATCAATTCTTGGAGGCTTTTTTTTCTCACCAATTCCTTCAGTGCAGCATGGACTTCTTCCTTCAGTACCATCGGTTTCTGATCATATGCTACTTCCTGAAATGGTTGAAGGTCGACCAATCCTTTTTGGCATAGTAACTGTGGGTATTACTTTCATCTTCTTTTGATGCTTCCTGCGTCATTTAATATTATACCTGTAGAGTCCTTCAGTATTGCAACTCAAGGGTTGAATTTTTTCTTCAGTTCTTTCAGCTTGAGAAATGCTGAGTGTGTTCTTCCGTTTTGGTTATCCATCTCCAGATCTTTACACATGTCATTATAATACTTTTTCTTCTCAAGCCCCCCTTTGAAATCTTCTGTTCAGCTCTATTACTTCGTCATTTCTTCCTTTCACTTTAGCTACCCGACATTCAAGAGCAAGGTTCAGAGTCTCTTCTGACATCCGTTTTGGTCTTTTCTTTCTTTCCTGTCTTTTAAAGGACCTCTTGCTTTCTTCATGTGTGATGTCCTTGATGTCATTCCACAACTCACCTGGTCTTCAGTTGTTAAGTTTAACACATAAAATGTATTCTCGAGGTGGTCTCTAAATACAGGTGAGATATACTCAAGGTCGTACTTTGGCCCTTTCTGACTTATTCTAATTTTCTTCAGTTTCAACTTGAACTCCCATATGAGCAATTGACAGTCTGTTTCACAATCGATCCCTGGCCTTGTTCTGACTGATGATATGAGTTTTCCCATCTTCTCTTCCCACAGATGTAGTCAGTTTGATTCCCGTGTATTCCATCTGGTAAAGTCCACGTGTATAGCTGCCGTTCATGTTGGTGAAGAAAGATATTTGCAGTGGATGAGTCACTGGTCTTGCAAACTTCTTTCATGAGATTTCTGGCATCATTTCTATCAGCAATGCTGTATTTTCCAACTACTTTTCCTTCTTTGTTTCCAACTTTAACATTCTAATGACCAGTAATTATCAATGCATCTTGATTGCATGTTTCATCAATTTCAGGCTGCAGAAGTTGTTTAAAATCTTCAATTTCTTTGTCTTTGGCATTGGTGGTTGGTGCATAAATTTGAATAGTCATATAAACTGGTCTTCCTTGTAAGTGTATGGGTATTAGCCTATCAGTGACAACATTGTACTTCAGGCTAGATCTTGAAATGTTCTCTTTGATGATTAATGTAACGTCATTCTTTTGACTCTGGTGGAATATCCGTGTTTGTAAGACTGCTCACAGACTGTTTCACCAGAGAGTTTTCTGGTACTGCGATATCTACCACTAATCTCTGTGATCCCTGTGAACTGGCAAAATAAGAATAGTGCTATAGATTTCTTCCAAATACAGAAAACATAATTATGAAAATGTTCTTGCCGTTGATTATGTTCTTTACCAATCTGTTCGTATGGGATTTTTGATACTTCGCTCGAAAAATGAGTCCAAGGTGCTGTGATGTGATTGTTTACTTTGTGTGGCCTTTCTAGCCATGGTCTTATAACATCCACCCTGGCGCTTGGGCAGGACTGTGTGATAGGGTAGTTGTGGCTCACCAAGGGGATTGTTTAGTTTTCCCTTCAAAGAGAACCAGTTCCAGAGCAAAGAGGAGGATTCAACTCCCATCAAGGAAGAACAGCCAGGAGCTGAGCATATATTATGGACCTGAGATCCCTGCACTGAGAAGCTCCTAGAAGCAGGAGACTGAGATAGAGAGAGGAAGCTGTAACCCTGAAGACGGTAAGATGCCATGGCAGGAGAGACCAAGCAACAGGGACCCGGCTATAGGAGATGATGGCCCATGGAGAAGGAAAGCTGAGTGCCTTTGGAGAGAGGCCCAAGGCCAGGCAGAGGCACGCCTATGAGCACAGGAGGGAAGAGGCTGTCCTGATAGAAGAACTGTATTCTGAGTGTCTCTGAGCCTGAGTTGTAACTGTTACTTCCCTAATAAACCCCATAATCATGAATATGGACTGTGAGCTCTGTGTGGCCGTTGCAATGAATTATTGAACCCAGCAGAGAAGTAGGGAGTGCTGTGTGAGGGACAGTTGGTGTCAGAGTTAGTGAAGATGGTGGAGAGAGGGTAGTTTTTTCACCAATGCCTTCAATGCAGCTTCGATTTCTTCCTTTTATACCATCAGTTCTTGATCTTATGTTACCTCTTGAAATGGTTGAAAATTATCCAGTTCTACTGCAGTAGCTATATTAATATCAGACAAATTATACTTCAGAAAAAGGAGTATTATTGGGAATAAGTAGGGACATAACATAATAGAGGTTCAATTCTCCAAAAAGATACAACAATCCTAAATGTGTACGTATTTAACAACAGGGCTCCAAAATACAAAAACTAATAAATCTGAAAGGGGAAATGGACAAATACGCATTTATAATTGATATCAGTACTTTTCTATCAACAATTAATAGAGCCCTGCTAGTTGAAGTCCAAAGCATCTGTGTGATGTCTATGTGTGTGTGTCTATGTGTGTATGTACGTATAGAGTATAAAGACAAGTAATACAGAAATAAACATAGATACATGTTGTAGTCCTTGGGAGGTGCAAACGGTTAATGCATTCAGCTGCTAACCAAAATGTTGAAGGTTTGAGTCCACCCAGAGGCACTTCGGAAGAAAGGCTTGGCGATCTACTTTTGAAAAATTAGCCATTGAACTGACACACTTGAGTGTCAGTACTACTCTGACACACATGGGGGGAGGGGTCACCGTGAGTCAGATCAGCTTGATAGCAATTGAATGATTTTTTTATTAATTCTGCCAATATTTGTCTTTTAATTGGTATCTTAGGCTGGGTTCTCCAGAGAAGCAAAACCAGTGAGATATATATTTAAATAGATTTATATCAAGGAAATGGCTCACGAGGCTGTAGAGGCTGGTAGGTCTCAAGTCCATGGGTCAGGCTGGTGGCTTCTCCTGACTCACGTAGATGCAGGGACTGCAGAACTGAAGATCTGCAGGTCATACAACAGGTCTGTGGCTCACAGGCTGCAAAGGCTGACAAATCTCAAGATCGGCAGTTAAGCTGGCAGGTCGTGGCTCACAGACTGCGGAGGCTGATGAATCCCAAAATTGGAAGGTAAACTGAAGGTTCAAGTCCCAAAAACTTGAGATCAGATGAAGAGGAGCCAGCTGCAGGATTCAGAGTGAGCAAAAGCTCAAGAGCCTTGCCAGAAAGTCCACCTATATTGGATGCAGTCCACACCCCTGAGGAAACTCCCTTACATCTGATTGGCTACTCACAGCAGATCCCATCACGGAGGTAATCGCATTATATCACATCTCATTATGGAAGTGATTTCATCCGTATACGACTGCTAAACTACATCATAACTGCCAAAGCACTGAGAATCATGGTCCGACAAAGTTGACACACAACTTTAATGATCCCAATTGTGAATTTAATCTATTTATATTTAAAGCGATTAATGATAAGGAAGGACTTATATCTTCTACTTTGTAGTAGTAGGTCATATATGTATTTTGTTGCTCATTTTCTTCACTACTGTCCACTTTTGTGTTTGACTGATTTTTTTCAAGTGTACAATTTTGGTCCTCTCCTTATTTCCTTTCCTTATATTGTTTAACTTCTTAGTGGTGACCATGTGAATTACAATTAAGATCTTATATTTATAACAATCTTCTTTTAATTAATATAAATTTACCTTCAACAGTATGGAAAATTCTGCTTTTATTCAGCTCAGTTACCTCCCCTACTTACGTTGCTGTTACAAAAATTGCGTCTTTATACATTGTGTGTCCATTAAGAGAGATGTGTAAGTATTTTTATGCATTCGTGCTTTAAATCATATATGAAAAAAAGAGAGGCGTGATATAAAAATATTACTGACTTTGTTTTATCTAAGTAGTTACCTTTACGGAGTCTTTGTTTCTTTTTATGGCTTCCACTTACTGTCTAGTGTCCTTTCATGCCAGCCAGAATGATTCCCTGTGGCATTTCTCATAAGGCAGTTCTGCTACTAACTCACTCCCTCAGGTTTTGTGTATCTGGGCATGTCTTACTTTCGCCTTCATTTTTGAAAGATAGTTTTGCTAGATATTGACATCTTGGTTCATAGTTTTGTTTCTGTATTTTTTTTTTTTTTCCAGTGCCTTAAGTACATCATCCCACTATTTTCTTGTCTCAGTGGTTTCTGGTGAAAAATCAACAGTTAAACTTGTTGAGACTCTCTTGTACACTAGGAGTCACTTATCTCTTACTGCTTTCAAGTTTCTGTGTTTGTCTTTTGACATTTTGATTATGTCTGTCTGTGGATATCTATGTATTTATTGTCCTTTGAGTTTATTGAGCTTCTTGGATATCTAGATGACATTTGGGAATCTTCCAGTCATTACATTTTCAAATATTCTTTCTGTCCTTTCATGTTTCTTTCCTTTCTGGGACTCCTTAATGAGTATATTGGTATGCTTGATGTTGTCCCTCAGGTCCCTTAGGCTCTGTTCATTTTCTTCATTCTTTTTCCTTTATGCTCCTGAGTTAGAACAATTTCAGTTGTGCTTTTTCAAGTTTACATTTTCCTGCTTTCTTGCTCAAATCTGCTGTTGAGCTCCTCTAATGAAATTTTTATTTCAGCTATTCTACTTTTCAGCTCTGTAATTTCTTTTTGGCTCTTTTGTATAATATTTCTTTATTAATATTTTCTACTTGTTCATACATTCTTCTCTTGGTTTCCTTTTTTTTTTTTTTGTCTATGGTTTCTTTAGCTCTTTGAGGAAATTTAAGACAATTGGTTTAAAATCTTTGTCTAGTAATCCCAATATCTGTGTTTCCTTAGGGATGCTTTCTGTTCATTCTCTTCTTTCTTCTTAACAAATGAACCATCCTTTTCTTTTTTCTTTTTATGACTTAAAATAGTGTGTTGAAAACTGAATATTTTAAACATTATAATGTAACTCTGGAAATCAGATTCCCTGTCATTAGGGTTTGCTTTTTTTCTTTTTTTTTCTTAAATTGTTGAGGGCCAGTCATCCATTTGCTTAGTGATGTTCCCAAACTATTTCTGCAAAGATTGTATGTCTTCTCATGTGTGGACACTGAAGTTCTGTTCTGTTATGTCAGCAGTCAGTTCATGACCTGACAGTGATTTCTTTAAAAGCTTGTAGCCAAAAACAAAAAGGAACATTATCCCAGTCTTTGCAGATTGGCTCTGAACTGGGGCATTCTTTCAATGCTAAGCAAGAGTGCCTAAAACTCTGCCTTAGCCTTCACTTCCTGCCCCCATGGAGCCCAAAGATCAGCCAGAGGTGCAAGCCCAGAGCTTTGTCAGGATCTTTATGAGCATGTCTTCATCCTTAGGCAAGAACATTGCACTCCAGATTCCTCAGTATATGTGGTAGCCCTTCAAAGCCCTTAAACCACCAGGCGTCTTCCTCTCAGCCTCCTTGTTTCCAAGCTTTTGGATGTCTCTGCTGTTTTCTCTGTCCTTCATCCTTTGACCCTGGAGGTAGGACCAATTCTTTGAGGTTTGTACTCCTCAGTTTCCATCACATCATACATTTTTTCTTGTGTGCTGTTGAGTAAATTCTGACTCATAGTGACTATAGGATGGAGTAGAACTTCTCCAAAGGGTTTCTAAGGCTGTAATCTTTATGGAAGGAAACAGTTATATCTTTTTCCTGTGGAGTAGTTGGTGGATCAAATCAAAAGGTTTAACAGCTGAGTGCTTAACCACTGCACTACTGGGGCTCCTTTTGACATCATGCATCATAATAGACTTTTAACACACCCCTCAGAAACATAGAAGTCCATAAATTATCAAGGATACAGAAGATTTAACATGTATAAAAATACCAAATTGATATATGTGTATGTGTGTGCATTATCTAACCACTAAAGAATATACATTCATCTCACGCACATAGTGTTTATAAAAATTGACTATATACTGTGTTATAAAGCAAGTTTCAACAAATTTCAAGAGTCTGCAATAATATAGAGGATACTATGTAAGTACATCATAATTAAAAAAGAAACCATCTTAGAAAAAGAAAATACAAAATCTCCATGTCCTTGGATATTTTAAAATACTATGAGTCAAAAAAGACATCATGATGAAAATTAGAATACATTTTGAAGTGAACAATTATGAACATAGTGCATGTAAAAAGTTGTGCAGTACAGACAATATAATATAGGAAACTTATAGCCTTAAAAATATAATTGGAAAGAACAAATCTTGAAAAATAAGTGAGTTAAACATCCATTCAAAATGTTGGGAAAAAAACAGAAACAAACATTCATAGAAATTTTTGTTTCTATTAATGATTGAATACATGCAACAGACGATCAACGAAGACTAAAGTTGATTCTTAGAAAGTGCTAGTAAAATTGACAAACTTTAGGGAAGACTGATCAAGAGAAAAAGAATGAAGGTATAAATACCGAATATCAGGAATTAGAAAGAAAATGACTACAGATCTTGCAGAACATAAAGATAACGTGAGAATGTTATGAACCATATTAGTCAATAAATTTGCAAATTTAGGTAAAGTAGGCAAACGCATCATACCATGTAAGTTAATAACAACGATTCAGGAAGAAACAGGAAGCAAAAGTAATTCCACAACTGTTAATAGAATTGAATTAGAGCTCAAACTATTCTCAAAAAGAAAACTTCATGTCAGATGGCTTTTCCTGCAAATTCTGCCAAATATTCAAGAAATATTTCACAAATTCTTCAATATAAAATGAAATATATACCCAAACTCCTTTGTAAAGCTTGTAGAATGAATATTGATACCAAAACCTGACAAGAGCAGCACAAGATGGGAAAATTACAGGCCAATGTCACTGATGAACATAGATGCAAAATATGAAAATAAATAGGCAAAACAAATGCAGCAATACTGTAAAGAAGAATATATTATGACCAAGTTGGGTCTATCCCAAGAATTCAAGGTTAGTTTAACATTCAAAAATGAATCAGTATAATTTACCATATGTACAGGAAAAATAAATGTGATTATATTAATAGGTGTAATAAAATAAGTATTTGATAACCTTCAGCATCCACTCATGTTTTTTAAAAGAACATCTAGCATGCCACGAGACCAGAAGAACCAAAATGTTCCTGGCTACTGTCGCTGAACATTTTGATCAAAGAGTCCATAGAAAAGCCCTGATCAAAAGGGGGAAATTGCAGAACAGAATTTCAGATTCTCATGAACCCCAGACTTTTTGGAGCCATTGAGGGTGAATGAACTCCTGAAACTATTTCCGTGAGATATTCTTTAAACATTACACCAAAAGCCTTCCCTTGAATTATCTTAAAACCGAAGTATAAAAAAGAAAAAATCAAACTGTTGCTGTTGAGTTGATTCTGACTCAGAGACCCTGTAGAACAGAATAGCACTGCCACATAGGGTTTCCAAGGTGCAGGTGGTTGATTCAAACTGCTCTTCTTTTGCTTGGCTACTGTATCACTTAACCACTGTGCCACGAGGGCTCCAGAACATTAGCTTACTTAACTAATAAAAATGGTCTACCTTGAGCATATGCTCTTTTAAGAACTGTCTACATGGCATCAGATTGACAACAGCTACTGAAAAGATTAGATAGGAACCTTAAGGAGCAGTGGGTTTATGTTAATGACAGAGGAACAACTCAGAAAAAGAGGGTAAGAATGGTTGCACAACTTGAATGTAACCGATGTCATTAAATTGTACAGGTAGAAACTGTTAAGTTGGTGTGTTTTGCTGCATACATTCTCCACCACAAAAAATAAATTTACAGGTAATAACAAAAAATGTCAAGGAGAGCTAAATATTTTGAAAATAAGACAGATTTGCATGTGAGGGAAGGAGTGGGGTGAGGTGTTTTAGATTAATAGTCAGAAGGCTTATGGGAGCAGGATATTTGAGGAGATAACTGACCTATATCAAAGGAGAGAATAGCTGTATGAAGTTCTGGAGGGAGGATATTGCCAATAAAGGCAAGAGTTGTTTCTGAGGCCCTTAAATAACCAAGTGTTTTGGCATGTTTGAGGAAGCTCAGGAAATAAGTCATGGCGAGTGTGGAGTGAACCGAGGGAAGACTGTTAGTATGGTGGGCAAGCCCCGCATCATGAAAGACCATGGGAAGCGTTTGGGAATTTTTCCTAATCGCCATGAGAAGCCACTGAAATGATGCTGTTATGTAGACTGTAAGAGGGAAGATCAGTGGCATGGAGTCCAGTTTTAACCAAGAGATGATGGTGGCTGTAAGGTGGAGGTAGTGAGAAGTGGATAGAGTCAGGATTTATTTTAAGGTAGCGCCAAGAGTCCAGAATATGTGTCAATGGATTGGATGCAAGATTTGAATAAAGGAGAGAAATCAAGGGTGATTTCTAGGTTTTTGTCCTGAACAACCCAGAGGATAGTGAGAATATTTGCTGAGATAAGGAAGACTGGGAGGTAAATAAGACACTTGGAGCAAGAATTTTATTTGAACCACATTAAGTTTGAGATGCCTAGTAGACATTCAAGGGGAGATGTAGTCAGCCATGGGTGAAGGAACAACAGGACAGAGTGTGTAAATGAGGGTATCCTAGAGCTCAGGTGGAATTGACTGCCATGAATTGGCTCAGATAACCTAGACAGTGAGAAGTGATGAGTGATGTTACTTAAACAGGGCATGGAAATCAATGAAAAAGGTGTGGGAGTGGCAGGGAGGCTAAGGTAGAGAAGTTTCTCTCTCCCTAAACCTGATTGGCTGGATTTGAAGACATCATAAGTTCGTGTATGAGAAATATCCAGCAAATTACCAGTTGATTTAATAAATTGATAACAAAGTCTACCTTTCAGCCAAAGATTGAAAAACAAACAAACCAATTGCCATCTAGTGGATTCTGACTCTTAGCAACCCTATAGGAGGGAGTAGAACTACCCCATAGGGTTTCTAGGGAGCAACTGATGGATTCAAACAGCAGACTTTTGGTTAGCAGCTGAGCTGTTAATCACTGCACCACCAGGGCTCAGACCAAGAATAACACACGTGAGGAACTTACTCCTTAGTTCAATCAAGTATGAGACCTAATGGGCAATACCTGCTCAAAAGCAAAGATGAAAAGGCAGGAAAGGACAGGAAACCTGGACGAATGGACATGGGGAACCTGAGGTGGACAGGGAAAGGGGGAGAGCGCTGACACAAAGTGGGGATTGCAACCAATGTCACGAAACAGTTTGTGTATCAATTTTTGAATAAGAAACTGATCTGTGCTGTAAACTTTCACCTAAAACCCAGTAAAATTAAAAAGAAAAAAAAAATCAAATAAAGCTCAGTATAAAAAAAAATAGGAAAAGAATCATTTTAATGGGAAAACGTAGATTGTAAAAATGCGTATGACTCACCCCCATTTTAAAGAGTATAATATTCTGTAGTTTGATATGTATTTGCACTGGAAGCTTGGAAGCAGACTTAGAGACGTGGATACCTCAGGTGCTGGGATTTAAAAAATACATGGATTTATTTTTTAAAATTCGTCTGTTATTGGTAGTTTAAAACGGGTCTTCAGTTATCAAAATATCAAAAATAATCAAAAGAATACCTGTATAACCTGCTTTTTAAATAAAGAAAATCCACTGAGATAGCTCACAACTGACAATTCCCCAGCTGGGTAATCGGCCAGGTGAGGGGCATCAAGGCGACCAGGTGAGGATGGTCCAGACCAAATGGAGAGGAGAGGAAGCCCCACCCAAGCGTTGGGGGGAGGTGCAGAGGGCACCTCCTCTAAGGGTCATTTGTTTGCTGACCTCCGATGGCCCTCTCCGAGCCCACCAGAGGGCTCCCTGATGGCTTGACACTGACCATTTGGCCTCGGAGAGCCTGAGAAGCCCCCAAGGGAGGGTGTGGTTTAAAAAATATATTTCAATATATACATTCATATTTACACTCTATGCCAGTCTCTGTGCTTCTAGTCTTGTTTCTGTGCAATCATGTAGGTAATATACATAATATGCATTTCTTTGGAATTCATCATTCTGAGGGTCTTTTTAAAAACAAAAACCAAACCCATTTCCATGGAGTCAATTCCAGCTCGTAGCTACCCTATAGTACAGGGTAGAACTGCCCTATAGGGTTTCCAAGGAGTGTCTGGTGGATTCTAACTGCCAACCTTTGGTTAGCAGGCGTAGCTCTTAACCACTACACCACCAGGGTTTCCAAAGACTCTTCCCTGGTTGGAAATCCGGGGCAGTGGCGGTGAAAATGCGGAATCCTAGCCACTGGATCACCGGGGAACCGACAGGCTTTTTAGCGTGTAGAAATTCAAATTTGTAATTTTGGAGATTCCCCCTCTTTTTTCCAAAATGGGGGCACTGAGATGGAGGATTTTCCCATGCCCACCATCCTAAGGGATTTAATTAACCCATAGTTGAGACATTGTAAACATCTCAAGAAATTATTACCTTTGAGAAACTTGAGGGTGAGTAGGCGTATCACCTGGCTCATCTTAAACTCCTTATAAAAACCTGACTTGAAGACTCACCTGCCTTTTTGAATAAGTGCCAGCTTGAATAGGCAGGGTTCAGGGAATTGCCAACCAAAGGTATGGTTTCTCCAGAGGCCTCCACGGGGTGTAAAAGAAGAGCAGAGCCAGACCCCGTGCTTGGGAAACACCCTTGGTAGGAAATATTTGAGTGTGTGTGTGGTGGGGAGCAGTGGGTGTGGGAGAGTGGGGTGGGTGGGTAATGGGGAAATACCTGTTTTTTTTGTTGTTGTTGTTTTTGTTTTAAGAAACAGTTTTTTACAATTTTTTTTTTTTAATTTATTACAGTGAACAGTTCAGTGGAGACATGTTCCTTATCTGCAGGGGCTAGTGGAATTGCTGATAGCTGAGAATGTAGCCTGCTCCCCAAGTGCCAGTTGGCATTGTGGAGAGAAATCTTGATGTTTGGAGCACTGACTGGCCCTGCCTTTTCTAAATAATTAAGGGTGGTGGGGTGGTGGTGTGAGAAAGAGGATGGTCTATGAACACTGACCCTGGAAAATTAACTCCCGAGTGTGTGGGTTGTGGATAGCAGGAAAAGAACATCACCCGCAAATGACAGCAGTGCCTTTATTTATTTATTTATGCTTCTTTTTAGTTCTGAGTTGTTTTTAAGCCACAAATTAATGGGGCCACCATGAGTTTTCAGAGAATGAGTTTTACAAAAATCCAAGTGTTGTAAATATTGCAAGGATTTCCTTATATATGCTGTATATGAGAAAAGTCCTTCCAGTTATAGGGAGGAGAAAGAAAGTATATTCAGGAATTAAATTTTCACAGTTCTCTGAATTCTTATATTTCTCCTGTTGTCCATTTTTCTTTTTTTGTCCTTCATCCACCCCTTCCACCCTGACCCACTGTCTTCATCATCTAGTGCTGCCATAACAGAAATACCATGAGTGGATGGCTTTAACCGAGAGAAATGTAATACCTCACATTGAAGTAGGCTAATAGTCCAATTCAAGGCATCAGCTCTAGGGGAAAGCTTTCTCTCTCTTTCGGCTCTGGAAGAAGGTCCTTGTCCTTAGCCTTCGCATGGTCAAGGAGCTTCTCAGGTGCAGGGACCCTGGGTCCAGAGGACGTGCTCTGCTCCTGGTGCTGCTTTCTTGATAGTCTGAGGCCCCCAACTCTCGGCTTGCTTCCCGTTCCGTTTATCTCTTGAGAGGTAAAAGGTGGTGCAGGCCACACCCCAGGGAAAGGTGACCTGAGTGAGGGTGGTGTTACAATCCCACCCTAATCCTCTTAAAGTAAAATTACAATCACAAAATGGAGGACAACTACACAATAGTGGGAATCATGGCCTAACCAAGTTGAAACACACATTTTTTTAGGGTCATAATGCAATCCATGGCACCCACCAAACCAAACTTGTCACCATCAAGTTGATTCCAACTCGTAGAGACCCTAGCTGATTTGAACTCATAGAGACCCTATAGCATAGAGTAGAGCTACCCCATAGAGTTTCCAAGGACTAGTTGGTGGATTCGAACTGCTGACCTTTTGGTTAGCAGCTGAGCTCTTAACCACTATGCCACCAGGGCTCTTCTTGATCCACAGTCCACCCTAATTCACCACAGTGTTAGAAAAAGGCTTTGCTATTCTAAAATGAGAACTTTTTACTATACTTTTGTGTTAGTGGTTGCTTTTGGTATGTCTTTAAGCACTGAACAGTTTACTCATACCCATTAAAAACCCGTTGCCACTGAGTCTATTCCAACTCTTAGCGGCCCTATAGGCCCTATAGAGCGGAACTGTGCCATAGACTTTCCAAGGAGCGCCTGGTGGATTTGAACTGATGACCTTTTGGTTAGCAGCCATAGCTCTTAAACAGTACACCACCAGTGTGGGAGGGGTTTAATTGATAACATGATGTCTGGGCTCCAAGGGAGATGGAATGGATGTGCAGGAGAAGGGCATGCAGAGTCTGCCTGTATAGTCCCCAGAACTCTGTTCAAGATCATGACATACCTCAGTAATCACTTGAATCTAAACATACAACTTTAACAGTTGATGTAAATGACTTTACACATGAATTTCAGAACTCAACTCTTTCTCAGTGGAAGTTCCTTCAACCTAGCCGTTTGTTTGTATTCCCTTATTATGAAAACTAACATTTATTGTGTTCATTCTGTGTGTAAGGCCTTTTTCTAAGTGCCTTGTGTGTTTTATTTAACCTGCGTAACAACCTTTTGCATAAGATCCGTTTTAGAAATGGGAAACTGAGGCAGTGAGAGGTAAAGTAACGTGCCCAGATCACCCAGCTGATAAATTGAGTTAGGATTTAAACCCAGGCAGTTTGTTTCAGAATTTGCTTTATGTAATCACTGTACATGACAGCAGTGAACCCTAGTGGCTGTGTGGTTAAAGAACTTGGCTGCTAACTGAAAGGTCAGTGTTTCAAACCCACGAGCCTCTCTGTAGGAGACAGATGTGGCAGTCTGCTTCAGTGAAGACTTACAGCCTTGGAAACCCTATGGGGTAGTTTTACTCTGTCCTTTGGGGTCACTATGAGTTAGAATCGACTTGATGACAGTGGGTTTTGGCACATAATACTAATGTACAGTGTATTCTCAATGCTGTGTATATGTTCAGAAACTAATTTTCCGAACATTTATGCCATATATAGATTACCAATCCACTTGCCGTTGAGGAGATTTTCACTCATGACGACCCCGTGAGTTTTCAGAGTAGGACTGCCCTCCATACGGTTTTTAATAGCTGTGAGCATTTGGAGGGAGATTGCCAGGCCTTTCTTCCAAGGCAACTGAGTGGATTTAAACTGCCAACCTTTCAGTTAGTATCTGAGCACTTAACTCTTTGTGCCGCCTAATACATATATATATACTAGGAGGTTTTCCTCCTTATTTGTATTTTAATGATTTTTAGACTCTTATGAATACTTGTTCCTGGCACTGAACTAGATGCTAAAGAACAGAATAGGCACATGTAACCCTCTCTCACCTTCTCCCTTCCCTCTTTCACAGAGATGAAATGAAAAGGAATTAATGAAGACAGATCATTGGATTAGGGCCCATACTCAGGGCTCTAACAGCATGGGGAGTTTCTCCTGTCACTTCAGTTCTTGTTCAGGAATTGGTACCTGTTTTTTGTGAATTACAAAGACCAGTGCTTTATATCAAGCCATTTAGATTTGGGGTATGGAGCAGTTTCTTAAATTTTATTTTCAGAGATTTTTTTCTAATAGTTGTTTACATTTATTTTAATTGTATATTCTAAAACCGCTATGAAAAGGTATGAAATAATTGTTTAAATTTTAATTCATATGGGTCAAAATGTATATTAAACTACCTATCGTCACCTTCACAGTCGTTGTTATGTTTGAGCCAATTGTTGTGGCCACTTGTCACCAAGCGTGACGTGCTTCTCCAGGGACTGATCTCTCCTGACAACATGTCCAAAATATGTGAGATGAAGCCTCGCCATTCTTGCTTCTAAGGAATATTCTGGCTGTACTTCTTTTAAGGCAGATTTGTTCATTCTTTTGGCAGTCCGTGGTATATTCAATATTCTTTGCCAACACCGTAATTCAATGGCTTCAATTTTTCTTTTGTCTTCCTTATTCATTGCCCACCTTTCATGTGCGTATGAGGTGACTGAAAACACCATGGCTTGAGTCAGGCGCACATTAGTTTTCAAGGTGACATCTGTGCTTTGGAACACTTTAAAGAGGTCTCTGGCAGCAGATTTGCCCAATGCAATGTGTCGTTTGATTTCTTGACTGCTGCTTCCGTGGGTGTTTATTGTGGATCCAAGTAAAATGAAGCCCTTAATGATGTCAACATTTTCTCCGTTATCATGATGTTGCTTATTGGTCCAGTTGTTAGGCTCTTGGTCTGTAGTCTTTGATCTTCATCAGTAAATGCTTTAAGGCCTCTTCACTTTCAGCAAGCAAGATTGTATCATCTGCATATCTCAGGTTATTAATGAGTCTTCCTCCAATCCTGACGCCTTATTCTTCTTCAGACAGTCCAGCCTCTCGGATTATTTGCTCAGCATACAGGTTGAATAGGTATGGCGAAAGGATACAACACTGATGCACACCTTTCTTGACTTTAAACCATGCAGTATTCCTTGTTCTGTTTAGATGACTGCCTCTTTTTCTATGTACAAGTTTCTCATGAAAACAATTAAGTGTCCTGGAAATCTCATTCTTCCCCATGTTATCCATAATTTGTTATGAGCTGGAGTAGGTCTCAGAAATAATGTGCCATTTCTTCCAGTTGGTTGTGCACGGCTGCCTACTTCCCTAGGTGGTAGCAGCTAAGGCCTGTCTCAGAAACACTCTCCTCCCCACTTAGCATGAGTTTTCACACTGCTCCATCTTTTCCCGTGTGTGTCTCCCGCCCTCCTCAGTGGCCGGGGAAAATGATAGTAGTCCACTGATGAGATTTATTCTTTTATTATACTTTATTTCATCATGTGTTTTTATAACATAGTTCCATTAAAATCAAGGGTAATAAAAATGTTTGTATGATGGAAGTGGATAATCCCACCCATTGTGTCCATCTAAAGTTTCACGAGGAAACTGTGCCCACAACGGAGGGCTCCCACTCCTCTGGCTCACTGTATTTTCTCCTTGTTTATTTGCTCTTTGCTCTTTCCTGATGGATGCATGGGACCACTGAGCTTCAGGACTCCACAATTCTGCCTTTCATACCAGTGTTACTGTAATCTTGGGTTCCTGGGCTGCCTTGCCACAGATTTACTCATTCTGTTTCTGTTAATTATTTCATTACTTAAAAATTTCTCATGAATTTTTCCAGAAGTACATTCTATTCCTCAAAAACTTGGAAGCAATGGGAAAGTATGCAATAAATAACAAGAAAACATACGTAATGCATAGAATAAATTATTAACATTCCGATATGTCTATTATCTTACTTATATTGGCGTGTATGTGTATTAGAGTCTCTGGTTGATGCAAATGGTTAATATCTTGAGCTGCTGACAGAAAGTTGGAGTTCAGGTCCACCCAGAATTGCTATGAAAGAGAGGTCTGGCAGTCTACTTCCGAAAACCCAGCCACTGAAACCCCTATGGAGTACAGTTCTACTGTGGCACACTGGTGTCCTCATGGATCAGAACTGACTCAGTGGCAACTGGTTTTATGTGTGTATTAGCACACACATTTATATATATTAACACAGATATTATATCCTGATATTTTCATTCAACATTAGTCTTTTCTCATGATAAATTTTTTTTGTTTTTTTTTTTTTAATGAGGGCATTAAATTACTTTATAATATTCTGTGTGCATGTAGTATATGTTTTTTAACGATTTGACTATAGTTGCAATAATAAATGGGCATGTTTCTAGTAATCTTCAACCTATACTTACATCTTTTTAACATACATCTCTGCCACTAAATCTCTTTGTTTAATTATTGTTTAACACTCTTTACGCCTAAGAGATGGTCTCAGAAGCAGCCCTGATCAGTTTTTCTCCCTCTTACTCATGAAGCCCCTTAATGTATCCCAAGGTATCAACTACGAAGGATTTTACGTCCTTATCCTTTGTTTATTTTTCATTCAGTCAGTATACTCCATGGGCCAGAAGTAGTCTGTGTTATGCAGATACAGTGGTGAAAGGTACACACTGTCCCTGTCGTCATGAAGGGGACAACCCAGTGCAGGGGGGAGGAGCACTGGGGAAATGCAGCTGAGAGCAAGGACAGACAACCCTCCAGGAACCACACTGGACTTCAGAGAGGCTTGTTGGCTGCTGTTCACCTGGCAGGCTTCTAGATACCCGAGTACCCTTGGGCTTGGTGCCTGCTCCTCTCTCTACTGACACCCTCCCTCTAGGATGCCTCAGTGAGTTTACTGCTGTCTATTTGTAGCTAAGGACGTGAGGTTTATACCTCCATCCATTCAAACTCCTCCTGGGTCCAGACTCATATATTCAAATGTCAGCCTAACTCTCTGTATTGACCTCTTTATGCATTAAAATGATACATTCCTCATATGGCCATCATGAAAAGCAAACATGAAAGGAAAAGCACAGGAGTGCCTGGCACCAGTGTAGGTACTCAATGAACATTAGCTGTTGGTATTATTCTTGACATCTCCGTGTGGGGTGAAGTTTTATTACCGGACATCTCCATGTGGATATCTAACAGCTGCACCATGTTATCTAGGCTATGAAACAATTCTTGGTTCCAACCACCATTCTCTTCTTATCGATGAATTTCTCAAGGCTTCGGTGATGGGAGTGTGTGTTTTTCCACACAATGGACGTGATTAGGAATGGTTGGCTAGGTCCTACACCATAAATTGCTCCAGCATTCCTATGGGTGACCATTGAGACAAGTTTCAGCCAACGAATGTAGCAAAGAATTGGAACCACTCTCAGCTGTTCATGCGAGTACTCTCAATCCAGAATATCTGGTAAGTCGACTGTTAGGGATTGAATTGTGTCCCTCCAAAATGTATGTGGAAATCCTAACCCCTTTACCTGTAAATCTGACCTTGTTTGGAAATAGGGGGCCTCCTTTTATTATGTGAATGAGGTCATACCAATGTAGGGTGGGTCCTAAGCCTTACTCTTCTTAGTTATAAAAGGAGCAGAATACACACAGGCACAAACAGGCAAAGAGGAAGACAGACAAAGAAGACAGATGCGTCCACAAGGCCAGGAACACAAATGATTTCTGGCGTCTACTAGAAGCTGAGGTAGACAAGGAAGGACTTCCCACTACAGTCATGCCCTGAATTTGAACTACTACCTACTGAACTATGAACAAATAAATTTCTGTTCTTTAAAGCCATCCAGTTGTGTTATTTTTTGTTATGGAGGGACTAGGTAACTAACACACATACCCGTGCTTGTAAGTTCAGCCCAGTGCAGAATAATTTTCTTCCCTCCTTGGTCTAGCCCACCTGAACCTGCTCTTTCCCTATCAGTGTCCTTTGTTTTCACCTAAGAGCTATGACCGAGTCCGCTTGATGCTGATGCATTGAAATTTCAATTTATTTTTTTATTTATGATTACTATTAATTCCAGTGTTTTCTACGGTTTTCAATGGAGACAGTCCTATAATCTATGAATAGCAGTTATACTTTTTCTCTTTTTGTACTTCCAGTGTTAAATGTTTAATAAAAATAATGATAGAAGCATCCTTATTTTATTGTTTATTAATTTTAAAGAGAATGTCCCACACGTCACCATGAACTATCATGCTAGTTGTAGTTTTCCACGTTCGGGAACTCCTTTTCTGTTCCATGTTTGCTCCTAGCCCTTATCTCTCCGTGTGATTGGATTTTATCAACCTGCTTTGCCCCCATCTCTTGAGGTGAGCATATGTCTTCTCTTCTTTCACCTATGCATGTGGTGAATGAAATTACTAAATCTTTAATGTTCACTCAAATTTGTATGCCTGCAATAAACCGCCTTGATCATGGCATGTTACATGGTTTATACTTTGCTGGATTTCCTTTGCTAGCATCTTACGTAGGGTTTTGCATCTTAGTTACTGAGTGTGCTTGTCCTCTAACTCTTCTCCTACCTTCCTTCTCTAATTTGCTATCATTTTTAAACTAGCCTTAAGGGTCAAGTTAGTGGAGTATCTCATGGTTTTCTAATCTCTGTTGACTATGTACAAGATTAAAATGACTGTTTCTTGCATGTTTGCTGGAACCTGACTGGAAATGATCTAGGTCTGCCATTTTCTTTGTAGGGAGATCTTGAACTACTGACCCATTTTATTTAGGTGGTTAAAGGCATCTTCTGGTGCTAATTTACTTAGAAGAAATTCTGATGCATGTTCTAGGTTGCTCAAATCTCATCTTTAAATATTGACTATCAGGGCTTATAGCCTCATGCAAGCCAATTCATCAATCCCAGATTTCCCCAAAGTCAGGCTCTACAACTATTCCCGGTACCAAATTCCCTCATTTAAGACTTATTTGCAAAGAAAGAGACAACAGTATGCTATCTACGCAGTTGTGTATCCGCAGCCTTCTTGAGTCCATAATGTGAGGATAGTCTTCTAAGACTTTTTTTGTAATTGTTCTTTTCTTAATTTTTTTTCCTTTTTTCACTGCCACCCAACCCCCCCCCGCCCCGCCACCCCATCTAGTAGTTTTAAAGTTGTGCGTTTCAGGTTCAAGTCTGTAATCCAAAAGAACAGGCTTCTAGAAGCAGAAAGCAGGCAGTGCGACTGTTGGGCTGTTGGTGGGGTGGGGGGAGGGGAGCTGCTGCTCAGAGAGGGCGGCCGAGGGAGGCAGGAGATGGCCCGGCTGCCGGCCGCAAGCCCGCAGGCTCCAAGGAGGCGGAACCTGCGTGCGCCCTGAGCCTTTTGAGACAGGCCCAAGCCCGCCGAGCCCGGTGCTAACCTCGCACCCGCCAGGCTTGCGGGTTCCCCCAGGACTAGGGGAAGCCTAAGGCCAAGGAGGGCAAGGCCTAGGGTCTGGACCTCGGAACTGGTTCTGCCATGCGTGATCTCAGCGCTTATGCTCAGAAGGAGGGCAGGAAGCATATCGCAAGGTGCCTATGACCCTGAAGGGAGTTGTGGCCACCCACGGACTATGGGTCTGCATATGGAGGCCCCCAGGGTGCAATTCCAGGAGCAGAACACAAAGCCACAGAGGGGACAGTGCACCTCGCCAGTGCTCCCCAGGGGCATTGCCCCAATTTGGGGAGCAGTCCCTCCTCTGGGCTAGGGACTTTGTTTCCTCCACCGTCTTCCCTGACTGTGAGCAGACTCTTGTCTACACAGACTAAGGAGGAGTTATCAAAATCAGCTCCGAACTCCGGATTTGAGTTAAGGATCATAAATTAACACAGAGAAATACGACTTTAGCAATAAGTGCCTGCTTGAAGCCCAAGTTGCCTGAAAATAAGGAATTTCAGTCTTTCAGCTCCTCTGCTAATGTAGTGACTAAGAACAGGATCTCACTGGAGCTCAAAGATGTGGGGCACTGGGAATACTCTGGGTCTGTCTGCTCACGGCTGATTGCCTCATTCCCAGTTTTATTATACACCTTAGATACAGACCAGAAGAGGAGTTTGGGGCTTGACACCTGACATCTTAACACCAGTTCCTGTTTCTTGAGGAAGGAAGAGGTAAAATAAATCAGCGTTTTCTGTGTCCTTCTCCATCCCCGGAAGTCCTCATGAAGACCCTCTCAGGTAAGGACTGACAGGGAGTGGCTTGGTTTACTATTCAACTTTGTCCTTCAGTAACTTTGTTTATGTTCTGCATGTAAACTATTGTGCATTGACAGAAGCATTCTAATTCTTATGCAGAATGACTAGACCTGCTGCAGAATGACTATATTGTGCCTCCCTCGGGCACCCCTGTCTGTGCAGCACCCTCCACCCCCAACTGCCCAACCGCCTCTCTCCTGGCATTCTGCTTCTAGAAGCATGTTCTTTTGATGCAGAGATGCAGCACACACAGAATCCCAGCTGGATTACAGACTTGAACCTGAAGACCTTATGC
The DNA here is from genome assembly GCF_030014295.1 of Loxodonta africana. Lineage (NCBI taxonomy): Eukaryota > Metazoa > Chordata > Mammalia > Proboscidea > Elephantidae > Loxodonta > Loxodonta africana. Next base: position 209,128 of record NW_026974943.1, on the reverse strand, counting down.
AGAATGACTATTTATGAACGCTTAGTACTAAAGCAGGTACTTACCCCTCAGAGAAGGCCCTGGGGGAGGTTGATACATGCATTCCCCAGTGCTCCTGCTGCTCTAGAGGTGCCTGAAATGCCTCTGTGGGAAAGGCCTTCAGATTAGGCTCATGGCCCACGTGGGAATTCAGGCCTATTTTTCTGTTAGAACATCTCATTTAGCTCTGAAAATGTTATTATCTAGTTTATTCACCAGACATGAGTACAGACATCTCATATTTTCAAAATTAATGCCATTCTTTAATACTAATTTGCCACCAAGAGTATATTCCAAAGTGTTTCCAATAGGCTAGCAAGTCTTTCCAAAGAGGGGAGTCCTCCGCCATGTTGTGCAGTGACAGCAGGGTTGGCATAATATGTTTACCCAGATACCTACCACTTTTTTTTTTTTTTATTGTGCTTTATTTGAAACTTTACAGAGCAAATTACTTTCTTGTTCAACCATTTATACACAATTGTTTTTGACATTGGTTGCAATCCTCATCATGTGTCAACACTCTCCTATGCTCCAGTTCCCCGTTTCCATCCGCCATGATTCCTGTTCCATCCTGCCCTCTTTTCTGTGCTTTTGGGCAGGTTTTGCACATTTGGTCTCATACACATGATTGAACTAAGAAACAGTTTCTTCACGTGTGTTGTTGTTTGTTTTATAGACCTGTCTAATCTTTGGCTGAAGGGCGAACTTCAGAAGATACTTTCCACTGTGTTGCTTTCCATAATTCCTGAAATTCCAAGCCTGCCACCTGAACAACTTCCTTTAGTGTTTCATTTAGAACAAGTCTGGTGGCGATGAATTCTCTTAATCGTCTTTCACCTGAGAATGTCAATATTTTTCCTTTACTCGTGAAGGAAATAACAGCCTATAGAACACTGGGTTAATGTTTCTTTTCTTTCAGTGTTGAAAAAATGTTGTTTTCACAGCTTTTTGGCCTCCATGGCTTCTGATGATGAATACAGAGTCATTCCAATTGTTTTTCCTGTGTGAGATGAGTTGTTTTCTCTCTAGCTTCTTTGAAGATATTTTCTTGGTCCTTGTTATTCCACAATTGACAGTGAGGCATTTGGGGGTAAAATTATGTGAGTTTAACTTGCTGGAGTTTGCATAGCTTCTTGAATCTGTAAGTTTATGTCTTTCAACAAATTGGGAAAGTGTTGAGCCAGTATTTCTTCAAATACTTTTTTCTACACCACATATTTTCTCTACTCCTTATGGAATTCCGATAAATAAATGTTAGATATTTTTGGATTTTTTTGAGGCTCTGTTCATTTTTTTTTTCAATATTTGCTCTCTGTTTTCAGATTGGATATTTTCAATTGAACTATTTTCATCTCATTGATCCTTTTGTCTGTCAACAGCATTCTGCTGTAGAGCTGATCAAGTGAATTTTTTATCTCTATTTTTCCTGTCTAAAATTTTCATTTGTGAATGTTTTCTATGTATTTTTCTATTTTTCTAAGGTGTGCCTGTTACTTCTTTGAGCGTGGTTAAAGTAGCTTTTTAAAGTTTTTGTCTATGATTCCAAGACTATGTCTTACTTCAATCTTACAGAAAATGTCGATGTTGTTTGTTTTAGGAATCACTTGACCCAGTTATGTTCAGGCTGCAAGTTCTTTCCCAACTTCTGGATGCTGTGGCTCAGATGTCAGTTAAGATTTTGAAGACTTTGCAGTGATATTTGGATGTAATCTATGGGAGTGTCACTCAGTTTGGGACCTTGTTGGTGTTCTAACCCATAATGCAGTTCTCAAAGGATTGATCTACTTCTTAGGGTCAGAGCAAAGCATATGCAACTGTGGGAGTCGGGGGGGTATGAAAAACAACTTTATGGTATCCCTCTCTTGAGCCACCTGGTCTCTGTCTCTCTGAGGCTGTCTGATGTCTGAGCAGCTACCTTCCTGGTCCACTGGCAAGAATGTTGGGGCTTTAATCTCCTCATTCTGCTGTGCAATGAAGTGCCTGGGTCTGCCTATGAGGCCAAATATTGGTAAGATGGAGAAAATATAACAGAGATTCCTCTACATTATTTGGTCCTTATACACTTAGGTCAGAGAGAAGGCACACTGTTTCTGGTGATACTTCGAAACAGGTATGGAGAAAAAGGCATTAACAGGTTGATAGCTGCATACTAGGTGTTAGGAATTAAATTCTGTCTTCCCAAAATGTATATATCAGCTTGACTAGGCCATGCTTCCCAGTATTGTGCGATTATCCACCATTTTGTCAGCTGATGTGATTTTCCAATGTATTGTAAATCCTACCTCTGTGATGTTAATGAGCGAGGATTTGAAGCAGTTATGTTAAGGAGGCAGGGCTCAATCTACAAGATTAAGTTGTGTTTTAAGTCAATCTCTTTTGAGATATAAAAGAGAAAAGAGCAGAGAGACAGGGGGACCTCAGTACCACCAAGAAAGTAGTGTCAGGAGCAGTACATCCTTTGGACCTAGGATCCCTATGCTGAGAACCTTCTTGTCCAGGGGAAGATTGGTGACAACGACCTTCCCCTAGGAGTGACAGAAAAAGCCTTCCCCTGGAGTTGGCACCCTGAATTTGGACTTATAGAGCCTCCAAGACTGTGAGGGAATAATTTTCTTTGTTAAAGTCATCCATTTGTGGTATTTCTGTTACAGGAGCACTAGATATCTAAGACACTAGGTACCAGGAGATGTACATTTCCCAGCTCTTTCACTCCCAGGGCCACTATGACTAAGTAGCCAATGCCATAAATCCATGCAAGCAGACTATTCTGATTACTGCTTTGACTCTACTGTCTGTTATGGTAACCACACTCACCTTGTCTTTGTTAATTGAGTGCCACCACTTGGCTGTTACCACCACGGGGTCCAGGCAGCTGCATTGTAGTTAGGTGTCTTAATTCAGTTAGGGCAGTTCTCACTGTGGACTCTTACTTACATAAAATAGCAACCACAGAAGTCTTCAATAATGCTGGGGCTTGCTGCACAAATTTGTACCTCACCGCTATGGTAAAAAGAGAGCCCTCTGGGCACTCCGTGTGTGGGTCTGTGGGTCCAGCCTAATAAATCCATTCTAACCTGCCAATTTCCCTCAGCCTTTGGATACCTTCTCCTACATTATACAATGGCAGATCTGCATTTCCACTTGATTTATTGTAGGCCACCACTTAATCCATGCTTCAGTAAACCAGCCAAATAAACTATGAGATCCTTTTCTAACCTCTCAAGCTGAAACACTGAATGAAGAATCTATGCTTCCTTGGCCTATATCAATAAACTTAGACTAATTCACCTTTATGTTGCTTGCACCGTTATCCCACACCCATAATAGCCATTCCCACACATGTTCACCAGGTTTCTGTATGTATGTATGTATTAGAAAAATCAAGTAGTTCTTTTGGAGTTTAGCATACCTTCTCCTGGGTCACACTTCATAGTTCACCTTTTGGGGCTTGTTGGGACTGAAGTCTAGGTATAGGTCTAGAAGCAAAAATGGGCAGTGGCAGTGGGATGTTCAGCCGTGTCTTATAAGGCATCTGCCTAAGGTAATGCCCCAGGCAATGCCCCAGATCCCACCCCAGGAGATAACTCAAACAAGACACTTCAGGCACAGCTGGGGTAATCTCATCAGATGGAGGTGGAAGGGATAATTGTTTTACTGGGAAGGGTGCCTTAGCAGGCAAAGTTAGAGAATCTCTTCAGATGGGAGTAAGAGGTCTGGTTCTGTTAGGAAGAGCGATTCAACAGAAATTGGAGGTTCATTGTCCCCCGCTTCCTGACTGTCTGCCCATATGTCCTCATCCCAAGTTTCAGGATCCCATTTCTTCCCAATCAGTGCCCTCACTTTAACTTCAGACACCATTTGAGGCTGGATATTCAACTGGCGCTTTAATTCAGTCACTCTTATGATAAGAATCTGAGTTTATTTTTGGCAGCATTAGCCTTGTTACTATAAGAAATATGGTTTTCTTTCTGGGCACAAGTGGCAGCTTTCAGATCTTGTATGTGGTGCTTGAGCTTTGAGCCCATTTCTTTCATTCACCAGTGTGGCTCCAAAAGCAGGACCAACCAAGCAGCTTCCTTATTATTCTTATTCTGACAAAATTATAGAAAAGTATCAAATATGTAATCAGGCAGAGCCTTGTCTCTCACAAATATTTGGTCCAGTGGTAGTAGTATTTTGCGTATTTCTATTGTCACCTCCCACCATGGATTAGCAATAGCCTGTTTACTTCTGGAGACAGTCATCAGTGCCTTTAAGACTAGCTAGACTTGAGAATCAATTCAGAAAACTCATCCTTAAGATTTGGTTCCTCTACAATCACTGTAGGTACCAAATGTCTTAGCCTGGGATCTCTAGAGGTGCAAAACTAGTGAAGGGAACATATATATATATATACACACATATATATGAGTGTGTGTATATATATGTGTGTGTATGTGTGTATATATATACATATATATGGAAACCCTAGTCGCATAATGGTTAATAGCTATAGCTGCTAACCAAAAGGTTAGCAGTTCGAATCCACCAGGCGCTCCTTGGGAACTCTGTGGGGCAGTTCTACTCTGTCCTGTAGGGTCACTATGAGTTGGAACCGACTTGACGGCAATGGGTATATACACACACACACACACATATGCATACATACATATGTTAGTTGTTGTTGCTGTTAGATGCCATCGATCCTGTGTAAAACAGAATGAAACACTGCCTGATCCTGAACCATCCTCACAATCATTGCTATGTTTGAGCCCATTCTTGCAGCCATTGTGTCAGTTCGTGTTGTTCAGCGCCTTCCTCTTTTTTTCTGACCTTCAGCTTTTCCAAGCATGATGAGCCTCTCCCGGGACAGGTCCCTCCTGAAAATATGTCCAAGGCACATGAGACGAAGCTCGCCATCCTTGCTTCTAAGGTGCATTCTTGGTGTACTTCTTTCAAGATGGTTTTGTTTATTCTTCTGGCAGTCCATGGTATATTCAGTATTCTTTGCCAACACCATATTTTAAATGAATCAGTTCTTTGGTTTTCCGTATTCATTGTCTAACTTGCTCAAGCATGTGAGGTGATAGAAAATATCATGGCTTTGCTCAGGCACACCTTAGTCCTCAAAGTGACATCTTTCCTTCACAACACTTCAAGGAGGTCTTTTGCAATAGATTTGCCCAATGCAATACATTGTTTGAATTCTTGACTGCTGCTTCTGTGGGCATTGATTATGGATTCAAGTTAAATGAAATGCTTGATGACTTCAGTATTTTCTCTTTTTATCATGGTGTTCCTTACTGGTCCAGTTGTGAGAATTTTTGTTTTCTTTATGTTGAGGTGTAATCCATACTGAAGGCTGTAGTGGTTGCTGTTCATCAGTAACTGCTTCAAGTCCTCTTTACTTTCAGCAAGCAAGGTCGTATCAGCTGCATATCATAGGTTGTTAGTGAATCTTTCTCCAAAACTGATGCCATGTTCTTGTTCTTCGAGACCAGCTTCTCAGAATGTTTGCTCAGCATACAGATTGAGTAAGTATGGTGAAAGGATACCACCATGACACACAACTTCCTGATTTTAAACCACACAGCATCCCCTTGTTCTACTCAAATGACTGCCTCTTGGTCTATGTACATAAAAAAAAAAAGTACATATTCCGCATGAATACAGTTAAGTGTTCTGGAATTCCCATTCTTTGCTAAGCTATCCATAATTTGTCATGAGCCACACATTGAGTGTGCTTGTATAGTAAACAAAAATAGGTAAACATCATACTGATATTCTCTCCTTTCAGCCAAGATCCATCAGACATCAGAAATGATATCCCATGTTCCATGTCTTCCTCTGAATCCAGCTTGAATTTTTGGTAGTTCCCTGTCTGTGTACTTCTGCAACTGTTTTTAATTATATTCAGCAAAATTTTTCTTGCATGTGATGTTAATGGCATTGCTCGATAATTTCCGCATTGCGTTGGAGCACCTCTCTTCCAGTCATTTGGTCAGGTAGCTGTCTTCCAAATATATTGAAATAGACAAGTGAGCGCCTCCAGCACTGCACCCATGTGTTGAAACATCTCATTTGGTACTCTATCAATTCCTGGAGCCATGTTTTTTGCCAATGCCTTCAGTGCAGCTTGGAGTTCTTCCTTCTGTACCATCAGCTCTTGATCATCTGCTACCTCCTGAAATGGTTGAACGTTGACCAGTTCTTTTTGGTGTATTGAGTCTGTGTATTCCTTCCGTCTTCTTTTGATGTTTCCTGTGTTGTTCAATATTTTGCCCATAGAATCCTTGAGTATTGCACCTAGAGGCTTGAATATTTCCTTCAGTTCTTTCAGCTTGAGAAATGCCAGGTGTTTTCTTCCCTTTTGGTTTTCTAACTCCAGATCTGTTCACATTATTATTATCATACTTTGTCTTCTCCAGCTTCCCTTTCAATTATTCTATTGAGCTCTTTTACTTTATTATTCCTTCCATTCTCTTTAGCTACTGTACATTCAAGAGCAAGATTCAGAGTCTCTTGTGACATCCTCTTTGGTCTTCTCTTTCTTTCCTGTCTTTCTAATGACTTTTTGTTTTTTTTCATATATGATGTCCTTGCTATCATCCCACAACTAATCTGGTCTTCGATCATTAGTGTGCAGTGCATCAAATCTACTCTTGAGATGGTCTCTAAATTCAGGTTTGATATACTCAAGGGCATACTTTGACTCATGGACTTGTTTTAATTTTCTTCAGCTTCAACTTGAACGTGAATATGAGCAGCTGATCATCTGTTCTGCAGTCAGCCCCTGGCCAGATTCTGACTCATGATATTGACCTTCTCCATCATCACCTTCCACAAATTTGATTCCTGTCTATTCTGCCTGGAATGGTGCACGAGTATAGTCACCGTTTATGCTCCTGATGAAAGGTATGTGCAATGAATAAGTCATTGGTCTTGCCAAATTCTATCATGTAAGCTTCAGTGTCATTTCTATCATCAATACCTTATTTTCCAACTACTGATTTGTCTGCTTTGTTTTCAACTTCGCATTCCAATTACGTAATTATCAGTACATCTTGATTGATCAATGCATCATGTTTGATCAGTTTCAAACTGCAGAACTTGGTAAAAACCTTCAACTTGTTCATCTTTCACATTCATGATTTGTGTGTAAATTTGAATAATAGTCTTATTAACTGGTCGTCCTGGTAGGCCTGTGGATATTATCCTATTGCTCGTAGTGTTGTACTTCAGAACAGATCTTGAAATGTTCTTTGTAGCGATGAATATGATGCCGTTCTCTACAGTATCTCAATCCTGGCATAGTAGAACATACCATTGTCTAGTTTAAAATGTCCAAAACCAAGCTATTTCAGCTCACTAATGCCTAGGATTATTGACCTTTTATGCATTCCATTTCATTTTTGATGACTTCCAATTTCCCCAGATTCATAATTCCTTCATTCCACACTCTGAGTATTAATGGATTTTTGCGTCAGTTTCTTCTCATTTTGAGTTGTGCCCCATCAGCAAATGTCATTAAAGTGGGATCTACTTTGAGGAGGTAGCTCTTCCCCACTCGTATTTTGAGTGCCTTCCAACCTAAGGGGTTATCCTCTGTCATTCAGCCAGACAGTGTTCCAGTACTATTCGTAAGATTTCACTGGCCAGTTTTTTTTAGAAATAGATCACTAGGTCCTTTTTCCTAGTCTGTCTAAAACCAGAGCTCCACTCAAAGCTGTCTACCATGGGTGAACCTGGTGGTATTTGAAATACCGGTGGCATAGCTTCCAACATCACAGCAACATGCAAGCCACCACAGTACAACAAACTGACAGAAGAGTGGTGGGAGTTAAAAATGAGAAGAACCAAAAAGAGTGCTTCTTCCATGTCTGCTGATTTAGAGGAACCATGAGAAATTGTCAAGTGAAGAGTGATTCAGAGAAAAACATGGGTAGAGTGTGACCTAATTTCCATAAAAACAAACAAATGAATGTCCTTACGTGTGTCCTGGCAAAAAGAAGTATGTAAAAGGATACATATGTATCTTTGGACACTGGACACTTTGGGGGAGCAGGTACAATATACTTACGTGGGGATGGCTCTTATTATAACTTCTGTATACAAATCTCTATTGTTAAATGTGTTATAAGAATGTAAAACCTTTTAAAGTTTAGTAACATCATACGTGTATGTGTGTGTATTTGAAACTTTTTTTTTTTGACTATTTTATAAATGTGTTTTTTAGTTATCTAGTTTAGTGTGGCTATAGCAAAGATACCACAAGTGGATGGCTTTAACAAACAGAAACTTATTCTCTCACAGTTTAAGAAGCAAGAAGTTTGAAGTCAGGGCACCAGCTCTAGGAGAAAGCTTTCTGTCTTTGTGGCTCTGGGGGAAGGTCCTTGTCATCTATCTTCCCCTGGCCTAGGAAATTCTCAGCGCGTGGACGCTGGGTCAAAAAGACGTGCTCCACTCCAGGCACTTCTTCCTTGGTGGTATGAGGTCCCTCTCATTTCTGCTTACTTTTCTCTTTGTATGTCAAAAGAGACTGACTCAAGACTCACCCTAATCCTGTAGATTGTGTCCTCCCTCATTAACCTAACTGCCTCTAATCCCGCCTCATTAACATCACAGAGGTTAGAATTTACAACCCATAAGTAATCACATCAGATCACAAAATGCAGGACAGCCACACAATACTGGGAATCATGGTCTGGCCAGGTTGACACACATTTTGGGGGACACTATTCAATCCATAACAATAGAGAAAACACTGTCTTCAATGCCAGATTCAGAGACTTTTATCCATCTATGAAGGGCAAACACAGAAACTGAACAAAATTCAGACCAGCGAATTATTGCTTGCTCTTGTAACTAATGACTTCTTCTGGCCTCTATGCCTGGAAATGGCCAAAAACAATTCTGTGAGGATTAATTCAGTCACTGCTCAAACATCTACTGCATGTACATGTCTACAGGTAAGAAAGAATGCTGGACACCATGTGTGATTCATTAAGTAACACGGGGACCATTAGACTATTGTTCTCCTTCTCTGATATGCCACTATCACCTTCTCCCCTTGTTGTTCTCCTGAAAAACCCACGCTTGTATATTCTAGGCTTTTTTCCAGGATTGAATTTGCAGGAAGTTAAAGATATATCTTTGAAAGATAAAGAAGACTTTGGCCACATTGTCTTTAGACAGTTGAACTTCCCAGCCAACCTCTGTGCAGGATGGGAATTCACAATCCCTCCTACACAGTACCTCTGAGCAGGACGGGATTTCTGTTTCATTGTCAGGAGAAGGTGGAATTCACCCGTCTTCAGAAAACTTACTTTCCTTTGCCTCAAACTGTCCTACTCAGGATCTGTCACGGTCACTCTGAGAAATTCACATGGGCAGCCTGTATGGAAGTGCCCATCCTAGAGACCCTGCCCTCCCTTCCTTGCTCCATAGGGCTTCCTCTGACACTTGGGGTCGCATCTCCCAGGGAGTACACACCTCTGGCACTTCCAGGGATTCCCAGGCCCTGGGATACTGTGGATGGGACTTGGAACTCAATCTGTTTCTTCCCATCCTCACCTTTGGTTATCTGTGTTCTGTCTTCACCAGATTTAGGAGGCCTTGTCTTCTCTTTGCTCGTTTTATCTCAGTCAGGCTTTTCTATTCCAATTCTCTGATCTCAGAACAGATCAGGTTAGACCACAGAAAAGAGAAAGACCAAGCAAACATCACTGATCTGTGCAGAAGCTGCTGGGAAGGGATTCGATTCTCATTGGTTTAGGGTTTTAAGCCCACTGCTCACCAGCAGGCAGGTTCCCCCCAGAGTCTGGCTTCTGTCTGGTACCTTGTACTACAAAGAACTCAGTGACCAGCCCACCTTCACAATCACACCTCCCTTAGAGCTATCTTTGCAGAGGCTCTTTCTCAGACTTCCATGTCCCACTGAAATCCCATTTCTCTTTCCTTACAAACATTGTGCTCATTCTCAGGGCCCTGAGACCTCATCTGCAGGTGAGTCTTGTCCTCTTCTCTCCTTGGTGGGGGGAGCTTTTGAGTGGACCTCATGTCTTTGGACAGATATCCTAGGGCTTCTTCCACCCTGGTGCTCTAGGGCTGGATCTCTCCATGTAGTAGAGGGGGCGTGGAAGGGGCACAAGGCTAAAAGAGTGGATCTTCCAGGTGAAGTGGGTTTAAGAAGCCTGAATGAAGTTCTTCCCTGAAGGGTGCATATTTTGCAGTCCAGACATCCTGCTTCTCTCAGTCTAAGAGTCCTAGCACGTCTTCAGGTGCTTTCTCCTTTGACCTTGAGGCCATGCCTGCACCGTCTGCAGCCAGGTCTCCCACATGTGTAGCATCAGCAGTAGGTGTGGTAGCCTCTTCAGCCCCTGTCTCCTGCTCCAGATGCTCCTGGAGGTGCCTGGCTCTTCTTGCCAGGACTCCAGGATGCTGACCAGGAACTCAGTGTTGGTTAGACTGAGGGCAGACATGATGGCACTCACTTTCTTCAAAAACTCAGCCTCAAGACCAAGGGCCTTTTGCCAACAGGGGTGTGAGATGTTTTGGTCTGGTCTGCCAGACCATGGCTAACCCCTTGACCTTACACACTTGGGTTAAATACTCATACTTGACCTATTGATCTCTGGAGTAATTTGATGAGTGAGAATTCTGCCTAGTGGAAGCTGATGAAAAAGGCCTTGCTGATACTTGGGGAATCTTCCTGGGCTTGGAACCTGGGCTTTTTGTTCTCATGTTCTACCCTGAGTGACACTTTCCTCTTGGGTTGAGGCTTGCAATAGTGGAGAGTTAATTTACATGAACCCTCTGGGCTCTGGTGTCTCAACTGTGACCTAAGTCTCTGGTCTCAGGGATCCCTGGAGGCCTCTCCATCACCACCATCCTCCACCTCCACAGTCCCCATGGTTTCTTTCTTCTTCCCCAGGCACAGACCATACTTTAGGGAATTTACTCTGGGCAATAAAGTCTCCTCCAGAAAATTTCAGTGATGGTACTACCTTATAGCAAAAGTCTATCGTTTTTCAAAAAATTATAATACGTTGATTTAAAAAAAAAAACTCCCAGTTTTCTTTTAGTAGATTCCAATTCATAGCAACCCTGTAGGACAGAGTAGAACTCCCCATAGGGTTTCCAAGGAGCAGCTCGTGGATTCCAACTGCCAAACCTTTTAGTTCGCAGCCAAACGTTTATCCAGTGATAGTTTATAATATAAACAGAGGATCACCACATTAAAAAAAAATTTTTTTTTTTGCATTTGTTGGACGGAAGTGAATTTGCTCCTGTGGAATATGGAAATTACCTCATCCTCTACACCTTCATGATAATACATGGTTTCTCTAAAAGCTGTTTTCTATGAAAGTTATTTTTTTTAGTAAATTTAGAGTGTAAACATTGAAACAGGAGAATCGGTCTCCTCTTTGTAACTTGTTTTCTTCCTCCTTTTAAGGGAAGGATTTTCATAGAAGGAATTATACTTAAGGAGACAGCGTAATTTGTACTTTTCTGTGTAATTTAAAACTTCTTCTCGTACCCTTAACTAGCCTACACCAGGAGATTAAAATTGCCTTTCTCTGAACAGAAGCCCATTACCATGTCCTTCAGGGTGAGGCAGAAACAGATGTCCACATTTGAGAGTCTGATGGCACAAACCTTAGTAGCTGAATCACAACCATGCCTCCTGTGGGGGGGGCGGGGCTTGTATATGTCAGCATAAGGGTCAGTATTTTTCTGAGTTTGAGGGAAAGATTGGCGAGTTAAGGAAGAAAGAGAAGGAGTTTGGGAGGGGAGTGTAAGCTCCAGTGACAGACAGAAGATGGGGTGGGGGATCTCTCAAAGGGTATTAGAGGCCAGTCAGAAAAGCAGGAAGCAGCAGGAAGCAGGGCCAGTGGAGGGCAGCACTGGGTGGAGGAGGACAGCAGAGGTAATAGTAGTGGGAAGGGCAACAAAACTGGCCTGAAAAGAGTGATAAATGACTGATCCTAGATGAAGCTCAGGTTAAGAAAAGTAGGAAAATAAAAAATTCTATCCTGTAGCCATGTTTGTGGTTAGGGGTTGTTAGGCTCTTGAGGGAGGTGGGCAGGAGACACAGGAGGGGAAGGGGAGTTTCTGGATCTAGGGAGGAGTCTACAGCCCTTCTTCTGCCCTCAATGATGTGGGTTCTGGGCTCGTCAACCTACCACTCCCAGAACCTCCTGAGAAATTTCCTTAGTTCTTCACATGGTATATTAATTCCATCTCATTAGAAAATATAATAATTAAGTAGGCTTCTTGCTACCCACCCTTTCCATCATCCTATACTCTCTGCCCCAGTTGCCCACTGGCTTCCTTCCTTTCCACCATGTTCAGATCCAGAACAAAAGAGTGCCTTTTCTGCAGCTATTCTGGAAAGCTCTCAAACTTACAATTGAATTCTTTCGTTTCATCCCTCATTTATTCCTACATTTCTTATCGACAAAATAAACTTTGGTTAATTGTCTACTAAATGACAGAAAATGCTTTCTCAGAAGAATCTTCCTTGTGACCTTATCCATTCGTTCCAAATCCTTCATCTTGTCCTACCATGGCTCTCTTTTCTGGTGGAAGTCAAACCTTTTGTTCTGTAGCACTCAGCAATCTGGGACAACTTTTCCTCACCTTTATCTAGAGTCTTAGAGAAAGGCCTTTTCCTCGTGTGTCACTGGTTCATCCTGCTTGGGTGAAGATGTCCAAACATAATGGTGTGAAGGACCTTTATCCCTTCTCCCATCAGGAACCTTTGATAACCTGGGGACTCTGGCTTGCTCCTGAATTTCCTTGATTCAGTAGCTACAATTTCTCTCCCACAAGACCTGAGGTTGGCACCCTTTTCAAAAAGCAGCTGAGATCTGAGTTAGCACCAAGGCTTCCGTAATCCTGTGTGACATCATTGCTGACACTGCTGAGTTCCATGGGCCCAGTTTGAAGCTAAACACGGCAACCAGAAAAACATGAAACTGTCAGGTAGGCGCTTGAGAAGTGCTAGTGCCAATGTGGGAAGAAGGAGATTAGATACTAAAAATGAATTGAAACTTTTCCGTGCCGTGTAAGGGGTTACTATCCCTTGGTGGGTAAAGAGAGCACAGGGAATGATAACAGTATCACGGGTAGCTGCTTTCTCCCAGTCCTCTCATTTGACTCTGTTGGAATCATGTCTCTCCAGCTCTGGTTATAAAATGTCCACTCTGAGCCCCTCTTAGGTCTCCTTAGCCTCTGAGTCTTCACACAGGCTCTGCTCTCTGACTAGGAGATGTTCTCTCCCTTCCCGTCTGCTGGTCTACTCTCCCTGGTGAAGCGTGAAGGTGAAGAAAACTGACCCCACTGGAACAGATTAGGCTTATGACTTCACCAAAAAGCCCTAAGACTCAGGAGTTTTGTGGCCAGCCAGAATGGGAAGTTTGGGAGTTGACTTGGGGAAAGCCCATGACAGACTCTGCTTTTGTTTAGGAGGCCATTTAGAAGAGAAACCAGCCAATGGGGAGACCATTTGAGGAAGAAATTAAGAAGGTTGGGGTGGTGATGAGGAAGGAGCAGACTTCTCCAAGGAAAATAAAAGTTTCAACATGGGGATGGTAGGGGCTTGTGTTGTGTGACCCCAAAGGACAGAAGAGGCAGGAATGGTAGGGAAACAATAGAACAAAAGATAATCCGTGCCTCTTCACAAATGTAACAAATGCCCCAGTGTTTTCAGCCTGTTTCCTCAGACTTTTGTCATCAAGCCATCCCTCCCCTTTTACTGAAGCCTCTGGAAAATACCTGGGGCTTCCTGGATGCTTGGCCTTTTTTCACCCCTTAATTATTCAGTCATATTCCCAACTTGGTTCAGGCATCACTTCCTGGTTGTAGTCTTCCCTGAATCTTCTCCTGGTAGATGAGTCCACTTCTTGCTCTGTACTCCATTGTACCCAGGAAACCCTTTACCACAGCATAAAACACAATTGCATTTACTACACATTCTTCCCCTCTCTGTGCCCATGCCTTCTATGAGACTCCGGAGCACCTTTCATTAGCAGGAGGAGTCTTCTTCTACCTGTTGAAGGCAGACCTTACGGTTGCTTCAGCCTTTGAGATAGTAGCAGAGATGATACAAGGAGAGAATTGAAAAGATTTTACATTGAGTCTTGCCCTTTTGTTGCTCTTAAACCCTGAGAACCTGTGGGAATGACCCCAGGCCAGCCTGCTGAATGATGAGGGACCATTGGAAAGAGGATCCAGCGGTTTCACTGAGTTGATTTTATGAAACTGGCTCGCAGGTGACCTGGAATCAAATTGTAGACACATGAGTAAGCCCTGATGCGAGCCACTGTGGCTGGCCCAGATCAGAAGAACCCCAGAGTGACAACCTGAAAAATTATGAGCTTAGTAAATGGTTGTTTTTTTAAGACACTACCTTTTGGAGTCATTTGTTACACAGCAATAGGTGACTGATACACCTGTTAACTTGGCCGTTTCTCTCACCAGGCAGTGAGGCAACTTCTCTAAGTCATTTCATCACCAAGAGCATCTGGCCTAGGGTCTGACATGTAGCTGTTCATACAGGAAATCTTTGTTGACTTAATGCATGAATGAGTAATACAAATTGTATGTGCGAGTCTGCACAAAATCATTATGAAAAAAAGCATGATTTTTTAAAAAATAAAATGAATTGAGGCTCAGAACTACCTGCTTACAAAATTGAGGGGAGTTTTTAACCTCACTTACTTTTAGGGTACTCCCTCATCCAGATATGCAATAATTCCCAGGGTTTAATGAAGGACCAGTGCTTGGAGAAGACCTTCAACACACCCATTGCCTCAGCCTATGTGGGTGATCTCTCTAGAAGCATTCGTTCTGCTGTTTCCATTCTCAGCTGGAGCATGAGAGCCTTGGTGGGGCTGTCAACAGCATAACAGGTTTTGTCTACTTATGTGCCTGCATCAGCCTTTGAGGTTCTGTAACCTACTCCAGGGCACTATCAAGAAGCAGGTCCTACCCCTTCCCAATGTCTAGGACCCTACTATCTCACTGTCACTCTTCCCCTGGGCTCCAGTTCACTCAGTCTGATCACCTCAGTGAGCTGAGGCTTTTACCACAGACTCTTCAGAGTCTTGAAGTTTCAGGGCTTCAACACTGTGAGTCCAGCTATCTCCTTGAAATGAGGTAGGGAAGGAGGAAAAATGTAGGAAGATTTTATTTTCCATTTAATGTTGCAATAAAATTTCTTGCCATGCATTTTCGAAGGGTCCTGCCTAACAATTCCCTCTGTTCTCTTCCAAGATGTAGGACGATGAAGAGGGAGTGTTTGTTGTGTCATAATCTGCAGAAGGCCGCAAAGTGCACATGGGGTCCATTCCCCCGATGCTCACACTAGAGCACCCCACCCATGTGGAAATCTCTGCAAGTGTTACTGCGTCCCTCCCACATCCACAGTGAACAGCTTTCAGATTCTTATAAGAGGGAATTGTGTCCTAACACCAGCTGCTCCCTGGAAACCCTATGGGGCAGTTCTACTCTGTCCTATAGGGTCTCTGAGTCAGAATTGACTAGATGGCTACAGGTTTGGCTTTTTCTTTCAGCCGAGTGGTGAGAGTTTGATGTCAGCTCCATAATCATGTTATTAAAAAATAATGACAGGGTAGCAGGTGAAAGTAACAAAACAAAACTGAAATGTAATGGCTTTTTCACATTTATTGGCCCCACAGAGTTCCTTCGAGGTGTTTACTTTTCACTAGATTCGGAGAAATGTTTGTGAGAGAGACACAGCTTGAGATAGCTCCAAAATTACGTTTCCCTCCTTAATGTTAGGTTACATTAAGAGCTGGTTGGCTGGTTTATCATCTGCCTGCTTCACAAAAATAGAAGGCCCATGCAGGCAGGAACTTGTCTGTTGTGTTTGTCAGAGCATCCTGGTACCTGGTGCCTAAGAAGTGCTAAAAAATGATTTGAGTGAATGTGGGTGGGTTTTTATAAAAAACACTGTGTTGCTGTCTTTATTTAGTTAAATAGTGAAAACAGGGATAAGGAAAATGGAGACAATTATTTGTATAATTTAGAGTTACATAAGATGAGAATAGAACTTGAATAATGAAGATAAAAAAATAAGCTGTGTGGATGGAATGTACCCCCTTCCCTTTGCTTTGGAGGGAGACATTTTAAAATTGGATTGTTTTTTCCCTACTGATTTATAGGTTCTATATGTTAATTGAAAGGTAGTCTTTTAGGAATCACAAATATTTCTATTGAGATACAATTCACCTGCCGTAACACTGCCTTTGAAAATATGCACAATACCTTGGCTTTTAGTATATGGGCAGACTTGGCACAACAGTCTCCACTGTCTAGCTTCAGAATATTTTCAGTGCCCCGTAAATAAAGGCCCTTGTTAATAAAGGCGTATTAACAGTCATCCTCATTACTCCTTTCCTCCACGCCGTAGCAACCACTAATCTACTTCTGTCTGTGTTGGTTTGTCTGTTCTGGACATTTCATGTAAATGGAATCATGCACGATGCGGTCATTTGTGTTTGGCTTCTTTCATTTAGCGTAATGTTCTCAAGGTTCGTCCATGTTGTGGCATGTATCAGTACTTGGTGCCTTTTCATGGCTGAGTAATATTCCAGTCTATGAATATACCACATCCTGTCTATCAGGTCATGACATGTGGGTTCTCTCCACATTTTGGCTGTTACGAATAACACTACTAGGAATACTCTGTGTAAGTTTGTATGTGAACATGCTTTTGATTCTCCGGGCTACAGACCTAGGTGTGCAATTGCTGTGTTGTATGGTAATTCTCTGTTTAACTTTCTGCAGAATTGCCAAACCATTTTCCAAAACAATTGGATCATTTTACATTTCCACCAGTGGTATTCCAGCTTCTCCACATCATCACCGACACTTGTTGTCCATCCTGTTGAGTTTAGCCATCTTACTGCTTTTGAAATAATAGTGCACTTTAGTTTAGATTTGAATTTCCCTGATGACTAATGAGGTTACGCTTCTTTTCCTGTGCTTGTTGACAGTTTCTACATCTGATTTTGAGAAATCTCTATTCAAATCCTTAGCCTGCAAACTTTTTTTCAGCTTTTTGCCTGTATTTTTACTCTCTTCATATACTTTTTGATATGCCAAAGATCTATAGATCTTAACAGTTTTAGCCTTCATATTTTGGGATTTTTAAAAAGTCTTTCTCTTTTATCAATAAAAAGAAAATAAAAACTTCTAAAATTTTTATGGTTGCATATTTTAATTTTAAATATTCGATCCATCTGGAATTTTGTTTTGTGTAAGGTATGAGAAAAAGGATGAAAACATTTTTACAGGTGGTCTGAGTGATTACCAGATTGCTACAAACGCTCCTTTTCCCATGACCCATATCTTCACTGCATTTTCCCGTAGTCCGTACAGAGAAGCCTTTTTACAAAGGGAGGCCACCATTCCCAGCCATTTCATTTTAAGGTTTGTTTTCTGCAATTAAATCCCTTGTGTGTCTTATCTACACACCTTTTCTTTTAAGCTAATACAAATTTTGTGTGAATAGGACCTTGGCGAGTGTAAGATGGGCTTGAATTTCATAACTGGTTCCGTGTGGTGTAGCCCAGCAGACGGACAGACAGAAGCAGGGGCTGCAGAGGCGACAGAAGCTATGAGAACGGGAGCCTCTAGAGATTTGCTGTGGAATTTCACATAAAGCTCTAGACTTTTCTGTGTAAACTTATCATCATATATGGACATCACCTTAGAACAGACAGAGAATAATGCTTTAAAAGTTAGACATTCCTAAGGAAGGTGTTCATTCCTTAGCGGATGCTGAGAAGTGTATGTGTTTTGGTGAAGATATGTACCCATTTCTACTGGGTATGTATCTAGAAGTAGCATTGCTGGGTCCTGGGATATATGTATGTTCACAGCTCTTGTAAATACAGACAAAACATTTTTAAACTGGTTGTATCAAATTACACTTCCAGTAGCAGTAGATTAGAGCTCCATTTACTCCACGTTATACCCAATAGTTGGTATTTTCCATCCTTTCCATTTTAGCCATTCTGGCGTGTAGCGGATAGTATCACATTATGGCTTTTTATTAGAATTTCTCTGATAACCAGTGAAGTTTTGTCACTTTTCATATGTTTCTTGGCCATATAGAAATCTTTTATACAGTGTACAAGTATTCGCTCATTTTTCTATTGAACTGTCCGCTTCCTTTTTCCTTTTTGGATTGTTCTTTATGTATTCCAGAACCAAGTCAGTATTAGGATATATGTATTGCAAATAACTTCTGCTACCACATGAATTCACCCTTGTGGCTTGTCGTGAACTTTCAGATGCAAACACCCGTCTTTTACAAAAACAAGCAAATGTGTAGACATAAAAGTTTATTAGGGGTTACCAGGGGCAGGAGGGAGGAAATAAAGTGGTGTTCCTGCATATGGAGACTGAGTTCTGGTTAACAGTGGTAGGAAAGTCACATTGATTAAGGGCAGGGTTGCACAGCCAATTAATGGTAATTACTGTCAGTTGTTCAGTCACCAAAGGTTGTGTGGTATGTTTACAACAACAACGATGAGCAGCTGCTGGGGCAACATAATAGTACTCAACGGATGAGGCGTATTCTTTTATTATACTTTTCTCTATTTTCTAATTTGTTTTTATAACATGCTACTGTTCAAATTTATAAAATGTTTGCATGATGAAAGTGGATAACAAGGTCTATCCCACCCATTACATCCTTCTAAGGTTTAAATGAGGGACTACATGCCATCAGCAGAGGCTCAGCCTTGGTTGGCACTCGATAAATACTTGATTTCTCCCACTCTTCTGGCTCACTGTCTTCTCCCCTGGTTTATTTGCTCTTCTCTTTCGAGCTGGAAGCATGTGACCAGAGGCTTCCCGACACCATCATTCTGCTTTCCATACCAATGTTATTGTAGTCTTGGGTTCCTGGGCAGCCTCTCCACAGGTTTAATTCTTTCACTTCTGTTCATTTATTGTTTAAATATATTCGTTTAATTTTGTCCTGCTTGTAGAAGTATATTCTAGTCATTGAAAATTTGGAGACTACCCCAACACACATGGGAACACCATGAGTAAGAATAGACTCCACGGCAATGGGTTTTATATGTGTGTCGCACACATTTATGTATATTCACTTAAATATTATATCCTGCTCCTTTCACTCAATATTATATTTCCATGATAAAGTTTTGTTTATTTTACAGACATCAAATTGTTTTATTATATTCTGCTGTGTGCAAGGAGTATATAATTTTAGCAATTTGAGTATAGTTGAAATATTAAATGTGCATGTTTCTAGTAATCTTCAACCTATACTTAAATCTTTTAACAAAAATCTTTGCTATTGAACCTTTTTTTTTATTTGTTATTCAGCATTCTTTAACACTAGGAGATAGTCTCAGGATCAACTCAGATCATATTTTCTCCCTCTTACACACGAAGGCCCTTAAAGTATTCAAAGATTGTCGTTGTTGTTGTTAGGTGCCGTCGGGTCGGTTCTGACTCATAGGGACCCTATGCACAACAGAACGGAACACTGCCTGGTCCTGGGCCATCCTTACAATCATTGTTATGCTTGAGCTCATTGTTGCAGCCACTGTGTCAATCCCCCTCATTGAGGGTCACCCTCTTTTCCGCTGACCCTGTACTCTGCCAAGCATGATGTCCTTCTCCAGGGACTGATCCCTCCTGACAACATATCCAAAGTATATAAGACGCAGTCTCGCCATCCTTGCCTCTAAGAAGCATTCTGGCCGCACTTTTTCCCAAACAGATTTGTTCATTCTTTTGGCAGTCCATGGTATATTCAATATTCTTCACCAACACCACAATTCAAAGGCGTCAACTCTTCTTCGGTCTTCCTTATTCATTTTCCAGCTTTCACATGTATATGATGTGATTGAAAATAGCATGGCTTGCGTCAGGCGCACCTTAGTCTTCAGGGTGACACCTTTGCTCTTCAACACTTTGAAGAGGTCCTTTGCAGCAGATTTGCCCAATGCAATGTGTCTTTTGATTTCTTGACTGCTGCTTCCATGGCTGTTGATTGTGGATCCAAGTAAAATGAAATCCTTGACAACTTCAATCTTTTCTCCATTTCTCCTTTTGTTGCACATTGGTCCAGTTGTGAGGATTTTTGTTTTCTTTATGTTGCAGTGTAATCCATACTGGAGGCTGTGGTCTTTGATCTTCATTAGTAAGTGCTTCAAGTCCTCTTCACTTTCAGCAAGCAGGGTTGTGTCATCTGCATAATGAAGGTTGTTAATGAGTCTTCCTCCAATCCTGATGCCCCGTTCTTCTTCATATAGTCCAGATTCTCGTATTATTTGTTCAGCATACAGATTAAATAGGTATGGTAAAAGAATACAACCCTGACGCACACCTTTCCTGACTTTAAACCAATCAGTATCCCCTTGTTCTGTCTGAACAACTGCCTCTTAATCTATGTAAAGGTTCCTCATGAGCACAATTAAGTATTCTGGAATTGCCATTCTTCCCAGTGTTATCCATAGTTTGTTATGATCCACACAGTTGAATGCCTTTGCATAGTCAATAAAACACAGGTAAACATCCTTCTGGTAGTCTCTGCTTTCAACCAGGATCCATCCAACATCAGCAAGGATATCCCTGGTTCCACGTCCTCTTCTGAAACTGGCCTGAATTTCTGGCAGTACCCTGTCGATATACTGCTGCAGCCGTTTTTGAAAGATCTACAGCAAAATTTTGCTTGTGTGTGATATTAATCATATGGTTCTATAATTTCCACATTCGTTTGGGTCACCTTTCTTGGGAATAGGCATAAATATGGATCTCTTCCAAAAAATATATATATATATATATTTCTTTTTTTTTTTTTTTCCAGTCAGTTGGCCAGGACGCTGTCTTCCATATTTCCTGGCATAGACGAGTGAGCATCTCCAGTGCTACATCTGTTTGCTGAAACATCTCTATTGATATTCCATCAATTCCTGGAGCCTTGTTTTTCGCCAGTGCCTTCAGAACAGCTTTTCTTCCTTCAGTACCATTGGTTCCTGATCATAGGCCACCTCTTGAAATGGTTGAATAGTGACCAATTCTTTTTGGTATAATAATTCTGTGTATTCCTTCCATCTTCTTTTGATGCTTCCTGCGTCGTTTAATATTTTCCCCATGGAATCCTTCACTTTCGCAACTCGAGGCTTGAATTTTTTCTTCAGTTCTTTTAGCTTGAGAAACACCGAGCATGTTCTTCCCTTTTGGTTTTCCATCTCCAGCTCTTTGCACATGTCATTATAATACTTTACTTTGTCTTCTTGAGAGGCCCTTTGAAATCTTCAGTTCTTTTATTTCATCAATTCTTCCTTTTGCTTTAGCTGCTCGAGGTTCGAGAGCAAGTTTCAGAGTCTCCTCTGACACCCATCTTGGTCTTTTCTTTCTTTCCTATCTTTTCAGTGACCTCTTGCTTTCTTCATGGATGATGTCCTTGATGTCATTCAAAAACTTGTCTTGTCTTCGGTCACTAGTGTTCAATGTGTCAAATTTATTCTTGAGATGGTCTTTAAATTCAGGTGGGATATTTTTGCTCTCATGGACTTGCTCTGATTTTCCTCAATTTCAGCTTGAACTTGAATATGAGCAATTGATGGTCTGTTCCACAGTCAGCCCCTGGCCGTTTTGTGACTGATGATATTGAGCTTTTCCATCGTCTCTTTCCACAGATGTAGTCAATTTGATTTCTGTGTGTTCCATCTGGCGAGGTCCATGTGTATAGTCACCGTTTATGCTGGTGAAAGAAGGTATTTGCAATGAAGAAGTCGTTGGTCTTGCAAAATTCTATCATTTGATCTCTGGCATTGTTTCTATCACCAAGGCCGTATTTTCCAACTACTGATCCTTCTTTATTTCCAGCTTTTGCATTCCAATAGCCAGTAATTATCAATGCATCTTGATAGCATGTTCGATCAATTTCGGACTGCAGCAGCTGAAAAAAATCTCCTATTTCTTCATCTTTGGCCCTGGTGGTTGGTGTGTAAATTTGAATAATAGTTGTATTAACTGGTCTTTCTTGTAGGAGTGTGGATATTATCCTATCATTGACAGCATTGTATTTCACGATAGATCTTGAAATGTTCTTTTTGACGATGAATGCAACATCATTCCTCCTCGAGTTGTCATTCCCAGCGTAGAAGACTATATGATTGTCTGATTCAAAATGGCCAGTACCAGCCCATTTCAGCTCACGAATGCCTAGGATATTGATGTTTGTGCATTCCATTTCATTTTTGATGATTTCTAATTTTCCAAGATTCATAATTCGTACATTCCAGGTTCCAATTATTAATGGATGTTTGCAGCTGTTTCTTCTCATTTTGAGAAGTGCCATATCAGCAGATGAAGGTCCTGAAAGCTTTACTCCATCCATGTCATTAAGGTTGACTCTACTTTGAAGAGGCAGCTCTTCCCCAGTCATGTTTTGAGTGCCTTCCAACCTGGGGGGGTCATCTTCCGGCCATATATCAGACAGTGTTCCGTTGCTGTTCGTAAGGTTTTCACTGGCTAATGCTTTCCAGAAGTAGATTTCCGGGTCCTTCCTCCTAGGCTCTCTTGTCTGGAAGCTCAGCTAAAACCTGTCCTCCATGGGTTACCCTGCTGGTATCTGAATACCGGTGGCATAGCTTCCAGCATCACAGCAACCCACAAGCCCCCACAATATGACAAACTGTCAGACACGTGGGGGTAGCAAACT
Source organism: Loxodonta africana (assembly GCF_030014295.1). Lineage (NCBI taxonomy): Eukaryota > Metazoa > Chordata > Mammalia > Proboscidea > Elephantidae > Loxodonta > Loxodonta africana. The sequence goes on along the minus strand of NW_026974943.1, from coordinate 186,390 downwards.
ATGATTTCATTCATCATTTTCATTTTTTCATTCAATCAATATCTAGAAAGATTCCATGTGCCAGGAATAGTCTACATCATGTGGACGCAGTGGTGAAAGGTACACATTGTCCCTGCCATTGTGAAGGGGACACCCAGTGCGGGTGGGAGGGGGACTGGTAAAATGCAGTCCAGAGAAAGGACAGACCATGCTCCAGGAACCACACTGGACTTCAGAGAGCTTTGTTGGCTGCCGTTCATCTGTCCGGCTTCTAGATGTCAGAGTGCCCTCAGGCTCAGTGCTTAGTCCTCTCTCTCTATATAGACACCCTCTCTCTAGGATGTCTCAGTGAGTCGGTGGCTGTCTGTAGCTGAGGATGTGATGTTTACACCTCCATCCATTTCAACTCCTCCTGGTTCATGACTTCTATTCAAATGTCAGCGTAACTCTCTGTACCGAGTTCTTCATCTGTAAAATGTGCCTTATAATGATACATTCCTCACATGGGTATCATGCAGAGCAAGTATCTTAAGAAAGGAGAAACCCTCACAAGAGTCCTGGCACCAGTAAGTGTTAGCTGTCAGTATTATTACCTGACATCTCCACGTAGATGTCTAACAGCTATGCCATGTTATCAATGCCATGAAACAATTCTTGGTCCCAACCCCATTCCACCCTTATCGATGAATTTCTCAGGGCTTCAGTGATGGGAATGTGTGCGTTTTCCCACATAATGGACATGGCTAATAAAGGTTGGCCTGGTCCTTCATAATAAGTTGCTCCAAAGTTTATATGGGTGGACTCAGACAAGTGATAGCCAACTAATATAGACAAAAAATAGAACTCTCAGCTGCTCATATTTGTACTCTCAGCCTAGAATATCTGGTGAGGGTACTATATGGACTGAATTGTGTAACCCCAAAGCTACGTTGAAATCCTAACTACTGTACCTATAAATGTGACCTGATTTGGATATAGGGGATTTTTAAAATTATTTTAATGAGACCATACCAGTGTAGGGTGGGTCCTAAACCTAATCCCTTCTGAGTTACAAAAAGAACAGAATAGACACAGACACAAACAGGGGAAGAGGGACACAGACAAAGGGGAAGATAATCTACAAGGCCAGGAACGCAAAGGGTGGCTGGAAGCTGCTAGAAGCTGAAGTAGACATGAGCCATGCCCTGAATTCCTACTTCTAGCCTCCCGAACTGTGAGAAAATAAATATCTGTTCTTTAAAGCCACCCAATTGTGTTATTTTTTTCTTATGGCAGCCCTAGATGACTAACACATACCCATGGTTATCCATGAAGCCTGGTGTAAAATAGTGTTCTCCCCTCCTTGTCTAGCCCACCCGAATCCTGCTATTTCCTTATCAGTGTCCTCTGCCTTCACTAAGAGCTACAACAGAGTCGGCTTGATGCTGATGCATAGAAATGCAGTTTATTTTTTAGTTTATATTTATGATTGACTAGCATTAATTTCAATGGTTTGTTAATTTTTCTGTGGAGGCATTTCTGTAATCTATGAGTAATAGCAGTTGCAGCTTTTCCTTCTTTTTGTTGTCGCTTTGTTCTAGCTTGGGCCTCCAGTGTTAAATATTTAATATAAATAATGATAGAAAGCATCCTTATTTTTTTAAAGAATTTTTTTGTGTGCTTTAAGTGAAAGTTTTCAAATCAAGTCAGTCTCTCACACAAAAACGCGTATGCACCTTGCTACACACTCCCAATTACTCTCCCCCTAATGAGACAGCCTGCTCTCTCCCTCCACTCTCTCTTTTCGTGTCCTTTTCGCCAGCTTCTAGACCCCCTCCACCCTCTCATATCCCTTCCAGGCAGGAGATGCCAACATAGTCTCAAGTGTCCACCTGATTCAAGAAGCTCACTCCTCACCAGCATCCCTCTCCAACCCATTGTCCAGTCCAATCCATGTCTGAAGAGTTGGCTTCGGGAATGGTTCCTGTCCTGGGGCAACGGAAGGTCTGGGGGTCATGACCACTGGGATCCTTCCAGTCTCAGTAAGACCATTAAGTATGATCTTATGAGAATTTGGGGTCTGCATCCCACTGTTCTCCTGCTCCCTCAGGGTTTCTCTGTTGTGTTCCCTGTCAGGGCAGTCATTGGTTGTAGCCGGGCACCATCTAGTTCTTCTGGTCTCAGGATGATGTAGTAACTGATTCACGTGGCCCTTTCTGTCTCTTGGGCTTGTAATCACCTCGTGTCCTTGGTGTTCTTCATTCTCCTTTGATCCAGGTGGGTTGAGACCAATGGATGAACCTCAGATGGCTGCTTTCTAATGTTTAAGACGCCAGACGCCAGTCTTCAAATTGGGAAAGCATCCTTATTTTAATGCTAATTAATTTTAAAGAGAATGTCCCACATTTCACTATGAACTATCATGCCAGTTGTATTTTTCCAACTTAAGGAACTCCTTTTCTGGTCCATGATTGCTCAGAGTCCTTATCTCTCAGTGTGATTGAATTTTATCAACTGCTTTGTCCCCATCTCTTGAGGTGAGCATGTCTTTTCTTCTTCCATCTATGCTTATGGTGAATTAAATTATTAAATCTTTAATGTTCACTCAAGCTTGCATGCTGACGATAAACCCCCTTGATGATGGCGTATTACCTGGTTTATACTTTGCTGGATTTCCTTTGCCAGTATTTTATGTAGGTTTTTGCATCTCAGTTACTTAGTGTGCTTGCCCTGTAACTCTTCTTCTACGATCCTTGTCTAATTTGGTGTCAATATTAAACTAGCCTTAGGGATGAAGTAGAGGAGCATCTCATCTTTTTCTCTTCTTTTCTGACTTTGCACAAGATTAAAATGCTCTGTTTCTTGCCTGTTTGCTGCAACCTGAATGAAAGTGGTCTCGGCCTCCTATTTTCTTAGGGAGATCTTGAACTACTGACCCATTTTGTGTAGTGATTAAAGGTCTTTTCTGGTGCTACTTAGAAAAATTTCCACTGCATGTTCTAGGCTGCTAGGATTTCATCTTTGAATGTTATGTTGTTATCACTATTTTCAGTCTCATCCACGTCAATTAATCAATCCCAGATTTTCCCTCATTTTTCCAAAGTCAAACTCTACATCTGTTCCTGGTACCAATTCCCTTATCTAAGACTTGTTTGCAAACAAAAATACAACCCAGCATCTTTGAGTCCATGATGTGAGAATACAGTCCCATATAACTTTTTTTGTAACTGTTTTTCTTGTTAAGTGTTTCTCCTCTTTTTTTTTTTTTTTTTTTTTGTTCATTTCCCACGTATCTAGCAGTTTCAAAGTTGTGCACTTCAGGTTGAGGTCATTAGCTGGATTGACTCCGTGCAGGGCCATGGGGTGCCAGTTGCAAATGGGCATCCAAAGAGCACTCCTCTAGAACTAGGAGGCAGGAGGAGGTGGTTGGGCGGTTGCGGGGGCGGGGGAGGGAACTGGGCAGGGCTGTGTGGAGAGGGGCGCCCAGGGGAGGTGCCAGGTCGGAGGCTGCCCCACCACAATCTCACGTGCATCAGGAAGGAGCTGGCTGCAGGAGCCTTTCGCCAGGCTTTCCCTGAACTCAGACCCGCTAGGCTCACAGGTCCCACCAGAACTAGGGGAAGCCTGAGTCTACCGAGGTCAAGTCCCAGGGTATACCCCTGAGCCCGGTCACAGTGCTTATGCTGGGATAGTAGGGCAGAGGAGGAGTATGGGGACTTGGGTCCAGAGGGTGACCCAGAAAGGGTGGGAGAGTTGTGGTCACCCTAGGACTCTGGCTCTGCACGTGAAGGGCCCCAGGTTGCACTTCCAGGAGGAGAAGGCAAAGCCACAGAGCCCACACTGCTCACACAAACAATCCCCCACCCCCCTCTGCCCTTTCTCCAGGCTGGACGCCCCTCCTGTGCTGTCCTCAGAAGGGCTCTTCAGGGACCACACCCCTAGTTTGCGGAGCAGCAGAGCCTGCCCCAGTCTGGACTAGGGACTTTATTTCTTCCACTCTCACCACTGGCTGAAGGCAGACTCCTGTCTCCACAGACTAAAGAGGAATTATCAAAATGAGCTCGAAACTCTAGATTTGAGTTAAGGATCATAAATTAACACAGAGAAATACAACTTTAACAACAAAGACCTGTTTGGAGCCCCAGTTGGAATTAAAAAAAAAAAAACTTGAACAGAGGGAGTGATAAAGGCTTCCTTCTTTTGCCATCCTCTCTCGGTGGTCCCAAGCTTTCTCATCTCCCACCTCACAAGACTGTATCAACTGCTTTGAGACTTTTAGAATAAAGATCCCCAGGCATATCACTGCTGTTACCCTGTGAGGATTTCCCCAGTGCTGGGTTAGACTAAGACAGAATCCTCCAGAGGCTTCCGGGGTCTGTGTACTGGATGGTCAACACACAGAGCCTCAGAGCCCACTTCATTTTTCCTGCAGTTGGGCATGACCCCAGGGACATGACCCTGAGAGTGCTGACACTTCCTGAAGCCAGTGACCCTCCCCCTGGGCTTCTCTCTGCCTGGGTCTCAGAATCTCTGAGGCCAACTTGTACCCTCGGAAGTGTTTCTGCTGAAGGACACGTAAACAGCACTGTGGGTTTGTGTCCTGCAGTCTGCAAAACTGCCTCCCCTGAGTGGGGTGAGGAGCTACTGGAATACTGAAACATTGAAATCATTAAAACTAGCAGAAGCCACAGCCCATGGTGCTGGGAGAAAACTGGGAAGGACGGAGAGGTGAAGAGGCTATAAAGGCCCAGGTGTGAAGGCGACCATGGGCCAGGATGTCCTGAAGTCGCAAAGCTGACCAATGCTGAGTGCCCTAAAAGCTGCCACTCCTGTGCCCATCTTTTCTTTCAATGGACAAAGTCTTTCCCTGCTCTTATGTGCCTGGGCTGGAAGGGCCTTTGACTTAGAACATGAAGCAGCCTCCAGAGCCTCTTGGGGCAAGTGATGGTCAAGGAGGCTCTGCCTAACCCCACCCTGCTCTTCCCACTTGTCAGAGGACCAGGAATTTCAGTCTTCCAACTCCTGGGCTGATCTAGTGACTCATAACAGGATTTCACTGGAACTGGAAGGTGTTGAAGACAGGAAGTACTCCTGGGTTTCTTCACCCAGCTGAATGCCTAGTTCCTGGTCTTATTACACGGCTTACATTCAGGATAAGAAGAGGCGTTTGGAGCTTTACGCATGACCTCTTAGCAGCGGTTTCTGTTCAGGAGTGAAGAGGTAAAAAGAAAGCAGTGTCTACTAAGTCCTTTTCCAAGAGTCTCAGGAAATTCTCACGAAGACCCTCTCAGGTAAGGACTGACGGGAAATGCCTTGGTTTAATATTAAACTTTGCCCTTGACACATTTTGTTTATGGAGGGCATATACAATATTGTCCGCTCAAGGAAGCACTGTAATTCTTATCTAGAATTTATGTAGAATGAGTATATATAAAACCTAAACTTGGTCCTTAAGCAAGGGGTTACCTCTCAGAGAAGGCCTATGGGAAGGTTTCTACCAAATTCTGTGGTGCTGCCATTGCTCCAAGGAGCCCAGGTGGTGCCAAGTTTGAGCACTCGGCTGTTAACTGAAGGTTAGTTTTTTGAACCCACCGAAAGGCTCTAAGGAGTAAAGACCTGGCGAACTGCTTCCATTAAGATTACAAACCAGGAAACCCTATCGGGGCAGTTATCCTTTTACACTGGGCCGCAATGACTCAGAAACCCACTCGATGGCACCTAGCAATAACAACAGGAAGCTGTTGCCCCCAATGTGCTTGAAGTGCCTCTCTGGGGAAGGCTGGCCTTCACAGCCAGCTCATGGCCACACGGGAACTGAGACTCATGTTTTGTTACCACACCTTAGTTTCAGTTAGTAAATTTATTTTCCAGTTTATTGACGAGACTTGACTACAGACATCTCTCAGGTATTGTCAAAATTAATTCCATTCTCTAGTAATGATTTGCCAGGATGTATTTCCAAGCATTTCCAAGAGACTGGAAAAACTTTCCAAAGAGGCTTGTCCAGCGCCATGTTGTGCAGTAACTACAGTGTTGATGTAGTATATTAACCACATAGTTTCCACGTTTTCTGCTTTCCTTAAATAACAACTGAAATTCCAAGTCTACCACCTGAAGTACTTCCCGTAGTGTTTCACTTAGAAGTCTGGTGGTGATGAATTCTCTCAGTTTTCTTTCCCCTAAGAATGGCATTATTTGAGCTTTACTCCTGAAGGTAATGATACATAGATACATGATACATAGAATTCTGGGTTAATATTTCCATCTTTCAGGGTTGAAAAAATGTTGTTTCACAATCTTTTTTTTTTTTGGCTTCCATGGCTTCTGATAGTGAATACAGAGTCATTCAAATTATTTTTCTCAGGTGAAATGTGTTGTTTTCTCTCTACCTCCTTCCTGAGTATTTTCTTGACCTTTGTTATTCTGCAGTTGATTTATATATATATGTGTGTGTCAACTGTTTTTCCCCTCCCGGGTATGTCTGTAAGTTCAGTACACTGTTTTTTTCTTTTTACATGCTGCTGTTAAAAATATATATATATATATTAGTAATGTACTTACAAATATACTTGGGATGTGGCATAAGGCCCACTGGCTTGGCAAAAAACCCATAACTCGCAGAATATTTTTGTGCAAATTCGGTTTTGGGGCATGGAATTCTTTAACTTGCTGTGGTTTGCTGAACTTCTTGAATCTGTAAGTTTACGTCTTTCACCACATTTGGAAAGTGTTCAGCCAGTATTTTTTCAAATACTATTTTCTTCACCACACATTTTGTCCACTTCTTCTGGAGTTCCAATAAATAAGCTTTTTGTCTAGTTCTTGAGGCACTGTCCATTTTTTTCCATATTTTCCTCTCAGTTTGCAGAATGGATATTTTCTACTGATCTATTTCAAGTATTTAGTTTTTTTCTCTGTCATCACCATTCTGCTATTGTGAAAATATCAACTGAATTTTTGATTTCTACGATTGTACTTTTAACATGTAAAATTTTCATTTGCAAATAGCACCTATTATCTTTCCATTTATTTAAAAAGTGTCCCTGTTATTTCTTGGATTAGAATAGCATTTTAAAATCTGTTTCTTATGATTTTGAGAGTACAAGTCCTGCTTAAATTTTATGGAGAATTTTTTTGTTTTTAGCAGTCGATTGACCCAGTTATGTTCAGGCTCCAAGTTCTGTCCCATCTTCTGTATTCTATGGTTCAAATGTTAGTTCAATTTTTGAAGGCTTTGCAGCTGTATTAAAGTCTAATCTATGTGAGCGCCACTCAGTATGGAACCTCGATGGCATTCTAACCCATAGTGCGGGTCTTAAAGGATTTGATAATGCTTCTGTGGGTCAGGGCAATGGATACGCACCTGAGGGGTGAACCAGGAGTTCATAGCAAGTCTGCAGAATCTCTTTCTTGCACAGCCTCCTCTTTCTCTTCTGCTCTCTGAGTTCAGAAGGAGTGCTTTCCTGGCCCACTGGTGGGAATGCTGGAGCTTTAATCTCCTTATTCTGTTGTGCACATCAGTGACTGGTTCTGCCTATGGGGCCAAAGCACTGGACAACCAGCCAAAAGGCTGGCAGTTTGAACCTGTCAAGAAGCGCCTCAGAAGACAAGCCTGGCGATCAGCTTTTGAAAAGTCTCACCCTTTGAGGTAGAATTGACTAGGTGTCAGTTAACAGCAGAGAGAGAGAAAATGTAATGGAGCTTTCTCTACAATATTTGGTTCTTCCATACTCTGGTCAGAGAGAAGGATTCTCCTCTGCCAGAGTTTCAGGTGTCTGCCCACCTGCCCAGCTGCCTGTCTCTCTCCTTTGTGGACCTTCTATCCCATTTATATGAGAGAGGGCTTCTCTCGGGGCTGTTTCTGTCCACAACGGGTGTGCAGCTGTGAGATTTGGGCTCACTTAATTTCAGCCTCTGGAATATTCATACTCTATGTTCTGGCTCCGCCCTGCCCCCATCCACCTTCAACACTTTCCTTTGCAGAGTCCTGAGATAGTGTCCCATGCATTTGTCCAGATACTTAGTTGTCAGATACCAGCATAGCCACCAGGGGGCAGTGCTGTTGTGGTTGAGGGGGGAGGGACTGTACACTGAAGGAGCTGCAAGACCTGGCTGCCTTGTGTGAGCAGGATGGGAGTGTGCTGAGGAGTGGGTGCTGAAGGTGCTGAGTCAAGGGGAGTTTAATATAAAGTTGGGTCAAGGAGTGTTTGTTGACAAGGATTTATTGCCGTAGCAAGGGTTCTGGAAATGGGTTTAATATGCTGTGGGATTGCTTTTGGAAGCTTAGAAAAGGCAATGGCCCACATTCTCTGAAATCGAAATGCCAGACCTGCTGTGTCAGATGTTGGAAGAGGGATTAAAAGCCTCCAATATGTGGGCATGTCTGAGTTAGTCTTCTGTAAGACCATTTCTTGGAGGTCCTGAAGGATACCCATTTCATCAAAAGAATAAGGAATGCGGAGATGAGGGGAGCACCAGCAACATAGAGCTTACCAATATGTATACTTTGTAGGGAGTCCCTGGACGCCACAAACAATTAAGTGCTTGACTATTATCTGAAAGTTTGGCAGTTTGAACGTACTCAGAGGATCCTTGGAAGACATTCCTGGCCATCTGCTACTAAAGGATGAAAGCCTTAAAAGCACTATTGAACAGTTAGTTCTACTATGCCCACATGGGGTGGTCATGAGTCAGAAATGACTTGATGACAACTAACAGCAACAATCGTCTATAGGCTCAGGTTGTTAGTGGGAGCTGGGCTGCCTAGTAGCAATGCAAATCATGGGATCCCAGATCAACAGAGGCCAGGTGGAAGTACTTAACTGTCAGAAACAAGTTGTGTGTGATTACAATAATGGTCAGCAGGTCAGAGTAGTAGTTATCTATTGGGGCATAATAGATTCTCCCCAAACTTAGCAGGTGTGAGATAAATGGAAAATTAATATTCAACTCATTCTGATAAATTTGGAACTAGACAAAAATTTTGGTATCACTCAACATAGTTTTCAGGTGAAGGAATAAACTAGAAAATTTAAATAACTAGTATAAGTATAATAAGAGATTTTTCAAATAATGATGATATAATTGCATACCTGAATAAAAGACAAATACATCAAAATCAATGGTTTCTCTCCAGTATAGACATGAGGGTCTCAAATTGGCAAGGGTGAGAAGGGCAGACCGTTCTCTTTCCCCTACTACTTGACTGGATCAAACTGTGTTCAAAACTGTAAAATATTTAGGAAAACATTGTTTTGACCAAAGCAGCAAAGGACTTCTATGACGAAAACTAATGTACTAAAGTACATAAAATGAAACCTGAATATATGCAAAAAATATGCCATATTTTCAAATGAGAAGTCTTGTCAATTAAATGGAGGTCCCTAAAACTAATAATATAAGTGGAATGTATTTCCAGTCAGAATATTAAGATAGTTGTTTTTGAATTGTATACAGTAATCATATGCTACAAATAGTACAGTAGATAACAGAGGATGTTGCTGGTGTTAGGAGACTTGGAGTCCATTTCTGACTCATAGCGATCCCATTTCACTGCCCCATAGGGTTTTCTAGGCTGTGATCATTATGGGAGCAGAACAACAGGTCTTTCCCCTCAGTGCCCCCTGGTGGGTTCGACCTGCCAAACCTTCTTTGGATTAGCAGATGAGCACTTAATCACTGCAACACTGTGGCTGCTTTAAAAGGTATAGAGAAGAAAAACATGAAAAAGCAGGATACTAACAGGTGTCTACCTCTTCAGGTAACAGAATAAATTGATATTACATAGCATAGAAACTGACAAGTCGACCAATGAAACAAAATCTGCTAAGAAGTCACAATAACCATTGATACAAAGGCGGTATTTTGAGAAAATTATATTTATTTAATAAATGGTGCTGACTCAAGTGATCGTTCTGGGGGACAAAGCTTGCAAAAATGTGATACACAAATGATAGATTTGGAAAATCATGTGAAATGGAGATGACAAGACTTAATAACAATTTCCATTTTACACAGAAGGATAAAAGTTAAGCACTTGAAAAATGATCAGTGAATTCAAACAGATCGTTCACAGCAAATCCACATGCCCAATAAACATAGTCCAAGTTGCTCAAAAACACTGGTAGTTAAGAAAATATCAAAGTCCCAGTGAAACTGGCACAATTTAAAAATCAACACCATCTATGGCTGGTTGGGCTGTGGGGTGAAGGATACCCTGAGACATGGCTGGAGAGGTGCTTTAGGACATCCTCTAGGGGAAAGACATGGCCATGGCTCTGTACTTTTAAAACATACTTTGAGCTGGAAATCTCACTCTATGGAGTCTTTTCCACAGAAGCAGATCCTGTAGTATACAACGGATAGTTATTATTAGTATTGACCAAACACTGACTGTCCATTGATAATTGAATGATATATAACTTATGGTAAAGCTACATCATCAATAAATGAGTTGTAGTAGTTGAGTGGGAAAAATCTCTGTGAAGTATTATTGAAGTATTACTGAAAAAATCAGGGTGCATGCAGAGAAGTGTATATAAAATGAGCACATCTGGGTTAAACAATATCAATTGTTTGAATATGCTTGGATACCTGTTTATGTTTATGAGTGTGTATAAGTCTGTGTGTTTGTTTAAGCAAGGATAAGAGAGACTACCACATTGTTAACCTGAATTACCTTGGATTCACTTGCAGGAAAGAACAGGGGGAGGAGAGCTAGAACACGCAGGAAGAGTGGACTTAAAAAGCATGGATGATAATGTTTCCACTTTAGTAGTGTTATGTATGGAAGAATAAATCTGTCTTAAAGGGAGAAAGCCAGAATATTCCTTAGAAGCAAGGATGGCTTTGGCCATGTTATCAAGAAGGAGGGACCAGTCCCTGGAAAAGGACGTCATGCTTGGTAAAGCAGAGGTCCAGTGAAAAAGAGGACGACCCTCAATGAGATTGATACAGTGGCTGCAACAGTGTGCTCAAATATAGCAAAGATTATTAGGATTGCCCATGACCGGATGGTGTTTTGTTCTGTGGTGCAAAGGGCCACTGTGAGTCAGAACTGACTTGATAGCTTCTGACAACATGTAGAAGTCCAGATAAAGTGTACTGAATTGATATCATCTATTTAAATTATTCATGTAAGTTAAAGACTGAAAAATATAGTGTCAGTGCCATATCTAACGACTTAAAGAGAATCAAGGTAGAATATCAAGTGAAATAAGGGGCGAGAGCAATGTGGGTAGAGTGTGACCAGGCTTCCATAAAAGTAAACACCCCAGCAGATGTACTTGTGTACCTGTGACTGTGTATATGTGACCCTGCAGAGAGGTGTAGGGAAGGATACACGTGTGTCTATTTACATTGCGTACCTTGGGGGAGCAGGACCAAATTACATATGAGGGTGGGACCCTGACATAAATTTTTTTGTCATACAAATCTGTAATCTTGCAAATGTGATAAAAAACAATTTCAGAGCTTTGGAAATTCATAAACATCATAGATATATGTATATTTTAACGTGTTTTGTTAGATATTTAAAATAGGTGACAATTCTCCAGAATGACACACAAAAGATTTGAATCACTGTCAGGAGAGCACACCGCAGAAAGTAATAATCAGATCCAGTGGATTTCTTGTTGTTCTTGGAGCCAGTGAGTTCTTCTGGTTTCTATGACTGGAAATGACCAAAAATAATTTTGGGAAGTCAGTAGAGTTACCCCTCAAAGACGTCTTGCGAGCACACGTCTACAGCTAAATTCAGAAGGCTGGACACCATGTGCAATTCACTAGGTAACTCTTGCGCCTCTAGAAGATTCTCTTTCCCGGATATGCTGCTTCCACCTCCTCCCTGCCTAGCCCCGCTGGATAACCCGCCTTTGTGCATGCTAGGCCCCATTCAGGTCTGAGCCTAGATCATAGAGGACATCAACTGGGAAGGTAGCTTTTAAGAAGAAAGATGTTGATGAAAAGATTTCAGAAAGCAGCACCTCCCCAGCCAGCCTCTCCCCAGCCTGGGAATACCAACCCCTCCCACCCTGATACCTCTGAGAATCTCTGATTTTTCATTTTGGATCCTTAGGAGACTGCAGAATTTACCTGGTCTGAACACCTTGGTTCTTTTCTACCTGTGACCCTCTGCCTCGCAGGAGCGGTCTCTGTCACTCTGAGGAATACACACAGGACAGACTGTGGACGGAGGTGCCCATCCTAGAGGCCCTGCCCTCCATTCCTCTGCCCATGGGGGGTTCCCTGTGATACTTGTGGTCTCATCTCCCAGAGAGATGGATACACCCCTGTCATGTCCAGGGCTTCCCCAGACTTGGGATTTGATGTCGCGACTGAGACTGGGGCTTTGTTGTCCACTGTTGAGTCTGGCCCTGAATCTGCCCCTTCCCACCATTACCTCTGATCACCTGTGTTCTCGCTGTTCTCCCTGGGTTTGAAGCTTGTCCTCTCTTTTGGTTCTTTCCCCTCAGAGGGCCTTTTTCTTCCAGTTCTTTGACCTCGGGACAGGTCAGATTTGACCACAGGAAAACAAAAAAAAAATTAGCAAGTTTGTTTGACATGTCAAGAACCGGAATGTACAGCTTGATTTTAAGGAGAAGAAAAAGTTCCAAAGCTCTACCCCTTACCCTAGGACATGCTCTACAGGAAATATCCTGCAAGCCCTGGATCAGCTCTTATCCAGAAATGGTTAACACCCAGGGGGATTTTTCTACACCACCTCCCAGTTCACATTCCCCCAATGTGGCAAAAAGGGTGCATCCAAATCATAAACCCAAATTCACCCTAGGAGACCAGAAGACATGGCTGGGGTGAGTTCATTTTCCTTCAACCTGCCCTTCTCTCCTCCTACCAAGCCCTGCTTCTTTCTCTGCCTCTATACTGCTGGGAAGGGCCCCAGAGTTGTTTGTTTAGGGCTTTATGTCCACTGCTCACCTGCAGGCATGTTTCGCAACAGCCTGCCATCTCTCTCATTCCTTCTCCTCCAAAGAACTCAGTGACACCCCCTTCACCATGACACCTCAGCAGGGCCCCCCCAATCCTCCCAAGTCCCACTGAAATCCCATTTCCCTTTCCCTATTTATGTTGCGCTCATCCTTATGGTCCCAAGATCTCACCATCCAGATGAGGCCTGTCCTGTCCTCTCCTGGGCCAGGGGAGCCTCTGAGGGGACCTGGTGTCTGCGGTCAGCTATCTGGGACTTCTTCCATCCAGATCTCCCTTAGGGCTGGAGTTCTCTGTGCACTTGGGTTGGGAGGGTTGGGGTCACAGGGGAAGGAGAGTATGATCTTCCAGGGGAGCTGGGTGAAACGAACCTGAATGGAGGTCTCTACTGAAGGGCCCACGTTTCCAGCCCAAAGGCCCTGCTCCTCCTAGTCCCGGGGTTCTAGCACGTCTTCAGGTGCTTTCCCATCTTGCCTCGGTGGTGCACCTGCTCCTTCTGCAGCCTGGTCTCCTGCCTCTGCAGCCTGTCCAGCTGGTGCCTCAGCCTCTTCAGTTCTTCTCTCTGCTTCTCCAGCTGCTCCTCCAGGCGCCTGCAGACCGCTCTCTTCTCCCTCACCTCCCTCTTCTTGGTGGCCATCAGGCAACGCCTGGCCAGCTGGTGGCAGCGTCTGGGCCTTCGCTGGACTGAGCGTGGCAGCTGCCTCTCCAGCAGCTCTTCAAAGAAGACCCGGCAGCTGAAGCCCTGGCTCACACCATGCTCCGCGTGGGCCACGAGGGCCTCCCGGGACTGGAACACGCGGCAGCAGGCCACGCAGCGGAAGCCGTGCTCACGGGTCACCAGCCACTCCGGGGTGGTTGCGCGGGGTCTCTCCCCATGCTCCTCCCGTTGGTCAGTGGGCTCCTGGGTACAGGTCTGGGGCCCCTCCTGCCAGGGCTCCAGGTTGCTGACCAGGGACTCAGTGTTGGCCAGACTTGGGGCAGAGCCGATGGTGCTCTCCTCAGAGAGCTCGGCCTCAAAGACCTGGGGCATCTTGCCCACGGGGTCAAAGGAGGTTTTGGTCTGCCAGGCGACCGCCACCCCCTTGACCGTGTGCACCTTGGTGAAATATGCGCACCTGACCCATGGCTTTCCTGGGGCAGCCCCGTAGCTGGAGGAGTGAGAGGGCTGCTCGGTGGAAGATGAAGGATAAGAATTCTGAGATTGTTTTGGAATCTTCCTTGGCCTGGAGCTTCGACTTTTTTCTTGGTATGTTGCTGACTGTTGCGCATTTTCCTCTTGGATAGAGACCTCTGAGAATAGAGAGTTAATTTACTTGAGCTTTCAGGGTCCTTATTCTCACCTGTGACCCCAAAGCTTTGGTCATAGGGACCCCTGGAGGCCTTTCCATCACCACATCCTCCACCTCTGCAGACCCCATGGTTTCTTTCTTCTTCCCCAGAGACCCACCACCCTTTGGGGGCACTGCTGTGGAAGACAAAGTCTCCATTGTAAAGTGGCACTGTTTATGATAGTTCATTTTTTAAGAAGTTATTTTTCTTTAATTCCACATTTATTGAATTCCAATGAATTTGTTCCTTTGGAACTTAGAAATGACCTCATTCCCATGAAGCTTCATAATAAATGTGTGACTTGATGTTTTGTATGCGGGTGATATTCTTAGTAAATTTGGAGGGTAAACACTCCAGAGCAATGGTAACCTCTTTTCATCCTCTTTTTACTGAAAGGCTTTTTATAGAGGAGGTATACGTAAAGAGAAGAATGTGTATATTTAGTTATGATTCTTACATGTATACCTCTTCCTTGCACCCCTATTAACCCAGCCACAGTAGAAGATGAAAATTGTTTTTCTCAGAATAGAAGCCCAGTCCTTAGTAGATGAAGTGAGGCAGAAAGAGATGGCCGTATCTGAGAACCTTGATGCGAGAACTTCAGATGGAGAACACACAACCTCCTCTCCTGTGTATGTCTCCGTGGGTTGTCTATGTCAACCTAAAGGTCTGTGTATGCTTCTGAATCTGTGGGAAGGACTGCAGAGTTCAGGATGCAGAAAGAGATGGAGCTAGGTTGGGTGCGTTGAATGGAGGGAAAGCTCGAGAGAGAGACAAGATTCAGAGAGGGAACATGCCAGCAGTTGGTTAGAAGGATACAGAGATCAAGGAGGGAGCAGAAAGCAGGGCTCAGCCACTGAAGGGCAGAATGGGGCAGCAACAAAGAAGACAAGGCGGGGGCACACTAGTCGGAGAAAGAATGGATAACTAAGAATGATAGCAGAAAATGAGTTTAGCTATAGTTGGAATTTTAAAATTCTTTCCTGCTAGACTTGGAAAACATCATGCTAAATGGAATAAGTTAGTATTTGCCCTAAGTATAGGGCAAATACTGTACAATGTGACTTATATGAAATAAGGAAATATATAGAAAGCAAAGATTATTGGTCATTGCCAGTTGTGGGCAGGGGTAAGGGGAAGTTTTTCCACTGGGGCATTGAGGTTATGTTAATGGTTGTAGAAGAGTTTGGAGACGGATATTGAGAATGGTTACATGACTTGAAGAATGTAATGAGTGTCACTGACTCATACATTAGAAATTATTCAATTACAAGAGAAAAAAAGATCTATACTATAGCTGTCTTTACCTAGAAGAATTGTTAAACCCTTAGGTAAAGATGGTCAGGAGACCTTGGAGGAGAAAGGAAATCCCTAGAGCTAGAGGGGCAGGGCCTTCCTGGACCTTCTTCTGCTTGAGTCCAGGCTGAGAACTGTGGCAGCTTACATTGACTGGGAACTCTGAATGAACGTGTGGTACTGTGCTCCATCACACCACCCTCTCCCAAAACCTCCTGATAAATTTGATATTTTGTTTTAATTCGCATGATATATTAATTCAGTCTCCTGAAAAAATTAAGTACAAGTCTTTGTAACCACCCTTCTCCCTGGTTCTATACCCACTGCCCCAGTTGCCCACCTGCGTTCTTTCCACTAACAGAGCAGGAGAGTTCACAAATCTGACTTGTCTGCTACTGTTATGGAAAGCCCCTCAGATGACAGTAGATTTCTATACTTCACTCACATATTTATTCCTTCATTTATTTATTCACAGTATAATTTCTTACTGTTTACTAATTGACAGGAAGTTTTTTCAGGTGAAAGCCTCAGTGATCCCTTGTGGTCCTTGTTTCCGGAGTGAATCAAACCTCTTGCTGCCCAGCACCCATCGCACAGACTGAATTTTTCTCCCACCCTTACCTTGGGCCTTAGAGAAAGGCCTCTTTCTCATGTATTGCTGCTCCATTCTGGCTGGGTGAAGATGAACCACGAAGGATGGTCACCGGCAAGATGTTTCTCCTCCTCCCACGTAGAGATGATGTCCCAAACTCTCACAAGTTGGGGACCTTGATTTAGGCAGAACCGTTTGTAATTTGGTATCCAAAGTCGCTCTCCCACAGGAGACCTCAGACCCACAACCTCTCCAAAGAGCAGTTAGGATCTGAGTGAGCACCAAGGTTTCCAGTAACCCTTGTGTGACATCATCGCTGACATCGCTCAGTTCCAAGGGCCCAGTTTGAATCTAAACAGCGCACTAGGAAAAAACATGGCAACTGTTGTGGGAGAGGATAGGAGGCTGGGAGGAGGGAAATTGTATCTTAAAAATGAATTGAGATGTTCACTTAAAGAAGTCAATATCCAAGAGGAAGGAAACTGTGAGTTGAGGGAATAGAAGAGTATAATGAGTCGCTGTTTCTCCCAAACCTCTTCTCTGGCCCTGCATCAAATCTCTCCAGCTCTAGAAACACAATGTCCACTCTGAACACCTCTCAGGCCTCCTTTGCCACTTAGGCTTCACACAGGCTGTTCCCTCTGACTAGTAGACATACTCTCCCTTCAGTTGACTGGTTCCTCCTCCATGGTACCCAGTCTGTGCTCCTGCTTTATGTATTCAGAGCACCTAGTAATCCTCCATCATAGCACTGAGTCATAGGAGATGCTCATTTTCCAATTTGTGTCTTCCAAATGGGTTGTAAATAACTTGGGAACAAAGATGAGGTCTGCCTCATATTTGGCAGTCCCAGAAAGTGAGACAGAGCCCCACCCATAGGAGATACTCAATGTATATCTATTGATTAGATAAAAGAAGATTCTTCCAAAAGACTCACCCTTCGTAGCCATCCGTGCAGAATGGAGTTTTCGGTCTGTTGCCTGGAGGTACTATCACTCAGTGGTGGTGTCTACGCCACTCTCTCTTGACCTCCTGACTCTAAACCGTGTGAAGCCTCTTGGCCTGTCCACATGCTTCTCCCTTGGAGCCACTCAAAAGGGTAGGATTACATCATCACAGAAAAGCACTGAGACTCCAGACGTCTATGGTCAACCTGCCTGGGAGGCTTAGGAGAGCCCTCGGGGAAAGGTCCACTGTCCTCTGCTTGATCTCCTTTTTTGTCCAGGGGGCAATTAGGAAAGGAACAAGTAAATTGTTGAAACATTTTAAGGCAGGGTTTGGGAAGTTGTGCTTGGTAGGTAGAGGAGAGCCTGAGGATTTGAAGGAAAATGAAAGATGTCAACATGGGAGCAGAGGGCTCGTTTTCTGTGAGTACAGATGGTAGAATGTGGGCAAGTGGTTGGAAATATAAAAAAAAAGAAAATCTCCTAACCATCCACTCGTATTTCAAAATTTAGGTCAAACATCACTTCCTGGTGGGAGCCTTTCCAACCCTACACCTGGTAGAATTTCCCATCCTGCTGCATACTCTATTGTATTTAAGAAATGCTTCTGCCACAACTAGGGACAAACTTGATTGCATTTACATGTTGTGATGGATAGCAAAAATGGCCACATGTTCTAATATGTATGTACCCATACATATTATATGACTTATAGCTCCCTTTCTCAAGAGCAAGATTCTTCCTCCACTCCTTGAATTTGGACTGATCTATGATTGCTTTGGTCTTTGGGACAGTACAAAGACTAATAGAAGCAGAGACCAGATATAATCAGACACATCATGGCGTGCTCTCTTACCAAAAACCAAACCCATCACTCTCAAGTATATTCTAACTCATAGTGACCCTGAAAGACAGAGTAGAACTGCCCCATAGGATTTCCAAGGCTGTCATCTTTACAGAAGGAGAGTGCCATGTCTTTCTTCCACAGAGCAGCTGGTGGGTACAAACTGATTACCTTTCCTTTAGCAACTGAGCCCTTAACCACTGCACCACCAGGGCTCCTCCTTGCCCTCTTGCTGCTCTTCAAACACTGAGAACCCATGGGAACAGCCCAGGCCACCCTAATAAATGACAAGAGATCATTAGAGAGAGAATCCAGCTGAGAAGAATTCAGACCCTCTGCCCTCCCGCTGACATTGTGGCTGATTCCGGATACATGAGGGAGCCCAGCCGAGAGCGGCTGAGTCTGCCCCAGACCAGAAGAACCCCAAACTGCCAACCCGCAAAGCTGTGAGCGAAGTAACTGCTTGTTCTTTTAAGGCACTTCATTTTTGGGTCATTTGTTATACAGCAATTGATAACTGGTTTGTTAACTGGGCTGTTTCTCTCTCGAGACTGCAAGGAATCTTTTCTTAATCATTTCTGTATCAACGGTATCTGGCAGAGGGTTGTTCCTGTAGTCACATAATTTAAAAGTTTCTGTCATTATGTTTTAATTTTGTTTTATAAATAAGATATGGCTGGATTTGCAAGTCTAAGCTGAGTGTACATGTTTTTTCCTAAGGTATTAATCCCTTTTTCTTGCTATTACTCATACATTTAGACATAATTCCCATATTATACTTCATATTCACTGTTCTTTTTTTTGTTATTATTCTGCCTTTCCTGTTTCTTTTTTTATTGGAATGATGAAATTTTCTTTTTCCTTCTAGCTATTTGAAAGCTGTATTTTTAATTCCTGTTCTTTCATAGTAAACATGAGATCTTTGAACATTTTAATATTTGGTATATTGTATCAAGTTCATATCTCAGTTCTCCTCTCAAACAGTAATTTTTTGCTAGCTGCCATTGAGGTGACTCCGACTAATGGTGAACTTAGGTACCACAGAACTAAAGGTTGCCAGGTCCTGTGTCATCCTCACAAGTGCCAGCAATTTAGATTCCATCATTATGGCTAATGTATCAGTCCATCTCACCAAGGGTCTCCTACAGCCTTGTTGGCCTTCTTCTTCACCAACCACGATATCCTCCTCTAGGACTGATTAATCTGTCCTGATGACATGTCCAAAGCAAGTGAATTGGACAGTATTCTCTTGTGATCTGTAAGGTTTGAATTGTCTAATTTTCAGAAATAAATCTCCAGGTCTTTCTTCTTAGTCTGTCTTAGTCTTGAAGCTCCCCTGAAACCTGTCCACCATGGATAACTCTGTTGGTATTTAAAATACTGGTGGCCTAGCTTCCAGCATCATAGCAACGTCCAAACCACCACAGTACAGCAAACTAAGAGACAGGCAGCGAGCTGAACAGGGTATTGTTGTTGTTAGGTGTCATCAGGTCAGTTCTAATTTATCGTGACCCTATATACAGCAGAACAAAACACTGGCCAGTCTTGTGCCATCCTCACACTTGTTATTATGCTAGAGCCCATTGTTGCAGCCACTGTGTCAATCCAACTCACTGAGGGTCTTCCTCTTTTTCACTGTCTACTTTACCAAGCATAATGTCCTTCTCCAGGGCCTGGTCTCCCCTGATAACATGTCCAAAGTATGTGATACAAACACTCACCATCTGTGCTTGTAAGGAATATTCTGGCTGTACTTCTTCCAAGACAGATTTGTTTGTTCTTCTGGCAGTCTATGGTATATTCAATATTGTTCACCAACACCATAATTCAAAGGCAGCACTTCTTCTTCGGTTTCCCTTATTCATTGTCCAGCTTTCACATGCATATGAGGCGTTTGAAAATGTCATGGCTTGTGTCATACACATCTTAGCCTTCAGAGTGACATCTCTGCTTCTCACCACCTTGAAGAGTTCTTTTGCAGCAGATTTGCAATACATCATTTGATTCCTTGATTGCTGCTTCCATGAGCATGGACTGGGGAACCAAATAAAATGAGATCCTTGATAACTTCAATTTTTTCTCTGTTTATCATGGTGTTGCTTATTGGTCCAGTTGTGAAGATTTTTGTTTTCTTTATGTTGAGGTGCAACCCATACTGAAGGTTGTAGTCTTTGATATTCACCGCTAAGTGCTTCAGGTCCTCTTCACTTTCACCAAGTTTGTGTTATCTGCATATCGTAGGTTGTTAATGAATCTTCCTCTAAACCTAATGCCACGTTCTTCTTCATAGAGTGCAGCTTTTTGGATTATTTGCTCAGCATACAGATTGAATAAATGTGATGAAAGGATAGAACCCTGACACAAACTATTCCTGATTTTAAACTACATAGTACCCCTTGTTCTCTCTGAAAAACTGCCTCTTGGTCTATGTACAGGTTTCACATGAGCAAATTTAAGTGTTCTAGAATTTCCGTTCTTTGAAGTGTTATCCATAATTTGTTATGATTCACACAGTATAATGCCATTTCATAGTCAATAAAACGCATGGAAACATCTTTCTGGTATTCTGGTATTCTCTGCTTTCAGCCCAGATCCATCAGACATCAGTAATGATATTCCTCATTCCATATCCTCTTCTGAATCTGACTTGAATTTCTGTTGCAACTTCTTTTTAATGATCTTCAGCAAAACTTTACTGAGTTTTGATATTAATGATATTGTTTGATAGTTTCTGAATTTTGTTGAATCACTTTCTTTCGAATGTGCACAAACATGGATCTCTTCCAATCGGATGGCTAGATTATTCGGCCAGTGCTGCATCTGTTTGTTGAAACATCTCAATTGGTACCTGTCAGTTCTTGGAGTCTTGTTTTTTGCCAATGCCTTCAGTGAAGTGTGGACTTCTTCCTTCAATACCATCAGTTCTTGATGACATGCTACCTCCTGAAATGGATGAACATCGACCCATGCTTTTGTGTGTGTGTGTGTGTGTGTGTCTGTGTCTGTGTGTCTGTGCAGTGACCCTGTGTATTCTTTCCATCTTATTTTGATGCTTCCTGTGTTGTTCAATATTTTGCCTGTATAATCCTTCACTATTGCATCTCGAGGCTTGGATTTTTTCTTCAGTTCCTTTAGCTTGAGAGATGCCAAGCATGTTCTTCCCTTTTGTTTTTCTAACGCCAAGTCTTTGCACATGTCATTATCATACTTTGTCTTCTCGAGCCGCCCTTTGAAATCTTCTCTTCAGCTCTTCTACTTCCTCATTTCTTTCATTTCCTTTAGCTACTTTACGTTCAAGAGCAAGTTTCAGAGTATCTCTGACATTCATATTGGTCTTTTCTTTCAGTATAAGGGCTGTATTAGAGGGTACCATCATTTTTATAACTTGCAAGTATCCTCTGTCAGGGCAGTTATTGACTGTAGCTGCACACCACCTAGTTCTTCTGGTTTTAGGCTGATGGCGTCTCTGGTTTATGTGGCCATTAAGGGAAGACCTTTTATTCAAAGAATTATACTTAGAGCAAAATTTGTATATTTATGTATAATTTAAAGCTTCTCCTTTAAGATTGCCTTTCCCTGAACAGAAAGCTCTCACCATGTCATTATGGGAAATACTCTTTCAGTGTGAGGCAGAAAGAGATGTCCATATTTGAGAGTCCGATGGTACAAATCTCAGTAGCCAAGACACAACCACATCAACTGTGTGTGTGGGTGGGTTGTATATGTGAACATAAGGGTCTGTATTTTCCTGAGTATGAAGGTAGGATTGGCGAGTTAAGGAAGAAAGAGATGGAAGCATCTTGGGAGTGGAGTGCAAACTCCGTGACAGAAGTTGCAGCAGGGGATCTCTCAAGAGGGTTTTAGAGGCCAGTTAGAAACCTAGGAAGCAAAAGGAAATAGGGCCAGTGGAGGGCAGCACTACAGTAGTGGTGGGGGGTAGCAAAAATAATGGTAGTGGAGAGGGCAACAAAACTGCCCTGAAAGGAGTGGCAAATTAAAGATCCTAGACAAAATTCAGGTTAAGAAAAGTAGGAATGTAAAAAAATTCTATCCTATAGCTCTCTTTGCTGTGAGAGTTTTTTTAGGCCCTTCGGGAGATGTGGGGAGAAGACATAGGAGGAGAAGGGGAGTTCCTGAATCTAGGGGAGGAGTCTGCAAGCCATCTTCTGCCCTCAATGATGTGGGCTCTGGGCTCCTTCAACTTCTCACTCCCAGAACCTCCTGAAATATTTTCTTAATTCTTCACATAGTACATTAATATCATGTCATTAGAAAATATAATAAGTACGCTTCTCTCTAACCACCCTTTCCCCCATCCTATACTCTCTGCCCTAGTTGGCCACTGGCTTCCTTCCTTTCCACCAGGTACAGATCCTAAACAACAGAGTGCCTGGAAAGCTCTCGAACTCCCAATGAATTCTGTAGCTTGATCCCTCACTTATTCCTACATTTCTTATTGATATAAGAATTTGGTTAATTGCCCACCAAATGACAGGAAATGCTTTCTCAGGACGCTCCTTCTTATGACCTTATCCATTCCCAATTCCTTCATCTTGTCCTATCATGGCTCTCTTTTCTGGTGGAAACCAGACCCTTTGTTCCATAACACACATCAGTCTGGGACAATTTTTCCTCTCACCCTTATCTAGAGTCTTAGAGAAAGGCCTCTTCCTTCTGTATCACTGTTTCCTCCTCTCTGGGTGAAGAAGTTCAATCATAATGATGTTCTGAAGGATCTTTATCCCTTTTCCCAGTTCTTCACGATGCATGACCGTTTGGTGACTTGGGGACCCCGGTTTAGTCCGGAATTTCCGTGATAGAGTAGTTTCAGATGCTCTCCCACAGGACCTCAGATCGACACCCTCTCCAAAAGAGTAGGTGAGATCAGCGTGAACTTCCATAACCCTGTGTGACATCATTCCTGACATTGCTTAGTTCCATGGGCCCGCTTTAAATAGAAACACAGCAAAAACAAAAATATGAAACAGTTCAAGTAGGAGCTTGAATACTGCCAGTCCCAGACTGGGAAAAGGGGGCTTAGATATAAAAAAGGAATTGCAGCTTTTCTCTGCACTCCATGTCGTTACTATCCCTTGGTGGGGAGAGAGAGAGTACAGGGAATCGTTACAGTGTGATCAGGAGTTGATTTGCCCAAAACTTCTCATTTGACTCTCTTGGAATCATGTCTCTCCAGCCCTGGTCATACAATGTCCACTCTGAACACCTCTCAGGTCTCCTTAGCCTCTGAGGCTTCACACAGGCTCTTCCCCGTGACTAGAAGATTTTCTCTCCCATCCCATCTTATGGCCTACTCTCTGGTGAAGCATGGTGGTTAAGAGAACTGACCCCATTGGAACAGATTGGGCTTATGAGCTCACCATAAAATGCTAAGACTCAGGAATTTGTGGTCAGCCAGAATGGGAGGTTTAGGAGTTGACTTGGGGAAAGTCCATGACCTCTGCATCTTCCAGGCTCTGCTTTCACTCTGGAGCCCATATAGAAAAGGAGCTGGTAAATGGAAGCAGCATTTGAGGAAGCAATTAAGAACGTTGGGGTGGTGATGACTTCTCAGAGGAAAATAACAGTTTCAACAGGGAAATGCTAGGGTCTACTCTTGTACGACTCCAAACTATAAATAGGGACGAGTGGTTGGAAAACAGTAGAACAAAAGATGATCTGCATCTGGTCACAAATGTACCAAATGCCTCAGTGGCTTCAGCCTGTCTCCTCAGACTTCTCTCTGGAGAAGACATGGGGCTTCCTGGACCCGGGCCTTTTTTCACCCCTTAACTATCCAATCATATTCCCAACTTGGTTGAGGCATCAGTTCCTGGTTGTGCTCTTCCCTAAATATCCTCCTGGTAGATTTGTTCACTTCTTGCTCCCTACTCCATTGTACCTGCAAAACCCTTTACCACAGTATAAAACACAATTGCATTTACCTGTTGTGGTTGATGTAAGAAATGTCTACACATTTATCCTCTCTCTGTGCCCATGCCTTCTATGAGACTCTGGAGCGCCTTTCATTAGCAGTAGGAGTCTTTCTCCATCCCTTAGTTGGGGCTGACATTATTGTTTTGGACATTGGGATGGTAGAAAACCTGATAAAATGAGAGAGTTGGAAGACTTTACATTGAGACTTCCCTTTTGTTGCTCTTAAACCCTGAGAACTCATGGGAACATCCTCAGGCTAGCCTGCTAGATGATGGAAGACCAATGGAGGGAGGATCTAGTGGTTTCACTGACTTGATGTTATGAACTGGCTCCCAGCTACCTGGAAGCAAATTGTAGACACATGAGGAAGCCGTGTTGTGAGCCACTGACGCTGACCCAGATCAGAAGAGCTCCAAACTGACAACTTGAAAGATTGTGAGCTGGTAAATTGTTGCTCTTTTAAGACACGACAATTTGGGGTCATTTGTTACAGAGCAATACATGACTGATACAACTGTTAACTTGGCTGTTTCTCTCACCAGGCATTGAGGGAAATTCTCTGAGTCATTTCATCATCAAGAGCAACTGCCATAGGGTCTCACATGTAGCTATTGTATAGTAAATCTTTGGTGGCTCCATGGATGAATGAATAATATGAACCGTAACTGTGAATCTGCACAAATTCATGTGTGCAAGAAAACATGATATTTCTTTCAATCAACTGAATTCCAACTCAGAGCTCTTGGCTTACAAAATTGGGGTGAAATTTTAACCTTACTTATTTTTAGGGCTTTGTTTTTTTTTTCCGTGTTGGTTTATTTTTAGGGTGCCCCTCACCCAGATATGCAGTAATTCCTGGAGTCTAATGAAGGACCAAGGTTTGGAGAAGAGCTTTAACACACTCATTGCCCCAGTCTATGTGGGTGATCTCTCTAGAAGCATTGCCTCTGCAGCTTCCTTTCCCAGCTGGAGCATGAGAACGTTGGCAGGGCTGGGAACGCCATAAGGGAGTCTGTCTACTTACGTGCCTGCATCACCCTTTGAGGTGCTGCCACTTACCCCAGGGCTTTATCAAGAAGCAGACCTCACCCCTTCCTAATGTCTAGGACTCTGCTGTCTGACTCCCACTCTTCCCCTGGGTTCCAGTTCACTCACTGTGATTAATCCAGTGAGCTGAGGCTTTTACCATAGACTCTTCAGAGTCTCCAGGCTTCAGGGATTCAACTCTGTGAGTCCAACTACCTCTCTGAAATGAGGTAGGGAAGGAAAGAAAATGCAGAAAGATTTTATGTTGAATTTAATGTTTCAATAAAATTTCTTGCCCTGCGTTTTCAAAGGGTCCTGCCTAACGGTTCCCTCTGTTCTCTTACAAGATGCAGGACGATGAGGAGGGAATGTTTGTTGTGTCATAATCTGTGGAAGGATGCAAAGTGCACATGGGGTTCGTTACTCCTGATGCTCACACTATTGCAGCCCACCTACTGGGAAATTACCGTAAGTGTTGCTGAGTCCCTCACACATCCACACTGAACAGCTTTCGGATTCTCATAAGCAGGAGTTATTTGTGTCCTAAGATGAGCCACTCCTTGGAAGCCCTACCCTGTCCTATAGGGTCGCTGTGAGTCGGAATCAACTGCATGGCAAGAGTGTTTTTTTTGGAGAGGGGTTGATATTAGCTGCAGAATAATGTTTAAAAAAATGCTGACAGAGTAGCAGGTGAAACCAACACAATGAAACTGAAATGAAATCTCTTTTTCACACTTATCGACCCCACAGTGCCTTCGAAGTGTGTACTTTTCACTGGGTTTAGAGGAAAGAGAGAACTCTTCACGAGAGAGACACAGCTTGGGACACCTCCAAAATCACACGCCTCCTCCCTGATGTTAGGTAACATTCCATGCTGTTTGGCTGGTTTATCATCTGACTGCTCCACACAAATAGAAGGCCCGTGCAGGCAGGAGCTTCTCTGCTGTGTTGCAAGAGTATCCTGGTTCCTAGCACCTAAGAAGCACTCAAAACTGATTTGAGTGAATGAATGAGTGGGTGGGTTTTTATAAAAACCATGGTACTGCTCTCTTTATGTAGTTACAATAGTGAAAACAGGGATAAGGGAATGGAGACTAGTACTTGTATAACTTAAAGTTATATAAAATGAGAACAGAACTTCTATAATGAAGAGAGAGACAAAAATAAAGTGTACTAACTGAATGTACCCCCTTCACTTTGGTTGGAAAGAGACATGGTAAAGTTGGGTTGTTTTTCCCCTACTGATTTATAAGTTCTATATATTGAATTGAAAAGTTAGTCTTTTAGGAGTCAGAAATATTTCTATTGAGAGATAATTCACCCGCCATAACATTGCCCTTTGAAATGTGCACAATTCTGTGGTTGTTAGTATATGGACAGAGTTGTGCAACAATCACCACTGTCTAGCTTCACGATATTTTCAGTGCCCTGTAAATAAATGCCCTACATATTAGTAGTCATCCTCATTATTCCTTTCGTCCAAGACGTAGCAACCACTAATCTACTTTCTGTCTGTGTTGGTTTGTCTGTTCTGGACATCTCATATAAATGGAGTCACGCACCATGCGGTCATTTCTGTTTGGCTTCTTTCACTTAGCATAACGTTCTCAAAGTTTGTCCATATTGTTGCATGTATTTTAATGACTAATATTCCAGTCTACGAATATACCACAGCTTGTCTATCAGTTCATGACATTTGGATTCTCTCCATATTTTGGGTATTTATGAATAATGCTGCTATGAAAATTCTTTTGTAAGTTGTTATGTGAACATGCTTCAGCTCTCCTGGGTACATACCTAGGAGTGGAATTGCTATGCATGGTAACTCTATGTTTAACTTTCTGAGCAAGTACTTAACTGTTTTCCAAACTGATTGGATCGTGTCACATGTCCACCAGCAATGTATGAGGGTTCCAGTTTCTCCACATCCTCACCACATATGTTGTCCATCCTATTGATTTGAGCCATCTTAGTGGTTTTGAAATAATAGTGCGTTTTGGTTTTGATTCGCATTTCCCTAATGACTAATGAGGTTGAGCTTCTTTTCATGTGATTATTGACCATTTCTATATCTTCTTTGGAGAAATGTCTAGTCAAATCCTTAGCCTGCAATTTTTTTTTTCAGCTTTTTGCCTGTATTTTTGCTTTCTTCATATAGTTTTTGCTATGCCAAAGATCTGTATCTATATCTTACCAGTTTTAGCCTTCACAGCTTTGGGATTTTTAGAAAATCTTTCTCTTTTACCAATAAAAAGCAAAACAAAATCTCTCATAGTTTCTTCTGAAATTTTTATGGTGGCATATTTTACTTTTAAGTATGTGATCCTTTTGGAATTTTTTTTCCTGCAAGCTATGAGAAAAAGGATGAAAATATTTTTACAGG
This sequence comes from Loxodonta africana, assembly GCF_030014295.1. Lineage (NCBI taxonomy): Eukaryota > Metazoa > Chordata > Mammalia > Proboscidea > Elephantidae > Loxodonta > Loxodonta africana. Next base: position 159,139 of record NW_026974943.1, on the reverse strand, counting down.
TGATCTAAATGATTACCAAATTGCTGCAAACATTCCTTTTTGCCTTTTTGCATAAGCCATATCTTAACTGCATTTTCCCATATTCCATATAGAAAAGCATTTTTACAGAAGGAGGCCCGCCATTCCCAGCCATTTCATTTTAAGATTTTGCTTTGCTGCAATAGAAATCCCTTCTATTCCTTTTCTACACACCTGTTGTCATAGCCAATAAAAATTTTGTGTGAGTAGGACTCCTGTGAATTTATAAGATGAGGTTGAATTTTATAACTGGTTCCATGTGGTGCAGCCCAGCAGAAGGACAGACAGAAGCAGTAGCTCCAGAGGGAACAGAAGCTATAAGCACATGAGCCTCTAGAGATTTGCTCTTGAATTTCAGAGAAAGCTCTAGACTTTTCTATATAAACATATTATATATGGCCATCACCTTAGAACAGACAGAGAATAATGCTTTGAATGTGAAGCATTCAGGACAGAACTGGAGAAAAATGTAGAACAATCTTCTAACTCACAAAAAAAACACCAGACTTACTGACTTGACAGGGATTGGAGAAACCCTGAGTGTATGGACCCCAGATATCCTTTGAGGTCAATAATGAAGTCGCTCATGAGGTTCACCCTTCAGCCAAAGATTAGACAGGCCCATAAAACGAAATGAGGCTCCAGCAGCATACTAGCCCAGGAACAAGGACTAGAAGGTAGAAGAGGACAGGAAAGCTGGTAATAGGGAACCTAAGTTGAAGAAGAGAGAGTGTCGACATGTCATGGGGTTGGTAACCGTTGTTATAAAACAATATATGTACTAGCTGTTTAGTAAGAAGCTAGTTTGTTCTGTAAACCTTCATCTAAAGAAAAATTTAAAAAGTTAGGCTTTCAGAATGAGAGTGTTCATTCCTTAGAAGTATGTGCTTTGTTGAACATATCTACCCATTTCTATTGGGTATGTATCTAGAAGTAGAATTGCTGGGTCGTAGGATACATGTGTGTTCACAGCTTTAGTAGATATGGCCAAAGCATTTTTAAAGTGGTTGTACCAAATTACACTTTCACTAGCAGTAAATTAGAGATCCCTTTGCTCCATGCTCTACCTAGTAGTTGGTATTTTCCATCTTTTTCATTTTAGCCATTCTGGTGTGTGGGGGATAGTATCACATTGTGACATTTTGTTAAGAGTTTCTCTGATAACTAATGAATGTATGTTGGCCATACAGAAATCTTTTCAAGTATTTCCTCATCTATTGGACTTTTTTTTTGTTTTTGCTTTATAAACGGTTCTTTATATATTCTAGAACCAAGTCCATAGTAGGACATAGGTATTGCAAATAACTTCTGCTACCATACGAATTCACCCTTGTGGCTTGTCAAGAGCTTTCAGATTCAGAAACCTGCCTTTTATAAGAACAGGCAAATGTATAGTAACGAAAGTTTATTAGGGGTTAACGGGGCAGGAGGGAGGAAATAAAGCAGTGTTATTGCATACAGAGCACGGAGTTTCAGTTTATGGTGGTGGAAAAATCCCATTGATAAGGGTAAGTTTGCACAGCTGATTAATGTAATTGCTGTCAATAGCTTGTACACCTGTACAACTTGTTCACTTGGCAAAGGTTGTGTGCAATATTTACAGCAGCAACAAAAATGAGCAGCTTCTGAGGCAACATTATAGTCTGCAATTGATGAGATGTATTCTTTTATTATACTTTTCTCAGTTTTCTGGTTTGTTAACATGTGACTGTTAAAATCAAAGATAATAAAGCGTTTGCATGATGAAAGTGGTAACAATGTCTATTCCACCCATTGTGTCCCTCTGAAGCTTAAATGAGGAACTACATGCCACTAGCAGTCGCCCAGCCTTACTTGGCACTTGGGAAATATTTCATTTCTCCCACTCCTCTGGCTCACGGTCTTCTCCCCTTGTTTATTTGCTCTTTTCTCTTTCCAGCTGGCTGCATGTGACCACCAGGCTTCCTGACTCCATCATTCTGCTTTCCATACCAATGTTATTGTAACCTTGGGATCTTGGGCAGTGGTGAAAGTTACACACTGTCCCTGCCATTATGAAGGGGACAAGCCAGTGCGGGTGGGAGGGGCAGTGGGGAAATTCGGCCTAGAGAAAGGACAGGCCACCTTCCAGGAACCACACTGGCCTTCAGAGAGCTTTGTTGGCTGTGGTTCACCTGGCCAGCTTGTAGGCGTCAGGGTGCCCTAGGGCTCGGTGCTTAGTTCTCTCTATTGACACCCTCTGTCTAGGATGACTCAGTGAGTCCACTGCTGTCTATCTGTAGCTAAAGATGCCAGCTTTGTAGCTCTAGTCAAATTCCTCCTGGGTGCAGACTCGTATATTCAAATGTCAGCCTAACTCTCTGTATCGACCTCTTTTGTAAAATGGGCATTATAATGGCACATTCCTCATAGGACTATCATGCAGAGCAAAACTCTTAAGGAGAAGCTTTTACAAGAGCCCCTGACACCAGTGCATGTGCTCAGTAAGTGTTAGCTGTTAGTATTATTACCTGACATCTCCACGTGGACGTCTGACAGCTATGCCATGTTATCAAGGCCATGAAGCAAGTCTTGGTCCCAAACCCATTCCACCCGTATCAATTTCTCAAGGCTACAGTGATGGGAGTCTGTGTGTTTTTCCACATAATGGACATGGTTAAAAAGGTTGACCAGGTCCTTCATAATAAGTTGCTCCAAAGTTCATATGGGTGACCATTGATACAAGTTACAGTCAACTAATATAGAAAAAAAAACAGAACCACTCTCAGCAGCTCATGCTTGGACTCTCAGTCCAGAATGTCTGGTGAGGGCACTATTATGGACTGAATTGTATAACCCCAAAAGGTATGTTGAAATCCTAACCACTGTACCTGTAAATGTGACCTAATTTAGAAATAGGGGATTTTTAAAATTATGTTAATAAGGCCATACCAGTGTAGGGTGGGTCCTAGACCTAGTCCCTTCTGAGTTATAAAAACAGCAGAATAGACACAGACAGGAGCAGATGCATCTACAAGGCCAGGAACACAAAGGGTGGCTGGAAGCTGCTAGAAGCTGAAGTAGACATGAGCCGTGCCCTGAATTCAGACTTCGAGCCTCTCCTGAACTGTAAGAAAATAAATTTCTGTTCTTTAAAGCCACTCAGTTGTGTTATTTTTTTCTTATGGCGGCACTAGGTAACTAACACACATATCTGTGCTTATAAATCCAGCCTAGGGTAAAATAGTGCTCTCCCCTCCTTGTCTAGCCCACCTGGATCCTGCTGTTTCCCTATCAGTGTCCTCTGCTTTCACTAAGCTACAAAAGAGCCGGCTTGATGCTGAGGCATAGAAATTCACTTTATTTTTTACTTTGTATTTATGATTAACTAGTATTAATTCTAATGTTTTCTATGGCTTTTAAAAATTTCCTGTGAAGACATTCGTATAATCTATGAATAATAACAGTTATACTTTTTCTTGTCATTTCGTTCTAGCTTCGACCTCCATTGTTAAATATTTCATAGAAATAATAAGAGAAAGCATCCTTGTTTTATTGCTAATTAATTTTAAAGAGAATGTCCCACATTTCGCCATGAACTATCATGCTAGTTGTAGTTTTCCAAGTTTGGGAACTCCTTTTTTTGTTCCTAGTTTGCTCAGAGTTCTTATGTCTCAGTGTGATTGGATTTTATCACTACTTTTCGCCATCTCTTTATGTGAGCCTTATCTTTTCTTCCTTAACCTACACATGTGGTGGATTAAGTTATTAAATGTTTAATGTTCACTCGATTGCATGCTGACAATAAACCCCCTTGATCGTGGCGTATTACATGGTTTACACTTGTCTGGAGTTCTTTGCCAGCATTTTATGTAGGGTTTTGCATCTCAATTACTTATACCTTTCTTTTCTAATTCGGTATCAATATTAAAGTAGCCTTAGGGATCAAGTTGGAGAGCATCTCATATTTTTCTCTTCTTTGGTGACTATGTACAAGATTAAGATGATCTGTTTTTTGCATGTTTGCTGGAACTTGCCTGAAAGTGGTCTCCCAAACCTGAAACCATTTGGCCATCGAGTTGATTCCTTCTTCTTAGGGAGATCTTGAACTACTGACCCATTTTGTATAGTGATTAAAGGCCATTTCTGGTGCCAATTTACTTAGAAAAATTTTCACTGCATGTTGTAGACTGCTGGGATGTCATCATTAAATATTACGCGGTTATCACTGTTTTCAGCCTCATCCAGGCCAATTAATCAATCCCAGATTTTCCATTTTCCGGAAGTCACGCTGCGTATCTACTCCTGGTACCAGTTCCCTTATCTAAGACTTATTTGCAAAGAAACATACAACCAAGCCTCCTTTGAGTCTATGATGTGAGAATACAGTCAGTCCCACATAATGTGACACCTTTGTAATTGTTCTTTTTAAGTGTTTCACATTTACTTTTTTTTTTTCATTTCCCACCTATCTAGCAGTTTTAAAGTTGTGCATTTCAGGTTGAGGTCATTAGCTGGATTGACTCTGCGGGGCGGTGCGGTGCCCAGTTGCATCTGGGCATCAAGAAAAGGCGCCTCTAGAACTAGGAGGCCTGAGGCGGAGGGTGGGTGGTTGGGGGGTGGGGGCGGGGCAGGGCTGCACAGAGAGGGGCGCCCTGGGGGATGCGCGATGCCCAGGGCTGCCCCACCGCAAGCTCGCGGGCAGCAGGATGAAGCTGGCTTCAGGAGCCTTTTGCGACAGTCCCAGCCCACCCAGCCCTGCCCTGAACTCAGACCCACCAGGCTCACAGGTCGCACCAGAATAGGGGAAGCCTGAGGTCACAGAGAGCGAGACCCAGTGCACGCACCTGAGCCTGATCACAGCGCTTATGCTGGGATAGGAGGGCAGAGGAGGCATATGGGGACTTGGGTCCAGAGGATGACCCAGGAAAGGTGGGAGAGTTGAGGTCACCCTCTAACTCTGGGTCCGCACGTGGAGGCCCGAGGTTGCACTTCTGGGAGGAGAAGGCAAAGCCCCAGAGGCCACACTGTAGGTACACACACTGCACCCCCTTTCTCCCTCAGAAGGGCTCCCCAGGGAGGTCACCCCTAGTTTGGGGTGCAGCAGAGCCGACCCCGGTCAGGACTAGGGACTTTATTTCCTGCACTTTCACCACTGGCTTATAGTAGACTCCTTTCTCCATAGACTAAAGAAGAAATCATCAAAATAAGCTCAAAACTCCAGATTTGAGTTAAGGATCATAAATACAACTTCAGCGATAAATGCCTGTTTGGAGCCCAAGTTGCATTAAAAAAAAAAAAAAAAATCCTGAACAAGACCCCAGAGGGAGTGATAGGAACCTCCCTCTTTTGCCACAGTCCCTCTGTGGCCCCAAGCTTTCTTATCTCCCACCTCCTAAGACTGTATCAACTGCTTTGAGAGTTTTAGAATAAAGATCCCCAGGAATATGGCTGCTCTCATTCAGTAAGGATTTCCCCAGTGCTGGACTAGACTAAATTCTGAGAATTCTCCAGAGGCTTCCGGGGCCTTCATACTGGATGGTCAACACACCAAGCTGCAGAGCTAATTCCTTTTTCCTGCAATTGGGCATGACCCCAGGGACATGACCCTGAGGGTGCTGACACTTCCTCAACCAATGACCCTCCCCCTGGGTTTCCCTCTGTCTGGGTCTCAGGATCAGTCAGGCCAACTTGTCCCCTCCAGAGAGTTTCTGTTGAAGGACACCTAAGCGGCACTATGGGTTTGTGCCCCCCACCCTGCAAACCTGCCTCCTCTGAGTGGGGTGAGGTGCTACTGAAACACTGAAACTAGCAGAAGCCACAGCCCATGGTGCTGGGAGAAAGCTGGGAGGGAGAGAGAAGTGGAGAGGCTATAAAGGCCCAGTTGTAAAGGTGAACTGGGGCCGGCCGGGATGCCCTGAAGCCAAAAAGCTGAATGGTCTCACACCTGCAGCTCCTGAGCCCATCTCTTCTTTCAATGGAGAAAGTCTTTCCCTGCTCTTACTCTGCTGGGCCGGAAGGGCCTTTGACTTTTAACATGAAGCAGCCTCCAGAGCCTCTTGGGGCAAGTGATGTCAAGGAGGCTCTGCCCAGTGCCCCCCCCACCCCTCCCACTTGTCAGAGCACCAGGAATTTCAGTCTTCCAGGTCCTGGGCTGATCTAGTGACTTATAACAGGATTCCACTGGAACTCGAAACTTTGGAAGATGGGAAATACTAAAAAAAAAAAAAAATTTTTCTTTTCTCTTCACACAGCTGAACACCTGGTTCCTGGTCTTACTATACAAGTTTCATAGAGGATGCGAAGAGGAGTTTGGGTTTGACACCTGACATCTTAGCAGTGGTTCCTGTTTGTTTGGGAGGGAAGTGGTAAAAAGAAGGCAGCATCTACTACTTCCTTTTCCATGAGTCTCAGAAAATCCTCCTGAAGACCCTCTCAGGTCCCAAGGACTGATGGGAAATCCCTTGGTTTATTCTTAAACTTTGCCCTTGAGGCATATTTTGTTGATGACCACATATAAAATATTGTCCTCTCAAGGATGCACTCTAATTCTTACCTAGACTTGATGCAGAATGAGTATATATGAAAACTAAAGTTGGTTCTTAAGCAAGGGATTATCTCTCAGAGAAGGTCCATGGGAAGGTTCATACCAACTTCTGTGGTACTGATATTGCTCCAAGGAGCCCTGGTGGTACAAAAGTTAAGTGCTCGGCTGCTAACCGAAATGTTAATTGTTTGAACCTACCCAGAGGCTCTAAGGAATAAAGATCTGGCAGCCTGCTCCCGTTAAGATTACACACCAGTAAACCCTATGGGGACAATTCTCCTTTCACACCAGGCCACGGTGACTCAGAAATCCCCTCGATGGCACCTAGCAAAAACAACAGGAAGACATTGCTCCCGATGTGCTTGAAATGCCTCTCTGGGGAAGGCCTTCAGAGCTGGCTCATGGCCACATGGGAATTGAGACTCATTTTTTTGTTTCCACGACTTATTTTGGGTCCAAAAATTTATTTTCCAGTTTATTCACCAGACTTGAATACAGCCAGCTCTCAGATATTGTCAAAATTAATTCCTTTCTCTAATAATGATTTGCCACCAAGAGTGTATTCCCAAGCATTTCCAAGAGACTGGAAAACCTTTCCAAAGAGGCATGTCCAGTGCCATGTTGTGCAGTGACTACAGTGTTGACATAGTATATTTATCCACATAGTTCCCACGTTTTCTGCTTTCCTGAAATATGAATGAAATTCCAAGTCTACCACCTGAACCACTTTTCTCAGTGTTTCATTTAGCAGAAGTCTGGTGGTGATGAATTCTCTCAGTTTTCCATCCCCTGAGAATGGCATTACTTTTGCTTTACTCCCAAAGGTATGACTGGGTATAGAATTATATATCTATATAGATTAATATTTCCCTCTTTGTGTTGAAAAAATGTTGTTTCACAATCTTTTGGCTTCCATGGCTTCTGATAATGACTATAGAGTTATTTGAATTATTTTTCCCATTTGAAATGTGTTGTTTTCTGTCTAACTTCTTCCTGAGTATTTTCTTGGTCTTTGTTATTCTGCCATTGATTATGATATATCATATTTTTATGCAAATAATGCATGTTTTATATATATTTTTTCTTTTTTTGTCAACTGCATTTTCCCCCTCCCAGGTATTGTCATAAGCACAGTACGCCGTTTTCTTTTTTACATGTCACTGTAAAAGAATTCGTATAGTGTGCTTAAAATATTTTCATAATAATATGTTATTGCGGTATATAATTCCTTAAATTTAACTCATTGGGGTTTGCTGAGCTTCTTGAATCTGTAAGTTCATGTCTTTCACCAAATTTGGAAAGTGTTAGTATTTCTCCTAATACTTTTTTCTGCACCACACATTTTCTCCATGTCTTCTGGAGTTCCAATAAAGAAATAGGGTTTTGGTCTAGTTTTTGAGGCTCTGCTCATCTTTTTCTGTATTTTTTCTCTGTTTTCAGAATAAATATTTTCTATTGATCTACTTCCAACTCAGTTTTTTTCTCTGTCATCACCATTCTGCTTTTGAAACTATCAAATGAATTTTTCATTGCTAGCATTGCATTTTTAGCATGTAAAATTTTCATTTGCAAATAGCCACTATCTTTCCACGTATTTAAAAAATGTCCCTGATATTTCTTGGAGCATGATTAGAATAGCATTTTAAAATACGTGTCTTAAGATTTCAAAACTGTAAGTCTTGCTTAAATGTTATGGAAAAACAAAATGTTAATTTTGTTTTTTTTAGCATTCAATTGACCCAGATATGTTCATGCTGCAAGTTCTGTCCTGTTTTTGTATTCTGTGGCTCACATCTTTGTTCAATTTTTGAAGCCTTTGCGGTGATACTCGGGTCTAATCTACATGAGTGCCACCCAGACTGGAATCTTGATGGCGTTGTAACCCCTAGTGAGGCTCTTAAAGGATTTGATAGTGCTTCTTAGGGTCAGGGCAAGGCATATGCATCTGGGGGGATGGGTGGTGAACCAGGAGTTCATAGCAAGTTTGAAGAATCTCTTTCTTGTGCCGCTTCCTCTCTCTATTTCTCTGATGCTCTCTGAGCTCTGAAGGAGTGCTTTCTTGGCCCACTGGTAGGAATCCTGTGGCTTTAATCTCCTCATTCTGTCGTGCACATAAGCGACTGGTTCTGCCTATGGGGCCAAAATACTCCACAACCGGCCCAAAGGTTGGCAGCATGAGTCTGTCAAGAAGCGTCTCAGAAGACTAGCCTGGTGATCTGCTTTCGAAAAGTCACACCCTTTGAGGCAGAACTGACTAAATGCCAACAGCGGACAGGGAGAGAGAAAACGTAATGGAGCTTCCTCCACACTCTTGGGCCCTTACATACTCTGGTCAGAGAGAAGGAATCTGTTCTTCCAGAGTTTTAAGTTTCTTCCCACCTGCCGACTTGCCCACCTCTCTCCTTTATGGACCCTCTATCCCATTTGATATGAGAGAGTGCTTCTCTTGGAGCTGTTTCTGTGCACAGCTGGTATGCAGTTACATGATTTGGACTCATTTAATTTCAGCCTCTGGAATGTTTATACTTTATGTTCTGGTTTCCTACCACTGCCAACCACTTCCTTTGCAGAGTCCTGAGATAGCGGCCCATGCATTTGTCCAGATACTTAGTTGTCACATACCAGTATAGCCACTGGGGGAAGTGTTGGTTGTGGTAAGGGGGGGAGGGACTGTACACTGAAGGAGCTGCAAGATCTGGCTGCCTTGTGTGAGCAGGACGGGGGTGTGCTGAGGATGGGTGCTGAAGGTGCTGAGTCAAGGGGAGTTTAATATAAAGTTGGGTCAAGGACAGTTTGTTGATATGGGGGAACTCTCTCCTAACAAGGATTTATCGCCATAGCAAGGGCTCTAGAAATGGGTCTCGTAAGCTGTGGCATTGTTCTTCGATGCTTGGAAAAGGCAATGGCCCACTATCTACGAAATAGAAATGCCAGACCTGCTGTGTCAGATGTGGGAAGATGAGGCAAAAGTCTCCAATATGTGGCCGTGGCAGAGTTAGTTTCTATAAGACCATTTCTTGGCAGTCCTGAAGGACACGCATTTCATCAAAATAATAAGGAATGCAGAGATGAGGGGAGCAGCAACAACACTGAACTTACTGATATCTGTCTTCTCTAGGGGGTCCCTGGGTGCCACAAACAGTTCAGTGCTCAACTACCAGCTGAAAGGTTGGCAGTTTGAACCCACCGAGGGGTGCCTCAGAAGACAGGCCTGGTGATCTCCTTCTAAAGGGTCACAGCCTTGGAAACCCTATTAAGCAGTTGTACGCTGCACACATGGGGTTGTCATCAGTTGGAAATGACTTGACAGCAACAAACGACAACAACAAACGACAACAATTCTCTATTGGCTGAGATTGTTCATGGGAGCTGGGCTACCTCATACCAATATAAGTAATGGGATCCCAGCCCAACAGAGGCCAGGTAGAAGTACTTAACTGTCAGAAACAAGTTGTGTGTGATTACAACAACGGTCAGCAGGTCAGAGTATTAGTTACCTATTGGGGCATAATAGACTATCCCCAAACTTAGCAGATGAGAGATAAATGGAAAAATATTCAATTCATGCTGATAAATTTGGAACTAGACAAAGATTTTGGTAAGACTCAACATACTTTTAAGGTGAAGGGTTAAACTAGAAAATTTAAATAACTGGTATAAGTATAAAAACAGATTTTCAAAATAATGATATAATTGCATACCCGAATAAAAGACAAATACATCAAAATCAAGGGTTTCTGTCCCATGTGGACATAAGAGACTAAAATTAGCAAGGGTGGGAAAGGCTGGTCGTTCTCTTTCGCCTATTACTTGACTGTAGCAAACTGTGTCCAAAACTATAAAATATTTAGGGGAACATTGTTTTGACCGGAGCAGCGAAGGACATATATAAAGAAAACTAATGTATTAACGTAAATAAAACAAAACCTGAATATGTGCAAAAAAATATGCCATATTTCCAAGTGGGAAGCCTTGTTAATCAAATGGAGGTTCCCAAAACTAACACATAAATGGATTGCATTTCCAATTAGAATATTCGGGTAGTTGTTTTTTAATTGTATACATTAATCATAAGCTACAAGTAGTACAATAGATAACAAAGAATGTTGTTGCTGGAGCCTTGGACAAGATGTTTGACTCAGCCGTCCCGTCTGACTGCCCAGTAGGCCTTTATAGGCCGTAATCTTTATGGGAGCGGACCGCCAGGCCTTTCTCCCTCAGAGCCACTGGGTGGGTGCGACCTGGCAGCCTTTCTTTCAATTAGCAGTCAAGCACTTAACCACTGCAACACCAGGGCTGCATTACCAAAGAATAGACAAGAAAAACCTGAAATAACAGGATAGTAACAGGTGTCTACCTCATCAAGTAACAGAACAAATCAATATTACATAGCATACAAACTGACAGGTAGACAACTGAAATAGAAAACCTACTAGGAAATCACAGTAACTATTCATAAAAAAAAAAAAAAAGGTGGTGTGAAAATCATATTTATTTAATAAATGGTGCTGACTCAACTGATTGTTCTGGGGGACAAAGCTTGCAAAAATGTGATACACAAATCATAGATTTGGAAAATTATGTGAAATGTAGATGACCAGGATTAATAACAGTTTATATTTTACACAGAAGGATAAAAGTTAAGCACTTGAAAAATGAGCAGTGAATTCAAACAGATCGTTCACAGCAAATCCACATGCCCAATAAACATAGTCCAAGTTGCTCAAAAACACTGGTAAATAAGAAAATATCAAAGTCCCAGTGAAACTGGCACAATTTAAAAATCGACACCATCTATAGCTGGCTGGGCTGTGGGGAGAAGGAAGCCCTGAGACATGGCTGGAAAGGTGCTTTAGGACAGCCTATAGGGGAAAGACATGACCATGGCTCTGTACTTTTAACATTCTTTGAACTGGAAATCTCACTCTGTGGAGTCTACTCCACATAAGCGAATCCTGTACTATACAAAGGATGTTTATTATTGATGCTGACAAAACATTGACTGTCCATTGGTGGTGAAATGATAGAGAATATATGGTAGAGCTACATCATCAATAACATAGGGAGTCATTAGAATGAAAAAGAGTTGTAGTAGTTAAGTAGGAGAAATCTCTGTGAAGTATTATGGAAGTTTACTGAAAAAATCAAGGTGCAGAAAAGTATATATAAAATGAGCACATTTGGGTAGAACAATAACAATTGAACATATTTGAATACCTGTTTACATGTATGTGTGTGTATAAATGAACAGATGATGGTACATGTATGTGTGCGTGTGCTTTTTTAAGCAAGGATAAGATAGACTACTTACCATATGGTCGAAGTGCATTACCTTGGATTCACTTGTGGGAAAGAACAGGGGGTGGAAAGCTAGAACATGCAGGAAGAGTGGACTGAAAAAGCATGGGTGATAACGTGTTTCCATTTCACTAGTGTTATGTATGAGACAAACAAATCTGTCTTGAAAGAAGCCGGAATGTTCCTTAGAAGCAAGGATGGCTTTAGACATGTTATCAGAAGGGACCAGTTCCTGGAGAAGGACACCATGCTTGGTAAAGCAGAGGTCCAGCGAATAAGAGGAAGACCCTCAATGAGATTGACTGACACAGTGGCTACAACAGTGGGCTCAAATATAGCAACCATTATGAGGGTTGCCCAGGACCAGGCAGTGTTTTGTTGTGTTGTGCATAGGGTCGCTGTGAGTCAGAGCCAACTCGATAGCACCTAACAACATGTCTAAGTCTAGATAAAGTGTACTAAAATTGTTATCATCTATTTAATTTATGTGTGTAACTTAGAAGACATAAAAATATAGTTAATGCTATATCTAATGACTTACAGAGAGTCAAGATAGAATGTCAAGGGAAAGAAGGGGCAAGAGCAATGTGGGTAGAGTGTGACCAAGTTTCCATAAAAGCAAACACCCCATCAGATCTACTTGTGTACCTGTGACTGTGTATACATGTCACAGCAGAGAAACCTAGGGAAGGATACACGTGTCTATTAACTTTGGATACCTTGGGGGAGCAGGAGCAAAATATGAGGGTGGGACTCTGCATGTTAACTTTTTCATTATACAAATTTGTATTTTTAGACATGTAATAAAAAAGAATTTCATAGCTTTGGAAATTAGTAAATGACATAGACATATATTTTTAAATAGGTGAAAATTCTCTATGACAGACAAAGGTTTTAATCACTGAAAGGAGAGCATACCACAGACAGTAATAATCACAATCAGTGGATTTCTTGCATGTTCTTGGAGCCAATGTGCTCTTCTGGTGTCTGTAACTAGAAATGACCAGAAATAATTTGGGGAAGTCAATCACCTCTTGCAAACACACGTCCACAGCTAAATGAAGGAGAATGGACACCATGTGCAATTCACTAGGTAACTCATGTGCCTCTAGAAGATTCTCTTTCCCGGATATGCTGCCACTACCTCCTCCCCACCTTGCCACACCGAATAACCCACCCTTGTGCATTCTAGGCCCTTTTCAGGACTGAGCTTAGATGACATCAACTGAGAAGATAGTTGATGAATAGAAGAGAGTTTGATGAAAAGATTTCAGAAAGCAGTACCTCCCCAACCAGCCTCTCCCCAACCTGGGAATGCCAACCTCTCCCACTCTGATACCTCTGAGAATCTCTGATTTTCCTTTTGGATCCTTAGGAGACTGCTGAATTCACCTGTCCTGAAAGCCTTCACTGCCCTCTACCTCTGACGCTGTTCCATGCAGGAGCTGTCTCTGTCACTCTGAGAAATCCACACAGGACAGCCTGTGGTTGGAGGTGCTCATTCTGGAGGTCCTGCCCTCCCTGCCTGTGTCCCGAAGGCTTCCCTGTGACAGTAGAGGTCTCATCTTCCAGGGAGATGGCTACGCCCCTGTCATGTCCAGACCTGGGACCTGAAGCTACGGCTGAGATTTGGGCTTTTCTGTCCACTACTTAGTCTGGGCCTGAATCTGCCCCTTCCCACCCTCACCTCTGATCACCTGTGTTCTTGCTGTTCTCTCTGGGTTTACAAGCCTGCCCTCTGCTTCTTTCATCTGAGTCAACCTTTTTCTTCAGTTCTTTGACCTCAGGACATGTCAGGTTAGACCACAGAAAGAAGAAAAAATATTAGCAAGTTTCATTAACATGTGGAAAACCTGAAAGAATAGCTTGATTTAGAGGAGAGGAAAAAGTTCCAAAGCTCTACTCCTTACCTTAGGACATGCTATACAGAAAATATCCTGCAAGCACTGGATCAACTCTTATCCAGAAATGGAAAACACCCAGGAGGATTTTGCTACACCAGCTCCCCCTTCCACTCCCCTAATCCTAATCGTAAACCCAAATTCACCCTGTGAGGACAGAAGACATGACCGGGGTGAGCTCCTTTTTCTCCACCCCGCCCTCCTGTCCTCCTCCCAAGCCCTGCTTCTTTCTCTGCCTGCAGGCTGCTGGGAAGGGACCCAGAGGCCTTGGTTTAGGGCTTTATGTTCACTGCTCACCTGCGGGCAGGTTCCGCTCAGTCTGCGGCTTCTCTGATTCCTTCTCCTGCAAAGAACTCAGTGACACCCCATGACCGTCACACCTCCCTTAGAGCTGTCCTTGCAGGGACCCCTCAGCCTCCCAAGTCCCACTGAAATCCCATTTCCCTTTCCCTACTTATGCTATGCTCATCCTCAGAGTTCTGAGACCTCATCATCCAGGTGAGGCCTGTCCTCTCCTCTTCTGGGCCAGTGGAGCCTCTGAGGGGACCTGGTGTCTGCGGTCAGCCATCTGGGGCTTCCTCCATCCAGATCCTCCTAGGGCTGGAGCTCTCTGTGTATTCGGGGTAGGAGGGTGGGGATCTTCCAGGGGAGCTGGGTTAAACAAAACTGAATGGAGGTCTCTCCTGAAGGGCCCACACTTCCAGCCCAAAGGCCCTGCTCCTCCTAGTCCGGGGGTGCTAGAGGGTCTTCTGGTGCTTCCCGCTCTGGCCTTAGTGCTGCACCTGCACCCTCTGTAGCCTGAACTTCTGCCTCTGCAGCCTCTCCAGCTGGTCCCTCAGCCTCTTTAGCTCCTCTCTCTGCTTCTCCAGCTGCTCCTCCAGGTGCCTGCAGACCCACACTCTCCCTCACCTCCCTCTTCTTGGCGGCCATCAGGCAGCGTCTGCCCACCTGGCGGCAGCATTCGGGCCTACAGGGGACTGAGGGTGGAATCTGGAAGGCATTATGCTGAGTGAAATTAGTCTGTCGCAAAACGACAAATACTGTATGAGACCACTATTGTAAGAACTCATGAAAAAGTTTAAACGCAGAAGAAAACATTCTTTGATGGTTAAGAGTGTGGGGAGTGAGGGAGAAGAAAATTCACTAACATTGTGAAAATGTCAGTTCTACCCAAAACCATCTACAGATACAATGCAATCCCAATTCCAATTCCAAAGACAGTTTTTTTAACAGTAACTGTAGACAAATATCATCTTAGGTGAAGGGAAGGACAACACACAATACGGGGGAAGTCAGCACAACTGGACTAAACTAAAAGCTAAGAAGTTTCCTGATCACAACCAAATACTTTGAGGGACAGGAGAGCAGGGGCGGTGGTCTGGGGACCATGGATTCGGGGGACGTGTAGGTAATTGGCATAAGGAAGTTTATTAAGAAAATGTTCTGCATCCAGTTTTGGTGAATGGCATCTGGGGTCTTCCAAGCTAGTAAGCCGCCATCTAAAATTCAGAGATAAGAGGTTTGGGAGAAACCACAGCCCATCACACTCCGTTATCATTCCCTGAACTCACATTTCTCTTTCCAATAGAATGGTAACCTCTTTGAAGGCAGGGAAAACTTTCAATTCATTTTTATTACATACTTATTATTAAGTTTCCCCCAATCCTCCCAACATCTCCAAAAGCTGCCATGTTTGTCTTGTTTAGGTTCAAACTGGGCCCTCGAAACTGAACAATGTCAGCAATGATGTCACACAAGTGTTATGGAAGCCTTGGTGCTCACTCAGATCCAACTGCTCTTTGGAGAGGTTGTCGATCTGAGGTCTCCTGTGGGAGAGCAACTTAAGCTACCAGTTCACAGAGAGTGATTCCTCAGTTGGAGTTCCCAACTCGTGAGAGCTTGGAACAGAGGGGTGAACATCCTTTGGGGGACCTTTTTTTTTTTTTTTTGGTTTACCTTCACCCAGTCAGGATGAAATGGCAATATGGGAAGGAGAAACCTCTAAGACTCGAGGTAGGGGTGGGAGAAAAATTCTTCCTGATTGACAGGAGGTGTGTGGCAAAGAGTCTGATTTCACCAGACAAGATTTGGAGACAAGATATGGATTTTGAGTGAGGAGATGAAGTGGCTCTCCCAGAGAAAGTACTTGCTGTCATTTAGTAGACAACAAAACAGTGATATGAATAAAGGAATGAGTGAGTGAACCAAAGAACACTACTGTAACTCTAAGGGCCTTTCTGAGTAGGCACAGACTAGCTACTCAATTGTTCAGGCTTGGGAACCTCCTATGTTGAGGAAGCCACTGGGCAACTGGGACGGGGGTGAAGGGTGTTTAGGGAGATCAGTTATTCATTTGTATCATATTTTCAAATAAGATTGAATTAATATGTCATGTCAGGAATAACGAAAGAAGTAAAATTTCTCAGGAGCTTATGAAAGTGGGTGGCGTGAGGAAGCACTGTGTCTGTACCACTGTGAACTATGCTGTCCCAGCCTGGGCTTGGGCGGAAGACCCCATCCCCCTAGATCCAGGGAATCCCCTTCTCCTCTTCCAAGGCTTAACACCCAGTCACAGCAAAGCCTCACTTCAAGATAGCATTTTAAATTCCTACTCTACTTAATTTAAAGTATAGGTCAAGGAGGTAAAGGTGCCTAGGTGATGCAGTTTGTGCTCGACAGCTCACCTAAAAGTAGGAGTACTGGGAGGAAAAGTCCTGGCGATCTGCTTCTCTTAAGATTACAGTCAAGAAAACCCAATGGAGCAGTTCTACCCTGAAACACATGGGGTCGCCACAAGTCAGAATCGACTTCATGGCAACTGACAACAACAAACTGAACCTGAGCTTCTGTGGTTCCTAATTGTACACCCTTTCATCAGCCAGTGTCTGCCCTCCTCCATCTTTTCAGCTGCTTGCCCATGCTGCCCTGGACCGCCCCAGCCCTGTTTCCTGTTTCCTCCTTGGTCCTCTGCCTGGCCGCTAACTTGCTTCTGAGAGCTTTCGCTACTTTCCACCCCACACCACACTCACACACCCAACCTGGCTCCGTCTGTTTTCTCTCTTCATCCTGAGGTCTCGAATCCTTCCCTCATGTTCAGAAATGTACATAGATAGACCTTATGTTGACACGTACAACCCTCCTAGACAAACACAGGTGAGGTGGTTGTGTCTTAGCCTCTCAGGTTTGTGGCGTCAAGGCTTTCGGCCAAACATATGTTTTCTGCATCACTCTGAAGTCACTCATCTAATAAGGACATTTAAGGGGCTACTGTTCAATTGTTTTCAAGAGGAAACAATTTTAACCTATTACTGTGGCTTGGTTAAGAAGGGTACAAGGAAGAGGTATACCTGTCAGGGTCTTAACTAAATATACAAATTATTCTCTAACGTTTAAGTATAATTCCTTCTATGAAAGACTTCCCTTAAAAAGAGGTGAAAATTTCTCCCATTTGCGTGTTTAAATTTACTAAGAAAATCACTTTCATAGGAAACTCCTTTTGGAGAAGTCACAAAATATTATAAAAGTTCAAGAAAATGAGGTCATTCCCATGTTCCAAAGGAGCAAATTCACTGAACATTCTGCAAATAAAGGGGGGAGGGAGCACATTGGATGATCTTCTATTTACAAATATAAAATCCCAAGACATGTTATAGTGTTTTTAGAGTAAACATTTTTGTTATAAGGTACTACTATCATTAGTGTCATTGTGCCCAGGGGATTCTGTCTCCCACAGCAGCGCCCCCAAGGGGAGTGAGGGGTCCCAGGACAGAGGGAGAATTGATGAGAGGATGGTGGTGATGGACAGGCCCCAGGGATCCCTAAGACCAAATCCTTGGGCTCATAGATGAGTCTTCCCAAGACCCAGAGATCAGTCTTCCCAAGGCCCAGACTCGATAATGAGCAGAAAAGGCCAAGTTTCAGCCACAACAGCAAGTATTAGGAACTGGGAAACCCTGGAGGTGCCAGGGGTATGTCCTTCCCTCGGTGATGAGACCCCAAGTGGCACAGGGAAGCCCTCAGGGGCAAGGAAGGAAGGGCAGAGCCTCCAGGACAGGCATTTCCAACCACAGGCTGCCCTGTTTGTACTTCTCAGAGTGACAGACTCTCCTGCGAGGGACAGGGTCAGAGACGGAGGAAGCGAGGGCTTTCAGGCGAGGTGAATTCTGAAGTCTCCTGATGATCAAACAGAAAGCCCTGGATGATCAGAGGTACAAGAGAGTGAGGGGGCTGGCATTCCCACAGTGGCCATAGGCTGGCTGAGGGGGTCCTACTGTCCCTGGAGCTATTGGTCAAAATATTTTTCCTTAAAAGCTGCATCTTTCCAGTTAACTTCCTCTATGTTCAGTCCAGGAAAAGGTGTAGCATGCAAAGGGTACGTTTTCCAGCAGAGCAACAAATGGAAGGAAGTGGTAGTGGCATATCAGGGAAAGAGAATCTTCTAGAGACACATGAGTTACCTAGTGAGCTGCATGTGGTGTCCAGCCTTCCTCCTTTATCTGTAGACATGTACCTGCAAGAAACGTTTGAGGAGTAACTTCATGGACCCTTACAAAATTCTCGCTGGTCATTTCCAGGTGTAGAGACCAGAAGAGCTCATTGTCTCCAAGAACAAGCGTGAAATCTGCTGGGTCTGACTGTTGAGCAGTCTGTGGTGTGCTCTTCTTCCAGTGATTAAAATCTTTGTATCTGTTGTTAAAGATATTTTCCCCGTTCAAAAAAAAAAATCCAACAAAATGTTTTTAAAATAATGTATCTATGATGATGTTTATCAACTTTCAAAGCTCTGAAAGTCTTTTGTATAACACCTCTAAGGGTACAGATTTGTATAATGAAAAAGTTACAGTCATGGTCCCACCCTCATATGTAATTTGGTCCTGCACCCCCAAGGCGTCCAATGTTAATAGACACGTGTATCTTTCCCTACGTTTCTCAGCTGGGACACATACACACAGTCACAGGTTCACAAGTAGATCCCCTGGTTTGTTTGCTCTAATGGAAATTGGGTCATACTCTACCCACGGTGCTCTGTAAATTGCTAATTCCCTGAAGGTCATTAGGTATGGCACTAACACTGCCTTTTTGGGTCTTCTAAGATTGAACTCATATTTACACATAAAGCATTTAAATAGATGAGAACAATTACTGTATACACTATCTAGACTCATACATAGCACTACTACAGTGGAAACACATATCACCAGTGCTTTCTAAGTCCGCTCTTCCTGCATGTTCTAACTCCCCCGCCCCCACCAGTCCTTTTCCAGAAGTGAATCCAAGGTAATTCAGGTTAACAATGTGGTAAGTACTCTCTCTTACCCTTGCTTATACGAGCACACACAGACACAAATGTATCTTCGTCTGCTCCTTTACACACTCACATAAACACAAACAGGTATTCAAGCATACTCAAACAATTGCTATTGCTTTACCCTAATGTGCTCATTTTATACAGACTTCTCTGCACCTTCATTTTCTCCTTCAATAATACTTCACAGAGATTTCTCCTGTTTAACTACCAGAGTTCTTTTTCATTCTAATGACTCAAACTTTATTGATTTAGCTCTACCATAAATTATCTATCTTTCCACCATCCATGGCAGTCGATTTTGCCGTTATTAACAATAACCGTCCTTTGTATACTAGAGGATTTGCTTCCATGGGATAGATTCCAAAGGGTGAGATTTCTAGGTCAAAGAATGTTTCAAAATTACAGAGCCATGTCCGTGTCTTTCCCCTAAAGGCTGTCATAACGCCCCTTTCCAGCCATGTCTGAGGCACCCTTCTCCCCACAGCACCCCCCGGCCCCAGCCATAGGTGGTGTAGATTTTTAAATTGTGCCAGTTTCACTGGGACTTTGATATTTTCTTCACTACCAGTGTTTTTGAACAACTTTGATTATGCTTATTGGCCATTCGTATTTGCTCTGAACGGTCTTTTGAATTCATTGCTCATTTTGCAAGTCCTCAATTTTTGTCTTCCTTGTATAAAATGGAAATAGTTGTTAATCCTTATCACCGACATTTCCCATAATTTCCCAAATCCATCGCTGATGTATCACATTCTTAGAAGTTTTTTTTTTTTTTTTTTGCCCAGAATGATCAGTTGAGTCAGCAGCGTTTATAAGATAAACCATAATTTTCCTGAGTTGAAATACCACCTCTGTATTAACGGTTATTATGATAATCTTTGTGGATTTGCTACTTCGTTTCCTTGGTCTAGCTTTCAGTTCCTATGCTATGTAATATTTGTTCCATTAGTTGATGAAGCAGCCTCCTTCTTTTTCATGTTTTTGTTGTCTGTTCTTTCGTATCTGTTATACTATTTGCATCTTAAGATTACTGTATACAATTCAACAAATAACTAGGTAAATATTCTAATGGGAATTGCAATACATTTGTATGTTGGTTTTGGGGGACTGTCATTGATTAAACAAGACTTCCCATTTGATAAAACATATTTTTTGCATTATTAAGGTTTAATTTTATTTCCTCCTCTACTTCAAATAGGCTCTTTTCTGTTCCAGTCAAAACAACATTTTCCTAAGTAGTTTACGGTTTTGGACACAATTTGATGCAATCATGTAGTAAAGAAAATTGTCTTTATTCCTCCCACCCTGAAACTTCCAATTTTGGGCACTGTGTCTAGATTGGAGAGAAGTCATTGATTTTGGTATATTTGGCTTGTCAGTTTACCAAAATTTTTATCCTCATTTTCTAGGTATGCAATTATATTATCATCATAAAAAGAAGAAAATCTGTTTTAATATTTAATTCATTCCTTAACTTTTCTAGCTCATTAATGCACCTAGAAAAGTATGTTGGGTCATAAAAGTAATAACAGTATATTTGTCTACTTCCAAATTTTATTAGCATGAATGGAGTATTTTTCCATTTATCTAATATCTACTATGTTTTATGATAATTTTTTATGCCCCAGTAGATAATATATTGACCTGCTGACCGTTACAGTAATGACATACACCTTGTTTCTGACAGTTAAGTGCTTCCACCTGGCTTCTGCTGCTCTGGGACCCCATTATTCCCATTGCTACTAGGCAGCTGTCTCCTACCCACAACCTAAGCCTCCAGAGGACAGACATCGCTAAGTTTCACTTTGCTGCTGCTCCCCTCCACCGTGCATTCCTTATTGTTCTGATGAGAGGAGTGTCCTTCAGGACTTCTCAAAAATGGTCTTAAGAAAACTCACTCTGGATGTCCATGTATTGGAGACTTTCCCCCCATTTTTCAACATCTGACACAGCAGTAACGGCATTTTGATTTCATAGAATGTGGACCATTGCCTTTTCCAAGCTTCCAAGCGCAATCCCTGTAGCATATTAAACCCATTTCCAGAACCCCCACAATGGCAATAAATCCTTTTTAGGAGAGAGTTCCCCCCATATCAACAAACTCTTCTTGACCCAACTTTACATTAAACTCCCCTTGACTCAGCACCTTCAGCACTCGTCCCTCAGCACACCCCAGTCCTGCTCACACAAGGCAGCCAGGTCTTGCAGCTCCTTCAGTGTACAGTCCCTCCCCCCAACCACAACCAACACTTCCCCGGTGGCTATGCTGGTATCTGACAACTAAGTATCTGGACAAATGCATGGGATGCTATCTCAGGACTCTGCAAAGGAAGTGGTTGAAGGTGGCTGGGGGAGGAAACCAGAACATAAAGTATGAATATTCCAGAGGCTGAAATTAAATGAGCCCAAATCTCATAACTACACTCAGGTTGTGGATAGAAATAGGTCCAAGACAATCCTTCTTTCTCTCATGCGGGGGGAAGACGGTCTGTAAAGGAGAGAGATGGGCGGGCAGGCAGGCAGAGGGGCAAACACCTAATACTCTAAGCCCAAAGAGTGTAGAGGAACGTCTGTTACGTTTTCTGTCTCTATCATACCATTATTTGGCCCCATAGACAGACCCAGTCACTTAACCGCGTGGCAGAATGAAGAGATTAAAGCCCCAACATTCTTGCCAGTGGACCGGGAAGGTAGCCCCTCAGAAGGCAGAGAGCCTCAGAGAGATAGAGAGGAAGCAGCTCAAGACAGGGATTTCATAAAGTCGCACATAAAGTCACCTCTAAGTTGACTCGATGGCAATGGGTAAGTTGCACATGCATAGATCTGATCCTAAGAAGCATTGTAAACCTTTGAGCACTGTATTATGGGTTAGAACACCATCTAGGTCCCAGACTGAGTGGCACTCACATAGATAAGTCCTCAAAATATTTTCGTCCTCTTAAGCTTTGAAAACTCAAAAGACATTTGAGCCACAGCATACAGGAGATGAGACAGAACTTGCAGCCTGAACATAACTGGGTCTATTTCTTGCTAAAACAAGCAAACAAAAAAATGACAATTTCCATAAGGTTAAAGCAGGACTCACAGCACTGGCATAACAGAAAAAGTGTAAAAAGGTATTGTAACCGTGCTCTAAGAAGTAACAGGAAGAGTTTTTTTTTTTTTTTTTAACAAATGGCAATGTAAATATTATCACTAAAGAAAAAGAAGGTATTTACAAATGACAATTTTTGATGTGAGAAAAATTTAGGTATGAATACACTAATAAAAAAAATTTTTTTTAGAAATTAAAAATTCACTTGATGGGCTCAATAGCAGAATGTAGATGGTATTCTGTGTAGGTGTTAAAGTATTTGAAAAAATCTGGGCTGAACAGTTCCCAATTTTGGTGAAAGACAAACTTACGAATTTAAGAAGCTCAGGACATGCCAACAAATTAAATTCAAAGAACTTTATGCCCAAATAAGTTATAATCAACTGTAGAATAGCAAAGACAATGAAATGCCTTGGAAGAAGTTAGAGAGAAAACAACACATTTCACAAAGGGGAAGAAAATTTTCAATTACTCTACAGTTCTCATCCAAAACCATGGAGGTCAAAAGACTGCAACAACATTTTTTCAGTGCTGAAAGAAAAGAATCGTTAACTCAGAATTCTATATCCAGTGAAAATATCCATCAGGAATAAAGGAAAATAATGACATTCTCAGCTGAAGGAACTCTAAAGAGAATTCATAACCACCAGACTTAGTTTAAGCACTAAAGGAAGTTCTTCAGGTGGCAGACTCGGAATTTCAGGAATTATAGAAAGCAGCACAGTGCTAAGTATCTGGGTGAACACTCTATGCCAACCTTGCTGTCACTACACAACATGGCGCAGGACTGCCCTCTTTGGAAAGTCTTTACAGCTTGGTGCAAACACTTTGGAATACACTCTTGGTGGCGTATCAGTACTAGAGAATGAAATTTACTTTGAAAATATGAGAGATGTCTGTAGCCACATCTGATGAAAAACTGGATAATAACATTTTGGACACCGAATGAAAGATGGTAGCAAACAAACAAACAAACAAAATGAGTCTGAATTCCCATGTGCCCATGAGCCGGCTCTGAAGGCCTTCCCCAGGGAGGCATTTCAAATACATCTGGAGCAATGGCAGCATCAGGGAATGAAGGCTATATACCTCTCCTCTGGCCTTCTCTGAAGGGTAACCACTTGCTTAAGTACCAAGCTTAGTGGTTAACATATAGTCATTCTGTAGACAGTCTAGCTAAGAATTACAATGCCTCCTTGAGAGGAAAGCATTTTATACAAATGACATAAACAAGTGCCTCAAAGACAAAGTTATAGTAAACCAAGGCATTTCCTATCAGTCTTTACCTGAGAGGGTCTTTGTAAGGATTTCCAGCGGCTCAGAAAAAAGAACAGAGTAAACTCTGTCTTCTTTCACCTCTTCCCTCCTCAAGAAACAGGAACTGGTGCTAAGATGTCAGGGGTCAAGCTCCAAACTCCTCTCCTGGTCCCGTATCTAAGTTGTGTAATAGCACCAGACAATGAGCTATAAGAAGATGAACCCAAGGAGTATTTCCAGTCTGTGACAGGTTTGCCTTCCAGTGAAATCCTGTTTCAAATCGCTAGACCAGTGGAGGAGCTCTGGTCCTCTGACCTGAGAGAAGGACAGGGTGGGGTTGTCAGAACCTCCTTGACCATCATTCTCCCCAAGAGGTTTTAGAGACTCGTTCATGTCATAACTCAAGGACTATTACTGCCCAGTTGCATAACTGCGGAAAAAGACTTTCTCCTTTGAAGGAGCAAAGGGCCCAGGAGGGGCAGGTGTGAGGCTTTTCTCTTTAAGTCAGCTTTGTGGCTTCAGGTCACTGGCCCCTGGCCACCTTCACAACCTGCCTTTTGAACTCATCCTCATCTCTCCCTCCCAAATTCCCCCAGCACCCTGGGCTGTGGCTTCTGCGGGTTTCAATGGTGTCCTTTCAGTAGCTCCTTGCTCTCCGCTGAGGGAGCAAACCCACAGTGCCCTTAAGTGTCCTTCAGTAGGAACATTGCTGAGGGTACACGATGGCCTGACTGATCCTTAGACCCAGATGGGCAGAACTTTGGGCGGGGGGTCATTGTCCAGAAGTCTCAGCTTCCTTTAAGTGGCTCCAAACTTCAGTGTGTTGACTGCCCAATACACAGGTGGGGGAAGCCTGTGGAAGATTCTCAGTCCTAGTTTCACCCAGCACTGGGCAAACCCTAAGGGGGGAGAGCAGTGAGATTCCTGAGGATCTTTATTCTAAAGTTCTCAAAGCAGCTGATATAGTCTTAAGAGGTGGGAGATGAGAAAGCTTGGGACCATGGGAGGGTGGCAAAAGAAGGAGACTCCTATCACTCCCTCTGCGGTCTTGAGTAGTCCTTTCTTCCTTCCTCCCTTCCTTCCTCACACCCTCCCCCTTCCTTCCTTTCTCTTGCTTTTCCTCCCTTCCCTTCCTCCCTCCCTCCCTCTGTCGCTTCTTTCCTTCCTTCCCTCCATCCCTCCCTTTCTCCCCGCTTCTTCCCTCTTCTTTTTTTTTTTTTTAATGCATCTCAGACTCCAAGCAGGCATTTGTTGCTAAAATCATATTTCTCTGTGTTAACTTATGATCCTTAACTTAAATCTGGAGTATGTAGCTCATTTTGATAATTCCTCTTCTGTCTGCACAGAGAAGAGACTGCTCACAGCCAGTGATGAGAGGGGAGGAAACAAATTCCTTAGCCAGAGCAGGCTCTGCTGTTTCCTGTACTAGGGGTGACGCCCCTGGGGAGCCTTTCCCAGGGCAGCAGGGCAGGCAGTGAGTCCAGCCTGGGGCTGCGGCCAGGCTGTGTGGCCTCTGTGGCTTTGATTTCTCCTCCTGGAAGGGTACCCTGTGGGCTTCCCATGGGAGGACCCTGACTCCATGGGTGACCACAACTCACTGCCCTGCCTCCTGTCCTCCTCTGGACCCATGTCCTGATAGGCCTTCTTCCCTCCTTCCCAGTATAAGCATTGTGATCAAGCGGGGCAGAAAAAGTCCTCAGGGCCAGACCCTGGGCCTTGCCCTCCGTGGCCTTAGGCTTCCCCGAGTTTTGGTGGGACCTGTAGCCTGGCGGGGGTCTGGGGCCTTGAGGTGCTGGACTGGCTGGGCCTGTCCCAGAAGGCACAGCAGGCCGGGCTCTGTCCAGCAGCCCCACGGGTTTGCGACGGGGCTGCCCCGGGCCTCGCGCCACCCTCGCGCCCCTCTCCGCGCAGCCCCGCCCCCCCCAACTGCCCAACCGGCGCCCTCCCCGCCTTCTGGTTCTAGAAGTGTGTTCTCTTGCTGCATAGATGCAACTGGGCACCGCACTGCACACAGAGTCAATCCCACCTGGGTTGAAGACTTGAACATAAAACCCACAACTTTAATACTACCAGATGGAGGAGGAGGGAAGGGATGAAAAAAGAAAGTAAAGAAAAAAAGTTTTAGCAAAAGAACAATTAGAAAAATAAGTATTAGAAGATTATATGCTCACATTATGGATTCACGGAGCCTGTGCACACAAAACTGCTTGGATAGCATACTGTGATATCTTTCTTTGGAAATAAGACTTAGATACGGGGATTGGTGCCAGGAATAGTTGCAGAGGCTGACTTTGGGAAAAGGGGGAAAATTTGGCATTGATTAGTTGGTCTGAATGAGGCTGAAAACCATGAAAATCAAGATAATATTTAAGATAGAATTCTAGTAGCCTAGAACAGGCAGCAGAAATTTTTCTAATTACTACCAGAAGAGGCCTTTAATCACTAAACAACATGGATCAATAGTTCAAGATCTCTGTACAAAGAAAATAATGGGCCTAGATAATTTTCAGTCAGGTTACCATCAAACATGCAAGAAACAGATAATTTTAAACTTGTACATAGGCAACAAAGAATAGAAAACCATGAGACACTCCTCCAACTGGATCTTAAGGCTAGTTTAATAAGGATAACCAATTACAGAAGGATGGTAGAAGAAGAGTTACAGGACAAGCACACTAAATAACTGAGATGCAAAAACCTACGTGAAGTGCTGGCAAAGGAAATCTGGCACAGAATAAAACATATAATATGCCATGATCAAGATGGTTTATTGTAGGCATGCAGGTTTGAGAGAACATTAAAGATTTAATAATTTAATTCACCACATGTATAGGTGAAAGAAGAAAAGACAGGGTCACCTGAAGAGATGGGATAAAGCAGTTGATAAAATCCAGTCACTGTGAGAGATAAGAACTCTGAGCAAACATGAAACAGGAAAGGAGTTGCCTGACCTGGAAAACTATAATTAATATGGTATTAACTGGAAATGTTGGACATTTCCTTTAAAATTAGCAATAAAATAAGAATGCTTTGTATTATTTTTATTAAACATTTAAAATGGAGATCAAACTCATACAATAAGACACAAAACAAAAAAGAAAGAAAAGGCATAACTTTTATCATATGTAGATTACAGAGCAGTCTCCATAGAAAAAAATTCAAAACTATAGAAAGTATTGTAATTAATAAAAATTAATCATACATATGAGGAACCCTCGTGGCACAGAACCCTCGTGGCACAGTAGTTCTGTGTTCGGCTGCTCAGCGAAGGATGGGCGGTTCCAACCCACCAGCCGCTCTTCAGGAGGAAGATGTGGCAGTCGGCTTCCGTAAAAATGTACAGCCTTGGAAACCATATGGAGCACTTCTACTCTGTCCTACAGGGTGACTACGAGTTGGAATTGACTGGAAAGCAGTAGGTAATCATAAATATAAAATAAGAATATGTATTTTCACCACAATTAAAAATCAATCAATCAAATTTCTATCCATCAGCACGAAGCTGACCCTGCCAAGGCTCTCGGGTGAGAGCAGAGGACACTGAGAGGGAAAGAGCAGGATTCTGGTGGGCCGCACCGAGGAGGAAGGGGGCAGGGTGGTTCAGTGGTTGAATCCTTGCCTTCCATGCAGGGGACCCCAATCAATTCCCGGCCCGTGCACCGCACGCACGGTTACCACCATCTGTCAGAGGAAGCTTGCTTGTTGCTGTGAGGCTGAACAGGTTTCAGCAGAGCTTCCAGACTAAGAGGAATGAAGAAGAAAGAGGTGGCAATCTATTTTTGAAAATCAGCCAGTGAACACACTACGAATCAAAACAGTCCCATCTCGCTTTGCATAGCATCACCATTAGTCAGGGGCTGAGTAAAGAGCAGCTAACACCAACAACGAATACCAAGGAGGAAAGAACATTACTTTACTTTGGGCTAAATTTATCATCTTGGTACCTGTAGGAGTTACAATAACAACAACAAAAACAAAGTGACTATTGGGTGGCTTTAAAAGAGAAATATATTTTCTCACAGTTCAGGAGGCCAGAAGTCTGAATTCAGAGCATAGCTCCAGGGGAGGGTCCTTCCTCCTCTATTTCAGCTTCTAGAAACTGCCAGCAATCCTTAGAGTTCCTGCACTGTAGAGGCATTTGTCTCCACCCTCCACCATCTGCCTTCCTCTGCCCCGTGTGTATTTCTGTGTCTATTCCACACATTTTCATAGCTCAGAAGTGAATAGGTTTAGGACCCACCATACACTGTTATGGCCTCATTAACATAACAAAGGGAGCCCCCTATTTTCAAGCTGGGTCATATTTACAATTGCGGGAGTTAGAATTTCAACACACATTTTTGTGGGACACAATTCAGTCCATAACAATAGTCTTACCAGATATTCTGGATTGAGAGTCCTAGCAGGAGCAGCTGAGGATGATTCTAATTGTTTGCTACATTAGTTGGCTAAAGCTCGTAGCAAAGTTTGCCCATTCAAATGTCTGAGCAATTCATTAGGTAAGACCCGGCCAAACTTTCCTAAACATATCCATTGTGTGGAAGAAAACACATACTACCATTATGGAAGTCTGGAGAAATGCATTAATAAAAGTAGAATAGGGCTTGGGACCAAGAATTATTTCATGGCCTTGATAACATGTGATAACTGTTAGACGTCCACCTGGAGATGTCAGGTAATGATACTAACAACTAACATGTATTGAGTACATGCACTGGTGGTGCCAGGACCCTTGTGAGGGCTTCTTCTTTCTTACGATATTTGTTCTGCATGATAGCTGTATGAGGAATGTATCATTATAATGCACATTTTATACATGAAGAGGTCGATACAGAGATTTATGCTGACATTTGAGTATAAGTCTGGACCCAGGAGGAGTTGAAATGGCTGGAGGTGGAACCTTGACTTAATAAATAAGTGAATAGAAATGGAAGCACTACATCTGTGGAGAGGCTGCCCATGAGCCCAAGATTACGGTGCACTGGTATGGAAAACAGAATTGCGAAGTCATGAACCCTGTAGCCATAAGTAGCCCTCAAGGTCTTAGCAGAGCAATAAGGAAAAGAGAGAGAGCCAGAGGAGAGAAGAACACATTCCCTGAGTGACATAGGAGGCTTGGCCCTCTGCTATGTTCACATGTCATTCCTCATTTAACCCTTAGATTGATACAGTGTGTGAGATAGGTATTATTATTCACTTTTAACATTGCAAAAGTTTTATTTTCTCTGACTTAACAGTAATGAGTGTTTATTGAAACAAACGAGAAACTAGAGAAAAGTATACTTAAAGGGGAAATCTCATCAATTGACTACTATTATTTAGTCAGAAACTGAGGAAGTTGTTGTTGTTAGGTGCCATCCAGTCATTTTTGACTCATAGTGACCTGATATGACCGAACAGAACTGCTCCATAGGTTTTTCTAGGCTGTAATCTTTATGGAAGCAGATTGCCAGGTCTTTCTCCCATGGAGGTGCCTTGTAGGTTTGAACTGCCAACCTTTCAGTTAGCAGGGAGCTCTTAACCTTTGCACCACCAGGGCTCAGGAGATAGAAAATAGAACATCATTAAAAGAGTCAAGCAGAATGGTGGTGGGAGTATTTCTAATACAGGGCTTAGCTGCTACCAGTTAGGAAAGCAGACAGAAGTATATGATCTACAAGGAAAAATGGCACATTATTTCTGACCCCTTTTTTTACCCCAGCCCTCACTCTCACCTCCCACTTTGGCCTGCCTAGTGAGCAATAAACACAAGAAAAGGGGCTAGACATCTTTGGTCATCATGCAAATGCAAATATAAAGCAACAATATTATACTACCCCATACCAACCAGGATGGGTAAAATAAAAAAGATACTAAATACCAAATTTTGAGTAGAATGGAGGAACTGGAACTCTAATCTACTGCAAGGGAGAGTGTAAACTGGTATAACCATTTTAAACAATTATTTGAACCTATCTATAATTTATAATTCAGCAAATTTACTTCTAGACAAATACCCATCAAAAATGAAAATATATGTTCACCAGAATACATATACTTGTAAATATCCTCCAAGGCATGAATATATTCCTTATAAATGCCTATGGCTTAGGGTGTTATTCCCTGTGGATAGTAAAGTTGATATACAGATTCATCTTCATATGGAAAAAATCTAGAGCCCTTTGTAGAACAAAATAGCAAATCCCAGAGAATCATGTTCTCATGGCTTAAGACATCCTTGTGGTTTCTATTTACACCTCTCCTGCTTTGAGGCTGGAACACATAGACCCAGTTATGAAATCACCCTTGCTTGTTAGTTTTGCAAAAATCCCGCACACCTCAAAATTTTTGTGAGTTTAATAGAGAAAAGATCACAGATGGATAAATAAAAAAAAAAGAGAAAGGGTATATTTTGCACCAAAGCAATATATTTAAAATGAAATGGTGAGAATGGTGGGCTTCCTTTTTCTGAAAATGCTTTTCAATTTGTTTGATGGTGGGGAGCAGAGGAACGAGACGGTTTATTCAAGAAGTAGTTTTCTGGGCAATTTGGTAACTACCTAAACAATAACCTCTAAAAATAAATATTTTGATCCATTGACTTGCTGCTTACACCTGCTTATTTCCAGTTAGATCACATATTTAAATTTAAAATACAAAAAATAAAAAATTTTTAAGAAACTATGGCATTTTTGCTTAATTTTTTAACTGATAAGGAGGAAGTGCATTCTAAAATACTCAAAGTCATAAAATAGAAAGGTGATAAGTTAGGTGTAAGAAAATATAACCAAATAGAGAAGTAGTAACTTTGGCAAAGGATAAAAGAGTACACAATACTGGGGAAACCAGCAGAACTGTATAACTCAGGGTCATGGTAGCTCCATAAACACATCCAAACTCCCTGAGGGACCAAATTACTGGGCTGAGGGACCTGGGGACCATGGTCTCAGGGAACATCCAGCTCAACTGGCATAACATAGTTTATAAAGAAAATATTCTACATTCTACTTTGGCGAGTATCGTCTGGGGTCTTAAAAGCCTGTGAACAGCCATCTAAGATACTCCACTGGTCTCACCCCTCAGGAGCAAGGGGGAATGAAGAAAACCAAAAACACGAGGGGAAGATTGGTCCAAGGGACTAATGGATCACAACTACCATGGCCTCCACCAGACTGAGTCCAGCACAACCAGATGGTGCCAGGCTACCACCACTGACTGCTCTGACAAGGATCACAATAGAGGGCCCCAGACAGAGCTGGAGAAAAATGTAGGAAAAAATTCTAACTCACAAAAAAAGACCAGACTTACTGGCCTGACAGAGACTGGAGAAACTGCAAGAGTATGGTCCCCAGGCATCCTTTTAGCTCAGTAATGAAGTCACTCCTGAGGTGTGCCCTTCAGCCAGAGATTAGAGATTATGGCCCACAGACACCTGCTAACCCAGAACTGAAGACACTCCCAAAGTCTACCTTTCAGCCAAAGATTAGACAGGCTTATAAAACAAACAATAACACACGTGAAGAACATGCTTCTTAATTCAATGAAGTGTATGACACCAAATGGGCATCATCTGTTCAGGACAACTGGAGGAATGGACACAGGAAACCTGAGGTGTAAAGGGAAAGTGGGAGCATGCTAATATATAGTGGGGATTGCAACCAACGGCAACAAAACAATTTGTGTATAAATTTTTGAATGAGAAAATAATTTGTGCTGTAAACTTTCACCTAAAGCAAAATAAAAATGTATCACTCATAAAGGCAAACTTAAATAAACAGAAGCAATACATCAATAGGGGTTACTATAAAATCCCCAATTAATAAATGGGCAAGGTCAATGATTCCACTTTAAGACAGAAGATTGAATACGCATACTTACCTCCTTTAATTCCTTAAAGTCCACTAAAATAAAAAATAGCCATAGAAAAATCATTTTTAAAGGAATTAATATGCAAGTATCAGACTGGGAGAGGCAACCAAGAACATTGATTCCTGAGCTGTCAGTAGGGCATGAGACCTGATTTGTAGTGTAAATACCCAAAAAGGCTCAGCAAATAATGACACCTCATCCTACTTTTGAAGTGACAGTGAATGTGATGCGAAAAACAATATAGTTGAAAAAACTTAATGTAATGGAAAATGGCAGAGTAGAAAGCACCAAGTATTGGTCTCTCCAGCAAAACAGCACTAAGCTTGAAAAAAAAAAGTCAGAATCATCTATTGCAGTGCTCTGCAACCTAATCAGATACTTAGGGCAACCAGAGAACTACTTGATGAAGAGAGTGGCTGCTGAGCTTTAGTAAGAGAGCAACATGGGGGAACGAGCTACCAGCACCCATTCCTCAGCATGACCACAGACATACGGGCAGTGGCTTTTATTCTTAGAGTGGCTAACTGATGCCAGCATGGACTATAAGAACCTTGTCCTCCAAATATTTGGAGTTGTACATTTTGGTGGGTCAGGTGGTTACTTGAGGGAACACTGAGGATATTTTTGCCCTGTTTTAGCCCCTTCAGGATCCAGTGGCTGAAAGAGATACAAACAAACAAAAAAAAACTTGTTGCCATAGAGTCATTTCCAACCAACAGCAACCCTATAGGACAGAATAAAACTGCCTCATAGGATTCCCAAGGAGCAGCTGTTGGATTTGAACTGCCAACCTTTTGATTAGCAGCCGAGCTCTTAACCACGGTGCTAACAGGGTTTCTAAAGAGATATACACACCTTTAAAAAAATCTCCATATTTAAGGAAATATCTGTAAGGTCACAAACTGACCACAGAGATAATGGAACAGATGCTTGACTGACCACTCACAGGTGAAATAAAGACATTACATACATAATTTAAAAATCCACTTTGCAAATGGATGGCTGAAGCCCTCAAAAAACAACAGCAGTAACCATGATGAGGGAGAGAATATAATTTCCAGAACTGCCACATTTTAATAGTCAAAGTTTCCATTTCTCAACAAAAAATTCCAGAGCATACAAAAAACCAGAAAAATATGGCTCATATAAAGTAAAGAAAAATATCTGACAGAAACAATCTCTGAGGGAGCCTAGACATTGGAAGTAGTAGTCAAAGACATTAAATCAAATATCTTAAATATGCTCAATGAAATAAAGAAAGCCATGAATAAAGAGGTAAATCACAAGAACAATGTATGAACAAATAGAAAATGTCCACAGTGGTATAAATCAAACCGGTTGCTATTCAGTTGAACCTGACTCATTGTGACCCTATAGGACAGAGGAGAACTGCCCCATATGGTGTCCAAGGAGAAGCTGGTGGATTCTAGCTGCCAAACTCTTAACCACTGCACCAGCAGAGCTCTAATAAAGATACAGAAACTTTTTTTTTTTCAGCTGTTGTGCTTTTCATCTTCATGATTTCCATTTGGTTCATTTTTATAGTTTCTATGATATAGTCTCACTCATGATGACATAGTTTCTATAATAAAGGAATTGAAACTATAAAAATGAACCAAATGGAAATTATGAAGCTGAAAACACAACAGCTGAAATAAAAATTCACTAGAGTGGCTCAATGACAGATTTGAACAGGCAGAACACAGAGTCAGCAAATTTGAAGACAAGATATTTGGAATTATCCAGTCTGAAGGGGGAAAAAAGAATAAGAAAAACGAACAGAACCTGCGTTTCCCGTGGGACATCAAACACGCCAGTAAACATATCACACCAAAACCAAACCCATTGCTGTTGAGTCGATCCCAACTCATAGTAACCTTGTAGGACAAAGTGGAACCAGCCTCATAGGGTTTCCAAGGCTGTAAATCTTTATGGGAGCAGACTGCCATATTTTTCTCCCGGCAACACATCATGGTCATCCCAAAAGTAGAGGATAGAGAGAAAGGTGCAGAAGCAAAAATAACAGCCGGACACTATCCAAATTTGATGAAAGACATAAATCATGCAGCACACTGGCCTTGGCTCAAACCCATGAGTTTCCAGGGTTTGAAGAGCAGCTATAGGGCAAGCCCCAAAGCCCAAGTCCTTTCAGTTCTCTACTTCTATCAGGTTTGGTATTGGCCAATGGCCAAAGCTGTCATAAGTTCAGTCGCAATTCAAGAGGTTAACAGACTTCTGCTTTTGATGAAAGCAGCTTCCAGGTCATTTTCCAAAGGCATGGAAAACAAACAGGAAAAATATATGGCCATACTGTATTCAGGTACAATAAATAAAAGCACTTGAGTGTTTTCTGAACTATGGTAAGGAATTTCTTGAGTACAAGAATCTCCCAGAGTGGGACATAGTTCTGTTGTACATAGGGTCACTATGAGTCGGAATTGACTCAATGGCACCTAAAGACAACAGCAACAGGGAGTAGGATGTGCTACCAGGAATAGTGTCAAGAAAGGCTTCAACCAAGAAGTGATGCTTGAAACATTA
The DNA here is from genome assembly GCF_030014295.1 of Loxodonta africana. NCBI lineage: Eukaryota > Metazoa > Chordata > Mammalia > Proboscidea > Elephantidae > Loxodonta > Loxodonta africana. Next base: position 125,369 of record NW_026974943.1, on the reverse strand, counting down.
AAAGGGCACAGGTACAGAGATAGCAAGAATGAGTGGCCACTTTTACCATCAATCACAAGAAGCAAATACAATCAAGTGTGTTCTGAGCTATGGCAAATTGTTTCTAAAACACAATGGAGTACACAGCAGGGAGTGACGAGTTATACCAGCAGTAGGGTCAGAGAAGGGTTTACCAGGAAGTGATGCTGAGCCAAATGTGGAAATATCAGTAGCTGGTTAAAAAGTAGGAAATGGCCCAATATATTCAGGAAACCCCAAGTATTCTCCTGAGGCCACAGTGCAAGTGCATGGGTATCATGAACGTAAAAATTCTGAGGAGACAGAGTGAAGCTATTGGGGCATTTTTGCTGCATTTCTGAGCAAGAAAGTTCTTCTTTTGTCGTTTTGTGTTTAGAGATGCTTGTCCCGGTTCTACCCTTTGCAGTCACACAAAACAATCCTCCTCTCCTCCTCATCTGAGACCTTCCGTTTTCCTCCAAGTTATCAGATTCCCTTCTGTTCACCAACAAAACTTTCTAAAACCCCTTCTCAAATGGTTTCAACAATTTTACTGGTTGCTTTTCTAAACAGCGCTCTAGAACAAAATCAAATGTGCAGCAAAGCAGAGAACAGTGGGCTTTTTCCTGAGGGCTCTGCTAGGCCTCCCATGTGGGTTGACCATGGAGGTCCTTATACTCATTGCTTTTCTGTGAGGCCATAATGCTAACCCTTTTCCAGAAGGCCCAAGAGAAAGCATGGGAAGGGGGTAAGTGTACCATATTCTGGGGCTCAGAGCCAGGAAGATCAATGAATTTGGGTCAACAGCCTACCCATGAGTGATGGTGCTTTTAGGCACCACATCGAAGAGTTCTATTCTGCGCTGATTTTCTACAAAGGATGGGTCTTTTGGGGGACTCATTATTCATCATTCATTGATCCAACTAATATATGTCAAGTATCTACTATGTGTCAGGTACTATCCTACTTTCTAGGACTACACGTATAAGGCAGACCTTGTGTTTGCCCCTAAGTTGCTTATAATCCTTCTAAAAGAGATAGATTTTTAAATGAGGATCTCACGTGAACAGTTGAGTGGGGTGGGGAGGGGGAGTGTTATCATGTAGGGATTATAGAGTGATCTGATATACTTAGAGCAGGAATATCAAGTAGTTTAGGCAGACTCAGCAAGCTGTGACATGAAGTATAACAATGTTGTTGTTGTTGCTATGTTCTATCAACTCGATTCCAACTCCTACTGACCCCACGTGACAGAGTAGAACAGCCCCATAGGGTTTCCAAGGCTGTAATCTTTACGAGAGCAGATAGCCAGCTCTTTCTCCCCAAAAGCCACTAAGTGGGTTTGAACTGACACCTTTTTCCTTAGTAGCCAACACTTAACAATTGCACCACCATGGCTCCTCTAACAGTGAGCATTCACACAATCTTAGTCTGTAGCAGTCACTGTTGTTAAAGGTGGCATCCTCTCAACAACCCTATGAGAAGGATAAAAAAAAAAAAAAAGAGTTCTCTTAATCTGACAGGTGATGGAAGTGAGGCATAGAGAGGTTAAATGCCTCATCCAAGGTCATATGGCAGGTATATGGAGACACTGGGACTCAAGCCCAGGAGTTTGGCTGGGGCCTGCTGTCTTCACCATCATGGTTCACCACGGAGAAGAAGGGAGGGGAGAGAACATCTTCCATCCGAAGGGAACAGCCTATGTGAAGCCTCAGCTGCAAAGGAGGCCTGAGAGGGCTTCAGAGTGCACATGTGTTTCTAGGACTGGAGCAAAGTGGTTCAAACAGTGTCAGAGGAGTGGCTTGGGGAACAACAGCCCTTATACTGTTATCATTCCCTGGACTCTCAAGTCACCCCAGTGGATATTAACCTGTTTAAGGGCAGGGGAAAGGTTCAATTCATTCTTTCTATATTATTTCCCTTAAAATAACTTCCTAACCCCTGCCAGAAGAGTTGCCACATTTTTCTTGTTGCCGTGTATGGATTCACAATGGGCCCTTGGAACTGAGATATGTCAACAATGATGTCACACAAGAGTTACGGGAAGCCATGGTGTTCACTCAGATCCCAACGGCTCTTTGGAGAGGTTGTTGATCTGAGGTCTTCTGTGGGAGAGCGACTTAAGCTACCAGTTGCCAGAGAGTGTTTCCTAAGTCAGAGTCGTCCAGCTAGTGAGAGTTTGGGATATCTTCTCTAACTGGGAGGAGGGAGAAACCTCCTTCAGAAAACCACCCTTTTTGGCTCATCTTCACCCAGGGATGGAGCAGCGGAATGCAACAAAGAGGCCTTTCTCTAAGAATTGAGGTGGGAGGAAAATTCTTCCCAATCAATTAGAGCTGGCAGTGAGGGGTTGTATTTCCCTGAAAAAGAAGGCCACAAGGAGAGAAGATGAAGCCCTTGATGTGGGATGACCGGGCTCACTAAGGTTTTTGTTGGGAAAGTACTTCCTGCCATTTAGTAGACGATTAAGCAAAGTAGGTAATGTGAAGGAATAAATGCGTTAATCATAAAATTCTACTGTAACCTGAGGGTTTTTCAGAGTAGGGAGGAGAAGACACTCAATATTTTAGGCATATGCTTCTATCTCTGGGATTGAAGGAGGCAAGTGGTCACCTAGGGCAGTGGGTGAAGGACCAGGAAGAAGGGTGGTTATGGAGACTTGTACTTATTTTTAATATGTTCTAATGAGATCGAATTGATAAGTCATGTGATGAACTAAAAGAAATAAAGGCATTTGAGGAGTTTTGGGAGTGGGTGGTGTGAGAGAACACGGTACCCCACGCTGTCCCAGAGTTGCCGGTCACTGTGAGCCCCAACAGTTCCCAGCCTGGACTCAGGCAGCAGAAGGTCTGGGCATGACTTGCTGCCTGAGCTCCAGGGACTTGCCCTTTTCCTCCAAGTTCTAAAGTTCTATTTAGACTTGAAGTTTTAAAATTTTACCACACTGAACCTGAGCTTATGCTGTAAATCCTGGTGGCACACCCTGATACTATAACCTCTTCCACCACCCACCCCTTTTTCTTCTCTGCTTTTCTCCTGTATTGCCCCACAGTGGCTGAGCCCTGCTTTCTGCTCCCTCCTTGGTCTCTGTATCTCTCTAACATACTCCTGGGAGGTCCCTCCTCTCTATCCTGTACCTCACCTTGGAGTTTTCTGTCCATCCAACTCACACAACCTACCTCCATCTCTTTCTTCTCTCTGAGCTCTCCAGTCCTTCCCTCAGATACAGAAAAACCTACAGACCTTTAGGCTGACATGGACAACCCACCCAGACACACCCAGGTGAGGTAGTTGTATTTGACCACTGACGTCTGTGGAATCAAGACTCTCAGATACATACAGTCATCTGTTTTCTGCCTGAGGACCTTGAAAGAGTTCATCTAAGATGGACCTGTAGAGGGGACTTCTGTTTACAGAAAGATAAGTTTAACCCTCTGTTGCTTGTTTAGGAAGGGTACAAGGAAGAGGTATACCTGTAAGGTTTTTAACAAAGTATACAAATTTTTCTTTCTCTTTAGGTACGGCGCCTCTATAAAAGTCCTCCCTTCAAAGAGAGTTAAAAGAGATGAGCATTTCTCCTGTTTGAATGTTTGCTTGTTAAATATGGTAAGAAAATCACCGGCGTAGAAGAAATCTTTAGGAGAAGTTTCAGACTGTTAAAAAGGTTCAGGGAAATGAGGACATTTACATGTTCCAAAGGAGGAAATTCACTTGGCATTCAACATATCAATGCCACGAAAAAATTAACTTGAAGATTCTTTGTTTACAAATATGAAACCCCACAATACTATTTTCAAAGGGCGTGAACTTTTGTTACAAGGCACTACTATCACTAGAATGGGACCTTTGGTGACACAAACCGTTTGCTCTCTACAGATAAATGAAGGGTTAGTGGTTCCAACTCACACAGGTGCGTCCTGAAAAAGAGGCCTTGCTTCTGCTTTCATAATGATTACAGCCAAGAATACTCTATGGAGTGCAGCTTTACTCTGTAACACATGGTATAGCCATGAGTCAGAATCCACTGCTTGGAAATGGCTATTATCATTGGTACCATTTTGCAGAGATTTTATTGCTCACAGCAATGCCCCCAAAAATATGGTAGCTTTGGTGGAAAGAGAGAAGGGACGAGGTCTGCAGAGGTGGAGGATGCTGGTGATGGAGAGGCCTCCAGGGATTCCTGAGACCAGAGCCTTGGGCTCCTATATGAAGATCAGGGCCATGAGAGCTCATATAAATTAACTATTCTCAGAGGTCTCTATCCAAAAGGAAAATGCCCAAGAATCCACAACATCTCAAGCAAAAAACCCAAGCTCTAGGGCCAGAAAGACTCCACTACCATCAAAGAGGCCTTTTCCCTCAGCTTCCACTGAGCAGATATCTCATTCATCCAGCTAAGGGGCTACCCCAGAGAAGCGATGGGTAAGGTGTGTATATTTCACCCAGGTGCACACGGTCAAGGGGGTGGCTGTGTCCTGGCAGACCAAAACCTCCTTTGCCCCCGTGGAACAGATGCCCCAAGTCTTTGAGGCCGAGCTCTCTGAGTAGAGCACCGTCGCCGTGCCCCCAGTCTGGCCAACACTGAGTCCCTGGTAAGCACCCTGGGGCCTTGGAAGGAGGGGCCCCAGGCCCGCACCACTGAGCCCAGCGTCTGAGGAGAGGAGCATGGGGAAAGCCTCCACGCAGTCACCCTGGAGTGGCTAGTGACCCATGAGCGCAGCTTCCACTGCTTGGCCTGCTGCCTTGTGTTCAAGTCCCAGGAGGCCCTGGTGGCTCACATGGAGCATGGAATGAGCCAGGGCTTCAGCAACCAGGTCCTCTGTGAAGAGCTGCTGGAAAAGGAACTGCCACCCTCACCCCCATGCAAGCCCAGAGGCTGCCACCAGCTGGCCAAGGCCACTTGATGGCCTCCAAGAAGAGGGAGGTGTGGGAGAGGAGTGCCGTCTGCAGGAGCTGGAGGGGCAGCTGGAGAAGCAGAGAGAGCAGCTGAGGAGGTTGAGGCACCAGCTGGTGAGGTTGCAGAGGCAGGAGGCCAGGCTACAGAGGGTGGGGGCACAGCACTGAAGCCAGAGGAGGAAGAGCCTGAAGACCTGCTAGCAACTTGGGACTGGGAGGAGCAGGGCATTTGTGCTGGGAAATGTGGGTCGTCTCATCAGCTGCTACCCAAAAGATATGTGGCCCACGGAAGAAAGGCCTGGCAATCTACTTCTGTACTATCACAGTCATTGAAAACTCTGTGCAGTGCAGTTCTACTCTGAAACACCTGGGTTCACCATGCATTGAAATCAACAAGACAGTAGGTTTTTGTTCTGTTAAGGCCTCTGTTCAGGCTCCTTTAACCCACCTGCCTGTAAGAACCTCTCCTCCCAGCCTGTGCCCCAATCCAACTACTCCAAGTGCATGGAGAGCTGCAATCCTAGGGGGACCTGGAAAGAAGGAGCCCCAGAACACCTGACTGCAGACACCAGGTCTGCTCAGAGGTTCCCCTAGCCTAGGAGAGGAGAGGACAGGCCTGATCTGGATGGTGAGGTCTCAGAACTCTGAGAATGAGCACAGCATAAGGAGGGGGGGAGAAATGGGATTTCAGTGGGACTTGGGAGGCTGAGGGGGACTCTGCAAAGACAGCTCCAACGGAAGTGTGCTGGTGAACGGGGTGTCACTGAGTTCTTTGCATAGAAGGAACCAGAGAGAGAGTAGGCTGTGGCGAGACCTGCCTGTAGGTGAGCAGTGGGCGTAAGGCCCTACCCAAGGACTCTGGGTCACTTCTCATCATCCTCCAAGCATAGAAAGGAGGAGGTCCTGGTTGGGCAAAGAGGAGGAGGTGGTGAAATAAAGAGCTCACCGCATTCAAGTCTACTGCCCTCACTGGGGGAATTTGGGTTTATTGCTGTGATTTAGTGTTGCCTCTTTGGAGGAAACCCTCATGGCGTATTGGTTAAGTGCCACGGCTGCTAACCAAAGCGTCGGCAGTTCGAATCCACCAGGTGCTCATTGGAAACTCTATGGGGCAGTTCTACTCTGTCCTGTAGGGTCACTATGAGTCGGAATTGACTTGGCGGCACTGGGTACTGGGCCTCTTTGGACTGGAGTGGGAGATGGTTTAGAAAAACTCTCCTGGGTGTCCCTTTTCTGCATAACAGTAGATCTAGTAGTGTCTGCGTAACTCATGCAAAGGATGAGTTCCTAGGATGTAAGGAAACTTTTTTTCTTTTAAAAAACCTTTTTCTGTTTGATTTTGCACATATCAATGACACTAGCTTGTTCTTTCTTTTTTTCTGTGGTATAATTTGGCCAATCCTGGGGTCAGAGAACGGGAAGAAAAAGACTGGACTGGAAGTATAGGAACAAAGGCAGACGAGGCCTCTTAACCCTGGGAGAACACAGATGGTTAGAGGTGAGGCCAGCAAGGGGCAGATTCAGGCCCAGACTGTATAATGAGCAGAAAAGCCCAAGTCTTAGACACATCATCATGTCCCACGCCCTGGAAGATGCCAGGGGCATGTTGACCCTCCTGGGAGATAAGACCCCAAATGGCACAGGGAAGCCTTCAGGAGCAAGGAAGGGAGGGCAGGGCCTCCAGGATGGGCATCTCCATCCACAGGCTGCCCTGTGTATATTTCTCAGTGACAGTAATGGCTCCTGCGAGGGACGGGGTCAGAGGCAGACAGAAGCGAGAGCTTTGAAAAATTTGAGACAGGGTTAATTCTGCCAGTACCAGAGGATGAAAAACGAAAGCCTGTGGTTCTCAGGGGTACAGACCTGCCAGGGGCCTGATGTATACAGGGTGGGCAGAGGTGTCTGGAGAGGTCCACCTGTCTAAAGACTTATGGCCATAGTCTTCATTATCCTAAAAGCAGCAATTTCCCAGTTAATTTCCTCTACGTTTAAACCAAAGCCAAACCCATTGCCATTGAGTCCTGATAAAAGGCCTGGAGTGCGCAAGGGTAGGTTTTCCAGTAGAGCGATGAGGGGAGGAAGATGGTAATACCATACCAGACAAGGAGACTCTTCTTTGTGCCTTGTGTTACCTACTCAATTGCACATGGTGTTCAGCCCTCATCTTTGCGTGTACACGTGTACATGCATTAAGAGTTACTATATTGACCTCGCAGAATTCTTTTTGGTCCTTTCTAGGGATAGAGATCAGAAGAGGTCACTGGCTTCATATACCAAACATGAAATCTGCAGTCTGACTTTTGTACAGTCTGTGTTTGTGTTCTCTATCCAGGGATTAAAATCTCTGATCTGACATTAAAGATTGGTTTTTTTTCCTGCAAGAAAAAGAGGAAGACCCTCAACAAGATGGATTAACACAATGGCTGCAACAATGGGATCAAACAGCAACAATTGTGAGGATGGCGCAGGATGGGGTAGTATTTCCTACTGTTGTACATAAGGTCATTATGAGTCGGAACCAACTTGATGGCACCTAACAGCAACAACAACATAAAAAAATAGTTTTAAAAACATACATGTCATATTTTACGACTTGCACATATCTTATAATCTTATTATGACATACGTAACAGTACAAATTTGTAAAGAAGTTATAATACAAGCCATCCCTACATGTGTGTGATGCTCCTGCTCCCCCAAGGTGTCCAGTGTTCAAAGACACATGTGTGTTCTTCCTTACATTTCTCTTTTCTGGGACACATGTTACAGTCGTACATATCCATGTAGATCTATTTGCATGTTTGCTGTTACAGAACCTTCAACACGGTCTACCCACATTGCTCCTTGCCCCTTTTTTCACTTGACATTTGATCATGGCTCCCCTGTAAGTCAGTAGATATGGAACTAATGCTGCTTAGTTCTTCTAATTTTTTAACTCGTATTTATACATAAAGAATGTAAATAAATGGGAACAATGACAATGTGCAACCTATACACTTTCATATAACTCTACAGAAATGAAAACACATAGCAGCTATGATCTTTAAAAAAAACCCACTGCCAATGAGTCAATTAAGCATAGTTTTTTCAGTATGTTCTAGCTCCCCACCCCTTGTCCCTTCCCATAACTGAATCTAAGATAGTTCATATCAACAATCAGGTAAGTGTTCTATCTTATTATTCTTGCTTAAACTATCATACTCACACATGCAAATAACCACATCTACTCATTTATGGATATATATATGCTTGGATTCAAATATATTTGGTTATTTGTTATTGTTTTACCCATATGGGCTCACTTTATATATATACTTCTCTCTGTCTTGGTTTTTTTTCTTCAATGATACTTCACAGTGATTTCACTTACTAATCTTCTATAGCTCTGTTTCATTCTAATGACTACCATATATTATTATATGATATGGTTATTATATTATTATTGTAATATTACTGGAATATTTGAATATTATGCATTAAAATTTTATTATAATATCACATCCTTAATGGGCAATAATTTTATTTTTCCTTTTTTGTCTTTAACAATAACCATCCTTTGCATATACTACATGGAGCCCTGGTGGCACAGTGGTTAAGAGCCCAGCTGCTAACCAAAAGGTTGGCAGTTCGAATCCACCAGCTGCTCCCTGAAAACTGTATGAGGCAGTTCTACTGTGTCCTGCAGGGTTACTATGTACTACAAGATTTGTATCTGTGGGGTAGATTCTAATGAGTGAGATTTCCAGTTCAAAGAATGTTTTAAAAAGTATAGAGCCATGTCTATGTCTTTCCCCTAAAAGTCTGTAGTAACGCACCTGTCTTTGTCATCTAGTGCTGCTATAACAAAAGTACCACAAGTGGATAGCTTTAACAAAGAGAATTTATTCTCTCACTATCTAGTAGGCTACAAGCCCAAATTCAGGGTGGCTATCTATCTCTGTTAGCTCTGGAGAAAGGTCCTTGTCATCACTCTTTCCTTGGTCTGGGAGCTTCTCAGTGCGGGAATCTCAGGTCAATTGCTTCCCTTTCCTTTTATCTCTTGTAAGGTAAAAGGTGGTGCAGGCCACACGCCGGGGAAACTCCGTTTACACTGGATCATAGTAAGGGTGTTAAAATCCCACCCTAATCCTCTTTAATGTAAAATTACAATCAAAAGTGGAGGACAATTACACAATACTGGGAATCATGGCCCAGACAAATTGATATATACCTTTTGGAGGGGACATAATTCCATCCATGACAGCACCTTTCCAGCCATGTCTGAGGGCATCCTTCTCCCCACAGCCCAGCCAGCCATAAGTGGTGTTGACTTTTCAATTGTGCCGGTTTCACTGGGATTTTGACTGACATTTTCTTAACTATCAGTGTTTTTGAAACTTTGATTATTTTTATTGGGGATTTGGATATTTTCTGAATGGTCGGTAATTGCTCATTACCGACAGTTCTGATGAGGGTCACAATACATAGATGCTGAAAAAGTGGGAGAAAAATGAAGAACAGAGCTCAGATTATTAAAAAGTCCAGACTTACCGGACCAGTTGAGACTATATATATACTTATAATACAAACCATCCCTGAGATACTCTTTAAACCTTGTACTGAAACTATTCCCTGAGTTCATCTTTTAGCGAAATAGCAGACTGGCACACAAAATAAAGGGTATTATCCATCAGTATGGCACTCCATTAAAAAACCATTATGTGCAGCCAAAATGTCAACCATTACTCTAAAGCAAAGATGAGATGATAAGGGGGCAGGGAAACTAGAGTACTGGAAATGGAACAACCGGAACACAATTAAAGACACTGTTGACACGCTGTGAAAGATCTGAATGATTTTTGTAGAAATTGTCAGATGGGAACCTAATTTGCTGCGTAAAGTTTCACCAAAAACATAATAAAATATTATTTAAAAAAATCATTGCTCATTTTCCAAGTGCCAAATTTTTGTGTCTCCTTCATCTAAAGTAGGAATAGTTATTAGTCCTTTGTCATCTACGTTTCAAATTTTTAAATCTTTTGCTTGTTTATCTCTTCTTTTTTCTTTCTTTTTTTTTTTTTGCAAGCTATTTTCCTCTCTTCAATAATCGAAATGTTTTATGCTCAATTACATCTACCTTTTCTCTTATAATTTCTGGATTTCCTATATAAGTTAAGAAAATCTTACATGTAACTTCCTAATTTTCTGTTAAGATTGTTGTTGATTTATACATTAAATTTGTAAATCAATGCAGTATTTTGGCACACTTTTCTATAAGGACAATCAGTTGAGTCAGCACCATTTATTATGAATTTTCTATTTTGTTCCACTGGTGTATTTCTCAGTTTCTAGTATAAACCCTGGTGGCGCAGTGGTTAAGAGCTATGGCTGCTAACCAAAAGGTTGGCAGTTCAAGTCCACCAGGCGCTCCTTGGAAACTATGGGGCAGTTCTACCCTGTCCTATAGGGTCACTATGAGTCAGAATCGACTCGACAGCATGGGTTTGGTTTTTTGGTTTAGTATAATGTATTAATTTGTTCTATTATTCAATGAAACAAGGCTGCACTTACTATCCTTTTTCATATTTCAATTGTCTGTTCTTTGGTATAAGGAGCCCTGGCGGTGCAATGGTTAAGCACTTGGCTGCTAACCGAGAGGTTGGCGGGTCGAACGCACCCAGCAGCTCTACAGGAGAAAGACCTGGGAATCTGCTTCTGGAAAAATTACAGCCCCCTTCCTTCCACCTCAGAAAAAACCCTACGTGGCAGTTCTACTCTGTATTCAGTTCAACAGACAACTATTTTGGTATTCTAATGGGAATCACATTATATATATATCTTAGTTTTGAAACACTTGACTTGTTTTACAAGTCTTCACGTTTGGGAGAACAGGCATTTTTTTGCATTCAATCGGGTTTTGTTTTATTTACTTCAGTAGATTATTTTCTTCATATAGGTTCCTTACCGTTTCTATCAAAACATTTCCCTAAGTATCTTATTGTTTTTGACACTATTTGGTACAATCAAATAGCAGAGAAAAAAGAATGGTCTATCCTTCCCATTTTCATTTTTTCGCGTGCTTATTTCTGGTCAGAAATATAGAACTGATTTTGGTATATTTGTCCTATATCCTGCCACTTTACCAGCAATTTTATATTCGTCCTCTAGGTTTGCAATTATATCAGCATTAAAAAAGTTTTAAAATCTTTTAATAGTTACCCTCGTTATTTAAAATGTCTGGCTTATTCTTTCACCGTCAAAACTATATTCTGGGATAGAAGTAATTATAGCTATCTTTGTTTAGTTGCAAATTTTATCAAAATGAATGGACTGTTTTGTAGTCTATCCCACATCTGTTAAGTTTTGGGATAATTCGTTGTGCACCAGTAGATAACAAACACATTGACCTTGCCGACCATGATTGCATTTAGCTTCGTGGGCAAGTTGGGGAGAGTTTCATCTTCATCTATTCTTTGATGGATCCTGTCTAAGGCCAAAATTAACTGTTCTTTGCATGTTTCATGAAATCTGCTGAGAGCCAACCAGGCCTGTAATTTTCTTTGCAGGAAGATTTTTAACTCTAATCCATTTTCGACTCAACAGCAAGTAGCGAAAACAACAATCCATTTTGCTTCATGGAATCTTCTGGCAATAATTTATTAGAGAAGTTTCCAATGTGTGCTCTAGGCTGCTGGAAAGCCATCTTTAAAGATTATGTGGATATTCACTCTTTTCAGCCTTATCCAAACCCATTAATCAATCCCAGATTCTCCCCATTTCCACAAAGGTCCTTTCCTGCATCCACTCCTGGTACCAGTTCCCTCCTCTCAGACTTTGTATTTTCTGAAAAGAAATGAACAGTGTGCCACCCAAGCAGTGTCGTGCCCACAGGCTCCTGAGTCCAAAATAGGGAGGATACTGTCTTCAAATATTCTTTTATTTTCTATTTTTGTCTGTACTTAATTTCTTTTTCATACCGTATCGTAATTGTTTTAAAGTTGTGTTTTTATGTCTGGGTCTGAAACCCAGCTGGGATTCCCTTTGTGTGTGGTATGTTGTGGTGTCCAGTTGCATGTGGGCATCAAAAGGACACCTTTTTCAGGAGGGTGGGGATGGGAAGGGTGCTGACACATTGCGGGGATTGCAACCAATGTCGGGGAAAATTTTTGTATGAATTGCTGAATGGCAAACTAATTTACTATGTAAATTTTCACCTAAAGCACAAAAATGTTATACGCACACACACTCACACACACACACGCACGCACAGTGTGAAACTAAAAGGCAGGGAGAGGCAGTTGGGGCGGTTGGGCCAACCACAGTGGGTGCTGCGCGCGGGGAGAGGAGCACTCCAGGGCGTCACGGAGTCCTGCGCCCAGCAGGGCTGGCAGAGGACCTGAGCCTGGGTCCGGTGCCTCTGGCGAAGGGCCAGCTCCCCTCATACATGCCTGCCAGCCAGGCTCCAGCCCCTGCCCTCATCCCTCTGAGTCTCCCCCACCAGTCTCCTCATTGCTACCACTAAAATTTAGGGGGAGGCCAATGTCACGGAGGGGGTGGCCCAGAACCTGGACTTCAGGAGCTCCACGTGCACCGCCGGACCCGCAGCACTTCCGCTGCGAATCGGTCAGCTGTGGGGTATCCCTAGGACGCTGGGCACGGGTGAGTGAGTTGTGATCACACATGGGCTTCTAAATCCGTCCATGGGAAACCCCGGGGGTGCACTTCCAGGAGGAAAAGGCCAGGCAAAAGAGGCCACCCTGTCAGGTGGACCCTCTCTCCAGTCAGGACTCACCGCCTGCACCGCACTGGGAAGAGTCCTCCCAAGGGTTCACCCCTAGATTGAAGGCCACGATCAGACTTTGGGGATCCCCAGGCTTCCAGAGCTGCAGCACCGCACGGGGAGGGTGAAGTGGTGCTTACCGGCCAAGCCCTGGCAGCAGTTCCTCTTGTATGTGACCCCTTTGTCAGCCTGAATTTCTTGCACTGTTTTTCCACCAGCCTGGCATTCCGCAACAGAAGCTGCAGGGAGAGTTGCTTCATGAAGCTGCTTTGCACTGAGGTCCTGAGCCTGTGCACTCCCAGGACGAGGTCCCATGATTTTAGTTGGATGGTTTCTTTCCAATGACATGTTTTCCTAGATTTTCTTCTCAGCCCTATCTAGTTCTTTCTTCTTTTCCTCCCACCTCCATTTTGTTGGCTCCTATGACATCTATCAGTTCTTTTGCCCCCACCCTCCCATGACTCTGCCACTGTAGACCCCACCCTGGAAGACCCCCGTGGAAGGTGCTAGAGAGTGGTTCATGGGCCCCTAGCTGCTCAGCAATTTGGGGAGGGGGTATCTAGGGATCTACACTTCTAAGAAGCTCTTCAGGTAATTCTGGTCCTGATGCAATGGAAGGCTTTATTTTAGAGGTCAGCTGTGAGCAGGCCCCTACTGAGAATGGCTGTGGCAGGTTTCCCACACACCCCTCTGCTTTGCTCAGTCTAGGGGGAGACAGAAGAAGATTGCAGAGCTAAGCTGCAAGGATTTCCTGCAGCAAAGCCTGCCCTGGTGTGGGCTGGGGAATTTGTTTCCCCAATTCTCATCACTAGTGGTGAGCAGACCGTTCTCTGCTCAGACTAAAGAAGAGTTAACAAAATGAGCTTGAAACAATAAATGCCTGCTTGGAGCCCTAGTTGCTAAAAAAAAGGGGGGGGGGGAGTGAAACAAGAATCCAAAGGATGTGAAATGAGCCTCCTCTTTTGACACCCTCCCTGGTCCCTAACTTTCTCATCTTCCACCTCCCAAGACTGTACAAACTGAGTTCAGATCCTGGAATAAAGATCCCCAGGAATATTGCTGCTTTCGTCACCCCGTGAGGGTTTCCCGAGTGCTGGCTGGAATAAGGTCTGAGAATCCTCCAGGGGCTGCCCAGGCCTGTGTACTAGACATTCAACACACCGAGATTCAGAACCACTTCAGTTTTCCAACACTCGGGCTTGACCCCAGGGACCTGACCCTGAGGAAGCTGAGATTTTCTGAAGTCAATACTCCCACCCACTCCTCAGGTTCTCCCCATCTGAGCCTCGGGATCAGTCAGGCCTCATGTCCTCTCAGCAGTGTTTCTGCTAAAGGACAACAGAGGGTACTGTAAGGAGCACTGGTGGCACAGTGGTTAAAGTGCTCAGCGGCTAGCCAAAAGTTTGGTGGTTCAAACCTGCCAGCCACTCCACGGGAGAAGAGGTGGCAGTCTGCTTTTGTGAAGATTTACAGCCTTGGAAACCATGTGGGGCAGTTCTACTGTGTCGTATAGGGTCTCTATGAGTTGGAATTGACTTAATTGCAGTAGGCTTGGGTTTTTAAGGGCACTGTGGGTTTGTGCTCTATACCTTGAGCACCTGCCCCCTCTGAAAGGTGCAAGGAGCTACTGAAAGGACACCATCATAACTGGCAGAAGCCACAGCCCATGGTGCTGAGGGAAAGCTGGGAGGGAGAGAGAGGTGGGTGAGTTAGAAAGGCCCGGTCTGTAGGCAGCCAGGGGCCAGGGTGACCTGAAGCCAGAAAGCTGACTGAAGACAAAAAGCTTCAAACCTGCCCCTCCTGAGTCTGTTTCTTCTTTCAAAGCCTTTTCAAAGTCTTTCGCTGCTCTTATTGGCTAGGCCTGAAAGGCCTTTGCTTTAACATGAAGGAGCCTCCAAAGCCTCTTGGGGCAAAGGATGGCCCAGGAGGCCCTGCCCACCACACTCCGTCCTTCCCGCAAGTCCGAGGGCCAGTAGTTTCAGCCTTCCAGCTCCTCCACCAATCTAATGACTTGAAACAGGATTTCACTGAAGCTGAAACATAACATAGACTGGAAATACTCCTGGGTTCTCTTCTCACAGCAGCTGATCGCCTGGTTCCTAGTTTTATTAGAAAAGTTAGATAAGGGACGAGAAGAGGAGATTGTGGAATGCCTGACATCTTAGCGCCAGTTTTTTTTTTTCTTGAGGAGAAAAGAAGGCGGCATTTACTGTGTCCTTTTTTTTTCCTTGAGTCTCACAAAATTCTCACAAAGACCCTCTCAGTTAAGGACTGTTGGGAAGTGCCTTGCTTTTCTTTTAAACTTTGTCCTGAGGTGCTTTGATTATGGAGCATATATGAAGAATTTTCCCCTCAGGGAAGCATTCTAATTCTTACCTAGACTGTAAGCAGAATGAGGACATATTAAGTGCTAAGCTTGGTACATAAGGGAGTGGGGACCCCTCAAAGCAGGCCTGTGGAGAGGTTCATTCATGATTCCCTGGGAGGCACACCCGTTGCTCCAGACGTCTTTGAAATGCCTCCCTGGGGAAGGCATTCAGGGCTGGTTCCTGGTCACGTGGGAATTCAGTCCCGTTTTTCTGTTAACACTGCTCATTTGGGGTCCAAAATAATATTGCCCAATGTCTCATTTCCAAGGCCTCTGCTGTGAGTGTGACTAAGACAATATGGGAATTCTTAGAAGAAAATCCTGCAAGAAAGGCACTTTTTAAATTCAGTATTTTTCAAACCAATGAAGTCTTCATTCTTACTGAAAAAGGAGGGAAAAAAATGCCACAAACTCGGGGGGGGGGGGCGGGCGGGGATATTTGCAATGAACATAACTACGTAAGGATAGGCATTCAGAATATGTTAAGATCTCTCTCAGTGAATAGAGAAAAAGCAAAAACCCAATGGAGAAGAGTCACTAGAAGGCAGATTATAGCAGAGGCACCTAAAATGGCCTATAAACCCGAGCTCCTCAGAAGTAATCAGGGATCATCACAGAGACCACACAGAATAGTCCTTCCCACACAGGAAGCCGTCCAGGGCCAGGCCCCTGAATGAACGTGTTATGAAGCTCTCACTGAGAAAAGAGGATCAGTCTATACCACCACTGGGCCCACTCGGCATCCTGCATGCCTTTGACCAGAATACCTAGGTTCTGCTTCTGGTTAAATAAAAAAAACAGGTGACCTTATAGGGTGGGGTTTATTTCCCTTAGCCCAGCTTCTCAAAACGGGTGTCTGCTGCCCAAGAGGAGAAAATCAGAGGGAAAACCCATGCAGTGCACAGATGGGCAGATAACCTGTCTGTTTCCCTGGGGCCAGCCCTGAAATCCTATAGCCTATTTCAAGGTGGCACAGCATAGCCATATTGAGAGGGAAATCTCCATGGTTCCCTGAGATGAGCTCACAGCTCTGCCCATGTCCTGGCCCATTCCAGCACCACCTCTGGCCCCCAGAATCTAGGATTTAGATGTGACTAATTAGCTCACCATTTAAAATTCATTGCTCAAAATCCATTTCCTTATTAAGGGTTACCCTGAGCACCCTTTTAAAATTGCAACCAGAAAATCTCTTCCCTCCCATTCACACTCACATGCTCCCTAGCCCTGCCCTATTTTATCACTAGCACTTATCACCTTTAACTGTCTTAGTCATCTAGTGCTGCTGTAACAGAAATACCACAAGCTGATGGCTTTAACAAAGGGAAATTTATTTTCTCATACCCTAGTAGGCTAAAAGTCCAAAATCAGAGCACCAGCTCCAGTGGAAGTCTTTCTCTCTCTGTCATCTCTGGAGGAAGGTCCTTGTTACCAATCTATCCCTGGACTAGGAGCTTCTCTGTGCAGGAACCCCAGCACTGCTTTCTTAGTGTTATGAGATCTCCAACTCTCTGCTTACTTCTCTTTCATTTTATCTCTTGAAAATAAAAGGTGGTGTAGGCCATACCCCGGAGAAACTCCCTTTACATTGGATCAGGGATGTGACCTTAGTAAGGGGGTTACAATCCCACCCTAATCCTCTTTAACATAAAATTACAATCACAAAATGAAGGGCCATCACACAATACTAGGAATTATGGCCTAACCAAGTTGAGACATATTTTGGGAAGACACATTTTGATCCATGACATTCCACCCTTTGCCCTCCAACCAAATGCATGTCCTTGCTACATGTAAGACGCATTTACTCCATCATATCACAGCAAAAGTCTTAAATCAACTCCTAGTCTAAAATCCAAACATTCCTCTTCATCTGTGAAATCTAGAATATAAGTTTTCTGTTTTCAAATGCAGTGGCAGGACAAGTGCAAGCTGTATATTTCCATTACAAATGGAGAAACTGGAAGAATAGAAGGGATAACAAGCACCAAGCAAGTTAACAGAACCCATTACATTAGCCCTAAAGGCTTTGCAAATAATCCTCTGTTCTCTGAGACCATTTACACAATGGCCCAGCCCTCTGAACTCTAGGTATTGGCCACACTCTCCGGATTCTGAGCAGAGGCCCCAGGGCCCTGGGCTTCAGCTCTGCCTTCCTGACCCACTGGGATGGCAACTCTGCTCCCTTGACTTTAGTCATACCATTCTCCTTGTCCATCTTAGTGGCTACTCAACCCTTAGAAACACCAGAAGCCATGGCTCCACTTCGAAATCCCAAAGGTCAAGGCTATACCTTTTGAGACTAAGGCAGCTCAACTTCCGGTGTTCCTTGTCTCTTTAAACTCTGCTTTTTGGCTTCTTGGCCCTCTGGCCTTATGCCCACATCTGTCCTATTGGGGCAAGTGTTCCAAAGCTCAGTAGCTCCCCAAATAAGTGCCTGGAGGCACCCCAGTCTGCTAGGAAGCCTCCAGCACACAGGCACTCAGCTCTCTCACTCCTTGGGTCGACTTCAGCACTGTCTGGCCCTGGTTTCCTGGGTGTGCTGCTCCTGGCTCCCTGCTGCTGCTAGTCCTCTGCTGCTGTTTCTCACCATCTGTACCTTCTCTGGTGTTACCAGTTCTCCTCACTTCCTTCTGACTCTGTCCATTCACAGTTTCAAAACCACTTCCACATTTTAAGTGTCTGTTAGAGCAGCACCCCATCCTCTCAGTATCAAATTCTTTCTTAGTCATCTAGTGGTGCTACAACAGAAATACCACAAGAGGATGGCTTTAACAAAGACAAATTTATTTTCTCACAGTCTAGTAGTCTGGTGGTCCAAATTCACAGTGTCAGCTCCAGGAGAAGGCTTTCTCTATCAGTTTTGGAGGAAGTCTTTGTCACCTTCACTAATTGTGCCCTATTTTATTACTAGCACTTATACATAATAAATATTTCCTAGTTTATTACATTTATTAT
Source organism: Loxodonta africana (assembly GCF_030014295.1). Lineage (NCBI taxonomy): Eukaryota > Metazoa > Chordata > Mammalia > Proboscidea > Elephantidae > Loxodonta > Loxodonta africana. The sequence continues at coordinate 107,394 of NW_026974943.1, read as the reverse complement.
CTATTGTCTCTCCACTGGACTATAAGCTTAGTGAGGACAGGAATTTTTGTGTGCTTTATGCATTGATATATCCCCCAATCATAGATAGAACACTTTCTAGTGTAGTATGTTTTAGGTAGTTCAATATTTGTGGAATGGGTGCATGAATCCAAAGAAAGACAGCTCGAACAGGGAAACTCTCTCCTGTCTCTTCTCCCAATAATGGAGGCACAACTGTCACATCTCTGGTGTCTCCAGGGCTTTCCATGCCTCTCATTTGCACCCAAAGCTGTAGACTGGGATTTCCTAACTACTCTTTATGCTGGAGACATGCACGTGAAACGCTCCATGTCCCCCTCCCACCACTGAGATTCAGGTTGACACCCCTCACCCAGGCCCAACCAACATCCCCTCTTTTTTGCTCTTTTGGGCACTCGCTGCATCTGATCTTCCGATGTCAGCAAGGGTCAGAGAGCCCCATGGAAAGAAAGAAAGGCCCCCCCATGTCAAATCTGTGCCCCAAAACAGACACCAACCCCATCAGAAAATCCCAAGCCCACAGATCTTCTCATCAAATTTGTCTCAGAGGTGTCTCCTATGGAAGAATTCAGAGCTGATCATAGGTCATGGAGCCTCACCAGGTCTAGAAGGAGGGAGTCACAAGTTGGGCCTGCATGTATTGAGGTCAACACTCACACCCGTGCTTATGATAGAAGTAGACTCGGCCACTTTTGACTTCATCAATCCCTATTACTCTCCTTTGTACCTTGGTGGGCTGAGCACAGTAAGGATCTTCTGGGAAGCCAGCCATGGCTCTGGCTACTGCTCTGATATCCCGGTTGGGTTTGGGAATGAAGGATGGTTGCTCTAGGTACCTTTGATCCCCACCTCTCTCAGAGGTATGGCCAGTTTAATTGAAGTAGATGTTTCCTCTTTATTCCCTGAATCTTCTCGTATCTGAATTCTTCATTTGGATATTCTAGGACCTCTCTCCTCAGACTGGGATCCAGGGACCAGCAGCACTGGTAGCACCTGGAACCTTGATGGAAATGTAGACTCTTGGGCCTCAACCCAGACCTCCTGACTCAGACTCATCATTTTAACACGATCCTTAGGTGATCTGGGTGCACAATGAAGTTTGGGAAGCACCATGACTGACCTGGATCTCAGAGAAATCAAATATAATGCATGTGAGTTTTGGGCCCATTACAAAAGGGATTGTCATCCCTGAGATCTGGTTTGGCCCCATCTTTCTGTCAGTAAGTGAGATCTCTTTGGTTCCTTCTCAGGAGATAAGCCTTCCCAGCTTCTAGTTGAGGTCTTAAAGAGAAGTACTTAGTACCAAAGGACATGAAAAATAAACTTGAAAGAAAAATGTGTTCATTTCCAGGAGAAAAACTCAGTGCAAAGTGTTGCATTTATACTTGGTATATTTTCAAACTCAGAGGAATTCACAGTTTAAATAATTCTCTTAAAACATTTTTTGTTAATTGACTGCTGAATTAATGTCTACCACGGGGACATGGAAACAACACTGATTTGCTCAACCTTGATAATGTGAATTTATCATATTATTTCAGGAAGAAAATGCACGTTTCTTCATGAACGTGTAATTTAAATAGGGAATCTGCAGAGTTTTATAACTGTTTAATGGTTTAAGCAAGGATAATGAGATAAACTTAACAGATTCTTAGTGTGAATTCCCTTGGATTCACTTGTCGGTAAAGACAGGCAGAGGAGAGTTAAAACATATAGAAACAGTATGCTTCAAAAGCATTGATGATATGTCTTTTCATTTCTGTAGAGTTGTATGTGACTGTTGATAGTGTGTACTGCCCTGGTGGCACAGTGGCTAAAAGCTCGCTTGCTAACCAAAAGATTGGTGGTTCAAATCCACCAGCTGCTCCTTAGAAATCCCATGGGCAGCTCTACTCTGTTCTATAGGGTTGCTATGAGTCGGAATCAACTTGCTGGCAGTGAGTTTGGGTTTTTTGTTTTTTTGGTATGTTCCCATTTATATATGAGTTAAAAGTTAGAAGAACCAAAAAGATAGTGTTACTGCCATGGCTACTGACTTACGGGAACCAAGATAAATTGTCAAGTGAAGAATGGTGCAGAGAAACATGTGGGTAGAGTGTGACCTAATCTCCAGAAAAGCAAACAAACCATAAAGCTACGTGTGTACCTGTGACTATGCATATGTGTTCCAGCAAGCAGGAATGTGTGAAGAGGTACACATGTGTCTTTGAACATGGACACCTTGGAGAAGCAGGTAAAATTTACACATGTGGGGATGACTCTTATTATAATTCTTATAAAAATCTGACTTGTTAAATGTGTTATAATAAGAATACAAGAGTTTTCAAAGTAAAAAAAATCATAGAAATATATATATGTATATATTTAAAACAGTTTTATTGGCTGTTATTTTATATAGGCAAAACACTGTCATCAATACTGGATTCAGAGACTTTCACCACTGGATGAAGAGCAAACTCAGAGACGGAACAAAAGTCTCAGCAAATTTCTTGCTTGTTCTTGGAGCTAATGACCTCTTCTGGTCTCTATACCTGGAAATGGCCAAAAAGAGTTCTGTCAGGATTAATGCAGTCACTGTTCAAACATCTACTGCATGTACATGTCTACGGGGTAAGGAAGAATGCTGGACACCATGTGTGATTCATTAAGTAACACGTAGACCATTAGACCGTTCTTTCTCTGATGTCCCACTACCACGTTCCTCCCCTTGTTGCTCTACTGGAAAACCCACGGTATACATTGTAGGCCTTTTTTCAGGACTCAACATAGAGGAAGTTAACTGGAAAGATACATCTTTTAAAGATAAAGAAGATTTTGTCCACAAGGTCTTTAGACAGGTGGACCTCCCAGGCAACCTCTGCATGGGATGGGAATGCAAGACCCCTCTCACTCAGTATCTCTGAGCATTTCAGTCTTTCTGTTTCATTATCAGGAGACTGCAGAATTTACCCACTTCAGAACCCTTGCTGCCATCAACCCCAACCATTCCCTTATAGGATCCCTCACTTCCACTCTGAGAAATAAAAGTAGGAGAGCCTGCAGGTGGAGGTGCCTGGCCTGGAGGCCCTATCTATTCTTCCTTACCCCTGAGGGCTTCCCTGTGCCAACTGGGGTTTCATTTCCCAGGGTGGACATACCTCTGGCACCTCCAGGGCTTCCCAGGCCCTGGAACTTGATATCGAGGATGGGACTTGGGCTTTTCTGGGCCTGTGGAGCCTGGGCCTCAAGCTGCCCCTTCCTACCCTCAACCTTTGGTTATCTGTACTCTGGCTGTCTTTACCAGGTTTAGGAGGCCTTGCCTTCTCTTTTGCTCCTTTCATCTCAGTCAGGCTTTTCTCTTCCAGTTCTCTGATCTCGGGGCAGTTCAGGCTAGACCATAGAAAAGAGAAAGACGAAACAAGTGTCATTGATTATGTGTGAAGACTGCTGGGAAAGGAATTGACTGTCATTGGTTTAGAGATTTATGCCCACTGCTCACCTGCAGGCAGGTTTCCCCACAGCCTACTGTCTCTCTGGTTCCTTCTGCCACAAAGAACGTGGTAATGCCCCCTTCACCGTCACACTTCCCTTAGAGCTGTCTTTACAGAGGCTCCCTCTCAGTCTCCCAAGTCCCACTGAAATCCCATTTCACTTTCCCTACTAATGCTGTGCTCATCCTCAAGGCCTCAAGAGCTCACCATCCAGATGAGGCCTGTTCTTTCCTCTCCAAGAGAGAGCCTCTGAGCAGACCTGGTGTCTATGGTCAGCTGTCCTGAGGCTTCTTCCATCCAGTTCCCCCTCCGGCTGGAGCTCTCCATGCAGTTAAGGGGATGGAGTGGGGTGGGGAGGAAGGCACATGTGAGGATTTTACAGGTGCAGTGGGTGAAAGGAGCCTGAAAGGACGTCTTTCCAGAAGGGCCCACATTTTGAGGCCATGCCTGTACCCTCTGTAGCCAGGTCTCCCACATCTGCAGCAGCACCAGTAGGTGCTGTAGTCTCTCCAGCCCCTGTCTCTGCTCCTCTAGATGCTCCTGGAGGTGCCCGGCTCTTCTTGCCAGGACTCCAGGATGCTGACCGAGGCTTAGGTATTGTGTAGACTGGAAGCAGAGCCGATGGGGCTGTCTTTGAGAACTTGGCCTCAAGACTGGGGGCATCTTGCCCACGGAGGCATGGGATGTTTTGGTCTGCCGGACCACGGCTACCCCCTTAACTGTACACACTTGGGTGAAATACACATACTTGACTCATTGCTTCTCTGGAGTAGCTTGATGAGTGAGATATCTGTTCAGAGGAAGCTGAGGAAGACCTCTCTGATTCTTAAGGAGTCTTCCTGGACCTGAAGCTTCCGATATTCTAGCTTGAGTGGCACTTTCCTCTTGGGTTGAGACTTCTGATAATAAAGAGTTAACTTACATGAACCCTCTGGGCACTGGGTCCTCAACTCTGATCCAAGACCCTGGTTTCAGGTGTCCCTGGGAGCCTCTCCATCATCACTGTCCTCCACCTCTGCAGGACCTGTGGGTTCTTCCTTTTTCCCTGGGGACCTTCCATCTTTGGGGAACATCACTGTGGGAGACCAAGTCTCCTCTGGGAAATCTTCTGTGATATTAGCACTTCATAACAGAAGTCTATAGTCTTTCAAAGGACTATAATACACTGATAATTTCTATTGCAAAGAGAGGGTCTCCACATTAATTTTTTTGGCATTTGTTGAATGCCAAATGAAATTGTTCCTTTGGAACTTGAAAATGACCTCATTTGCCTGAACTTTCATAATCACACATGACTTCTCTGAGAGACATTTTCTATGAAAGTGATTTTCATAACAGATTTAGAGTGTAAACAGTGAAACAGGAGAAATTGTCATCACTTTTTAAACTCTTTTCAGCCTTCTTTTAAGGGAAGGGTATTTATAGGAGGAAGCATACTTAGAATAATTTGTATTTTATATATATATAAAGCTTCTCCTTGTATCCTTAACCAACCCAGGGTAGAAGGTTAAAATTGCCCTTTTCTGAACAGAAGGCCCTTACCATGTTGCTATGAGAAGCACTCCTTCAGGGTGACACAGAAACAGATGTCCATTTCTGAGAGTTTTGATGCCACAAACCTCAGGTGGGCAACATACAAGAACCTCACCTGAGTGTGGCTGGGTGTGCTGTAATGTCAGCCTAACGGTCTGTGCACATTTCTGAATATGAAGGAAGGATGGGTGAGTTAACGAAGAAATGAATGGAAGCAGTTTGGGAGGGGAGTGAAAGCTCCAGGGACAGACAGAAGATGGGATGGGGGACTTGTCAAGAGGGTGTCAGAAAACCAGGAAGGAGCAGGAAGCACGGCCAGGGGAGGGCAGCATAGGCTAGGGGGCAGCAGAGATAATGGTAGTGGGGAGAGCAACAAAACTGGCCTGTGATACAGTGGGAAATTAGTAATCCTAGATGAAGCTCAGGTTAAGTCAAGTAGGAATGTAAAAAATTCTATCCTGTAGCTATCTTTGCTGTGAGGGATTTAGGTCCTTGGGGAGAGATGGCGAGGAGACATAGGAGGAAAAGGCGCGTTCCTGGGTCTAGGGAAGGAGTCTGAAAGATCTTCTTCTGCCCTAACAGGCTGGGGCTGCATGGTTCACAATGATGTGAGCCCTGTTCTTCTTCACACCACCCACTCCTAGAACCTCCTGAAAATTTTCTTAGTTCTCCACATAGTATGTTCATTCCATCTCATTAGAAAATATAATAATGCAATACACTTTTCCCTCACCACCCTTTCCTCAGTCCTACATTCTCTGTCCCAGTTGTACACTGGCTTCCTTCCTTTCCATCAGGTTTAAAGGCCAGAACAATTGAGTATTATTTCTGCACTTATTCCAGAAATTTCTCAGAATCCTAAGTTTGATCATTAATTTATTCCTGCATTTCCTATTGACATTACAAACTTTGGTTAATTATCTACTAAATGACAGGAAATGCTTTCTTAGGTCAATCCTCCTTATGACCCTATCTGTTCACCTCAAATCCTTCATCTTGTCCTGTCATAGCTCTGATTTCTCTGGAAATCAGATCCCCTAGTTCCCTAGCTCTCATCCATCTGGGAGATTTTTTCCTCCCACCCTTATTTAGAGTCTTAGAGAAAGGCCTCTTCTTCGTTTATCACTGATTCATCCTGTCTGGGTGAAGACATCCCAAAATAACGGTATTCTGAAGGATCTCTATCCCTCCTCCCAGTTACTGATGATATCTGAATCTTTCATGACTTGGAGACTCTGATGTAGTCCTGAATTTCCTGGATTTGCTATCTAAAGACACTATCCTGCAGGAGACCTCAGATCGGCACCCTCTCCAAAGAGCAGTTGACATCTGAGCGAGCACCAAGACTTCCATAGCCCTTGTGTGACATCATTGTTGACACTGCTCGATTCTATGGGCCCAGTTTGAAGCGAAGCTGGGCAGCAAGAAAAATATGGCAACTGTTGAAGTAGGGGCTTGGGGGCTGGGAGGAGGGAGATTATATATTAAAAATAAATTAAAACTTCTCTCTGCACTCAAAGAGGTTACCATCCCTTGGGAGGGAGAGAGAGCATACAGGGAATGAAAATAGTGTGATAGGCAGTTGCTTCCACCAAATCCTCTCATTTAACTCAGTTTGAATCGTCTCTCCAGCCCTGGTCATACAACATCCACTCTACACCCTTTTCAGGTCTCCTTAGCCTCTGAGGCTTCACACAGGCTCTTCACTCTGACTAGAAGATGTTGTCCCCCTTCTCATCTCCTGGCCTACTCTCCCTGGTGAAGTGTGTGGTGAAGAGAACTGACCCTGTTGGAACAGGTTAGGCTTATGGCCTCACCAAAAAGCCCTAAGACTCAGGACTTTTATGCAGCCAGAATAGGAGGTTTAGGAGTTGACTTGGGAAAGCCCATGACCTCTGCTTCTTCCAGACTCTATTTTTGTTTTGGATGCCATTTAGAAAAAGATCCTGGAAATGGGGAGATCTATTATGGAAGAAATTAGGAAAGTTGGGGAGGTGATGAGAGAGGTGCTGACTTCTCGGTAGAAAATAGAAATTTCAACACGAAGATGCTAGGGGCTCGTTTTGTGTGACTCCCAACTGTATAGGAGGGAGGACTGGTTGGAAAACAGAACAAAAGACGATCTGTGCCTGTTGACAAATGCACCAGTGGCTTCACTCTGTCTCCTCAGAATGTTCTCATCAAGCCATCCCTCACCTTGTACTGAAGCCTCTAGAGAATTCTTGGGGTTTCCTGCTTTCTGGGCCTTTGTCATCCCTTAACTATCCAACCATATTCCCAACTTGGTTCAGGCATCACTTCCTAGTTGAGATCTTCCCTGACCCTTTTCCTGGTAAATTTGTCCACTTCTTGCTCTGTACACCTTTGTATTCAAGATACCCTTTACCACCACATAAAACACAATTACATTTACTTGCCACAGATGATTTTAGGAAGGTCTACACATTCTCCCTCTCTCTGTGTCCATGCCTTCTGTGAGACTCTGGAGCGCCTTTCCTCAGCAGCAGGAGTCTTTCTGCACCCTCAGTTGAGGCTGACCTTACGGTTGCTTTGGCCATCAAGATAGTAGTGAACCAGATACAAGGTGAGAGTTGAAAGGACTTTGCATTCAGACTTGCCCTTTTGTTGCTCTTAAAGCCTGAGAACCCATGGGAACGGACCCAGGCCAGCCTGCTGGATGATGAGAGGCCATTGGAGAGAGGATCCAGCAGTTTCACTGAGTTGATTTTAGATGAAATGGCTCCTAGCTGACCTGGAAGCGAATTGTAGACACATGAGGAAGGCCTGCTGTGAGTCACTGTGCTTGGCCCAGATAGGAAGATCCCCAAATTGACAACCAGAATAACTCTGAGCTTAGTAAGTGGTTGTTCTTTTAAGTGCTACATTTTGGGGTCATTTGTTACACAGCAATACACAACTGATACAACTGTTAACTTGGCTCTTTCTCTGATCAGGCAATGAGGGACCTTCTCTGAGTTATCTTATCATCAAGAGTACATGGCATAGGGTCTGACATGTAGTCAGTATACAGTAAATCTTTGTTGACTTAGTGGATAAATGAATAATATGAATCATAAGTTTGAATCTGCATAAAATCCTGTGTGAAAAAAGCATGATATTTCTTTAAATAAACTGAATTCCAGCTCAGAGCAGCCTGCTTACAAAATTGGGGGGCGGGGGGGGGGACGGGGTGGTGGATTTTCACCTTACTTATTTTTAGGTTTCCTCCTCATCCAGATATGCAATAATTCCTGGGGTCTAATGAAGGACCAAGGTTTGGAGACAGGCTTCAAAACACCCATTGCCCCAGCCTACGTGGGTGATTTCTCTAGAAGTATTGGCTCTGCTCCTTCCATTCCTAGCTGGAGCAGGAGAACCTTGGCAGGGCTGCGAACACCATGATGGGGTTTGTGTACCTATGTGCCTGCATTATCCTTTGAGGTGCTGCCGTCTACCCCAGGGCACTGTCAAGAAGCAGGGCCAACCCCTTTCCTATTTCTAGGCTCTGCTATCCAACTCTCACTCCTCCCCTGGGCTTCAGTTCACGCAGTGTGATTACTCCAGTGAGCTGAGGCTTTTACAACAGGCTCTTCAGGGTCTCAAAGTTTCAGAGGTTCAACCCTGTGAGTCCAACTACCTCCTTGAAATAAGATAGGGAAGGAAGAAAAATATAGGAAAATTTTATTTTGAATTTAATGTTTCAATAAATTTTCTTGCCATGTGTTTTGAAAGCATCCTGCCTAAAATTTCCCCCTGTTCTCTTACAATTTGCAAGACAGTGAAAAGGGAATGTTTGATTGTGTCATAATCTGCAGAGGATGTCAAGCACACATGGGGTCCATTCCTCCCGATGCTCACACTAGAGCACCCCACCCACTCGGAAATTTCTGCAAGTATTTCGGAGTCCCTCACACGTCCACAATGAACAGCTTTCAAATTCTCCTAAGCAGGAATTATTACTGTCACAGCCTGTGACCCAATAAGCAAGGTTATGCATGGGTCCAGTTGTGCCTTCCCACTAATCTACAGTGCACCATTTCACCTGTCAACCACCACATCAAAGACATAGTGAAACCCATGTGAAATTGCTCGCCGTACATTGTTGCTGTTGTGTTGTTGTTGTTGTTAGGTGGGTCTAATCAGTTCCAGCTCATACTGACCTTATGGACCACAGATGGAAACACTGCCCAGTCCTGCCCATCCTCACAGTTGTCACCATGTTGGAGACCACTGTTGCAGTCACTGTGTTAATCCTTCTCATTGAGGAACTTCCTCTTTTTTGCTGAGCTTCTACTTTATCAAGCACGATGTCTTTCTCCAGGGGCTGGTTCCTCCTGATAACATGTCCAAAGTACGTGAGACAGAGCCTTACCATCCTCGCTTCTAAGGAGCACTGTGGTCATACTTCTTCCAAAACAGATTTGTTTCTACTTCTGGTAGAATTCAATATTTTTTTGCCAACACCATAATTCGAAGGTGTCAGTACTTCTTCGGCCTTCCTTATTTATTGTCCCAGCTTTTGCATGCATGTAAAAAAAAAAAAAAATGCATATAAGGCGATGGAAAATACCATGGCTTGGGTCAGGCCCACCTTAGACCTCAGAGTGTCATCTTTGCTTTTGAACACTTTAAAGAACTCTTTTGCAGCCAATCTGCCCAATACAATAAGACATTTGATTTTTTTGACAGCTGCTTTCCTGGATGTTGATTGTGGATCCAAGCAAAATGAAATCCTCTACAACTTCAGTCTTCTCTCTGTTTATCATGATGCTGCTTATTGGTTCAGTTTTGATGATTTTTGTTTTCTCTATTTTCACCATACTTATTCAATCTGTACGCTGACCAAGTAACCTGAGAAGCCAGACTGTATAGAAGAATTTGGCATCAGGATTAGAGGAAGACTCATTAACAATCTGTGATATGCAGATGACAAGACGATGCTTACTGAAAGTGAAGAGGACTTGAAGCACTTAGTGATAAAGATCAAAAACCACAGCCTTCATTATAGACTACACCTCAACATAAAGAAAACAGAAATCCTCACAACCAGACCACTAAGAAACGTCATGATAAAAGGAGAAAATATTGAACTTGTCAAGGATTTCATTTTACTTGGAGAGACAATCAAAGCAGCACTCAAGAAATCAAATGACGTGTTACTTTAGGCAAATCTGCTGCAAAAGACTTCCTTAAAGTGTTAAAAAGCAAAGATGTCACTTTAAGGACTACGGAGTGCCTGATCCAAGCCATGGTGTTCTCAACTGCCTTATATGTGTGTGAAAGCTGGACAAGGAGTAAGGAAGACCAAAGAAGAGTTGGTGCCTTTGAATAATGGTTTTAGTGAAGAATATTTAATGTACCGTTGACTGCCAAAAGGAGAAAAAAATCTGTCTTGGAAGAAGTACAGCAAGAATGTCCTACTGAGCAGTTACATCTCTCTTATAGGGTTGCTGTAAGTTGGAATCAACTCAATAACAATGGGTTTCATTTGGTTTAAGTGGCGTTCAAGGCAAAAATGTTTTATATAAATATCACCAAATACATTTCCTAAATATAAATTGATAATTTATATTTAGGAAATGTATAAATTTTGTTGCATTTTTGATTTTATAAGAAAATAAAATTTATAACTCTTCAGGGTTATACTTTATCTATATTAATGGGGTGCCAATTATACTTTCTGAGCATTCTTTTTAGTTTATATGATTTTTCAGTTGAGTCTAATAGTGTTTCAGGATGATTATATCATACATAAATACCATTCGTTTTTGCTAGCTTTTCAAAGGTAAGATATTTTTGGTTCCAGTGTTGATATCCAGATCTACGATTTCCAAGAAAAATGTTGAGTATTGGATCCTTAATGTTTGATTGTAACATTGATGGAAAACATTAACAGTGTTTTATTTTCCATTTAAAATATGTATGCATTTTATCATATTACAGATTTTTTTCTGCCTCTTCTAGACTATTAAAAAAAATTAGTATGTTTGTATTTAGTGTTCTATGGGAATTTGTATTATTTTTTACCAAAAATGTTTCTCCTCCACTGATGTGATGTTGGGGTTTTTCTCTAATTTGGAGTATTCATTGACTTCTCTCTTTCTCTAACATCTTATATACAACACTTTCTGTTGGTTGTATCTTCAGAATAGATTCCATATCTGCCCACTTCTAAATTACTCCCTTGCCAACACCCTGGGCCTGGCTGCCATTACAGCTTGCTCAGACACTGTAAGGGCCTCCTAACTGCTCTCCCAACTTTCAATTTTTCCCTCTAGAGTCTAATCAGACAACAACCAGGGAGAAGTTCTTAAAACATTACTCAGGTGACATGTCTCTCTGATCAAATCTTTTCAAAGATTTTAAATAAATCCAAGTCCTTTAGGCTGCCATGATAATCTTTTGGACATATCTCTCACCTCACTACAGAGCACCCCTCTCTCCCTTGATTTCTGCTGTGCATCCTCCTTGTTTTGTTTCATTGCCTCCAGGCCTTTGGACTGGGGTTGGTTCTCTCTCCTAGTATTTTTTTTTTGTTTTTTTTTGCATATTTTCCTGTTGGTTGTCTCTCCCCTTTCATTCAGATCTCTGCTCAGATATCACTCTTAAGAAAGGACTTTGCTGACCAACTAATTTAACCTATAAATTAACATGCTACTTCAATGCCTTGCTCATTTTGTAAGCATTAGCATTACTTTGAGTTTTACTGTATCTCTATTTGTATATGCATTTTTGTGTATTTCTACATTGGAATGTAAGTTTCTGATGGGTAGAGAATTTGTCTGATGGTTTACTTCCATTTCTATGGGACCTGAAACAGCAGTTGACAAACAATATGCACTTACTTAATATTTTTTAATGAATGGATGATTGTACTGGTCCTATTGTAGGACCATCTTAGGAATTTTGTAATTACAAATATATGTTTAAAATACAGTATCTTTTTATCTACTGATAGCACACATTTTCTGGGATTTTATTTATGGTGTTAAATAATATGCATAAGTGAGACTTGTCCAACTTTATATTTTTGTTCTCTTTGTTATCAAATGTTTCAGTGATAATGCCATAAATATTCATGATATATTGATAACAATTAAGTAGCAACTACAATATACCAAGCAGTGTTCTACACATTTTGTTTACAATAAGTCACTTAACTTTCACAGGGAGTCCCTAGTTGCACGAATTATTAAGCTCTTTGCTGTTAACCAAAATATTTGTGGTTTCAATCTGCCCAGGGGCACCTCAGAAGAAAGATCTAGTTATCTACCTCCAAAAGGTCACAGCAATTGAAAGCCCTACAGAGTACAGTTCTGCTCTGACACACATGGGTTTGCCATGAGATGAAATCAGTTGGATGGCAACTAGTTAATCCTCACAACGTCAAGACCTATTACTTCTATTGAATCTGTTACTGTTATTACTGCCATTGTACAGATGACAAAGTCGAGGCTCAGAGAGGTTAAGTAACTTGTTCTTGGTCATGCAACTAGAATTTGTATGATTATTATTAATCACACGGTTTTGTTCTATTTTATATTCTCCATTGTCTAAACAGAAGCATCGCAAAAGGGGGGCAGAGGAGGGCACGTGCGCCAGGGTCCAAGTCCAAGGGTGCAGCAGACAAGGTACAGAATGCTTTCAGGCGCCGCAAATATGAAAGCCAGACAAGAGGGGGAGACATTTCTGCTGACTCATCAACATCTATTCGTCTTGAAATTTGGGATAGGGAAAGGCTGAACTTAGAGATTGCCCCTGGAAATGCCTTACCCTCACTATGCCCTGTGTCTGAAATATATTACAAAGTATAAGAATTGCAAGTTTCTTGATATTTTGATAAAAGTAACATAAAAATTATATGACAGTGATTTGCTTTGGATTTTACTAGTTCAGTAGCTTTCTAGTTTAGGTATTTTCTATTCAGTATTTTTTTGGTATTTTATTGATTATATTTTGTTAATGTATATCTGTGAACAGACTTACACGCGTGTATATGAACGCACACATGCATGCACACACTCCTACACTCGTGAACACACATATCCACTGAAGGATTTCATGGATAAAATTATAATATTGACATGAAGGTAGACCTCAATAATTCTTGAGATATAGAAAGTTAATGGTTAAGAAGACCAAATTCCACCAATACTGTTTATATATTCTATGCAAATCTAATAAAAATCACAACAAAATTTGTAAAGAAAATGACAAACTAATTCTAAAACTTACGTAGGTATGTAAAGGCCCAATAGTAGCTAGAGTAGTACTAAAAAATAAGTAACAGCCCCTACCAGATACCTGACATTTTGTAATAAATGAACAGTGCTGTGTCCTTACTTAAATAAACAGACTTCTCATTTGACTAAATCTAGTTTATGTCATTGTTTAATTTCTATCTCTATGCTTACAACTACCAAATTTATATCTTCAAATAGAATCTCTTCCCTGAAATCCATGGTTGAATATCAACTTCCAAGTTAATATCTCCATGAGGATGTATATTAAGTATTCAAAATTGACTTATTTGAAGTTTAAAGGTTGATTAGGCTCTCCAAGATATTTTCCTGCTCAATCTTCATCCTATCAATAAATGATGCCTTTATTCAACCAAAGCTTTAGTAGCATCCCTGACTCCACTGTTCTCTCAAAGAATGCATTGTTCAGCATTTGCTCATTGTCTTCAGGATTTTGCTACTTTTGCTATTTTCCATACTTGATGGTTCAAGTCATCATACTTAGTCACCTGTACTTTTGTAATATCTATCTAAATGGTCTTACTGTGCCCATCTTTGTACCATAAAGCACATGGAATAATCCATTTAAAGTATGTTAGATTTTATTACGGTTCTATTCAATTTTACAAAAACCTGAGTTGAATGGAAAGCTTTTAAAACTAAACTCAAGGCCCAACTCCACCTGGCCTCCATTATTGTATGCTCCTCAATTCCTATTACATCACTGGGCTCTTTCATTGTATTACAGCTATATTTTGCTGAGGTTTCTTCTATTTTACGGCTTTAGCCAGTTCATTTGCTTTGAGCAGTCTGCTTCTAGAAATGATAGAGAGACTTCATCCCTGAACCAGTTACTATCTTGTCCTTTTACCCTACTTTTTAAATTTTTCTTCAGATAGCAAGGCACCATCTAACTATATATATGTAATTATGTGTATCTATTTCTGTCTATCTACTACTAGAAAAAGAATTGATGCATGCAAACTCCAGCGTTGATGAAGAATGTTGAATATACCATAGACTCCCAATAGAATGAATGTTTACTCATTCAGTCGTAGAAGAAATACAACCAAAATGTACCTTAGAAATTAGGATGGTGTCTTAGTCATCTAATGCTGCTATATCAGAAATACCACAGGAGGATGGCTTTAACAAAGAAAAATTTATTCTCTCACTGTCTAGTAGGCTACAAGTCCAAATTCAGTCGTCAGCTCCAGGGGAAGGCTTTCTCTCTCTGTCTGCTCTGGAGGAATGCCCTTGTCATCAATCTTCCCTTGGTCTGGGAGCATCTCAGTGCAGGAATCTCAGACCCAAAGGACATGCTCTGCTCCAGCACTCCTTTCTTGGTGGTATGAGGCCCCCATGTCTCTCTTCTCACTTCTCTCTTTTGTATCTCAAAAGAGATTCACTTAAGACACTACCTGATCTTATACATTTCATCAACATAACTTCTGCTAATCCATCTTATTACATCATAGTGATAGGGTGTACAACACTTAGCGAAACCACATCAGATCGTAAAATGATAGGCAATCATAGAATCACACAAGGTAATCATGACCTAGGCAAGTTGACAGATATTTTGGGGGAGGGACACAATTCAATCCATGACAGATGGTGAGACTTCAAATTGCTTACTTTGAACATGTCATCAGGAAAAACCAATTGCTAGAAAAAGGTACCATGTTTGGTAAAGTAGAGAGCCAACCAAAATGGGGGAAACCCTCAGTGAGACGGATTAACCCAATAGCTGCAACAATGGACTCAAAATACCAAAGATCATGAAGATGTTACAGGACATGGCAATCTTTCATTTTATGATGCATAAAGTCACCATAACTCGGAACCAACTTGATGGCAGCTAACAACAACTAGAATGCATATACTTTGACATCCTGCTTTGGTATCTGAAAAAAATATTTGTGTTCAGAAAGTATTTCTTGGATGAGTGAATGCAACTTGTGTAGATTAGATTATTAGTCACCAAATATTGACATTATTCCCCTGCTTGCCCCCACCCCCCCAGACCTACACTGTCTCCATGGGAGGAGTATATTTCCTGACCCATTGACACTAGTCTTGGCCATGTTACTTGGTTAATGGAATGTGGATATGAGTGTGAGTGTGGTGTTTCCCAGCCTAGTCTGTAAGAGACTTCTCCTCTGAAAGCTTGAAGTTCTACCATGAGATGAACTTGCCTCAAGTGTCTGCTGTCCCTTCAACTTGTCCAAGGAAATTAAGAGATGCATGGAAACAACCTGAACTCAAAACCTAGCTGATCTGTAGAGTTGCATGAAAAACTTTTTATTACGTGTCACTAAGATTTTGTGGTTGTCTTTTATGCATCATTATTGTAGTAAAATTCTGACTAATATCCCAACCCAGTGCCTTCGAGTCGATTCCATGACTAATATAGGAACATGATATGGAAGCCAAATACAGACCTAATGGTATATGAAGTATATGATTAATTCACTATACCTAGAAACAAGGGAGAGGGTTATCCTTGGTGCATCCTGAGTAGCGGGGTATTTCTCATCTCTTTCACGTCAGGATTTGCCATATGACTTGCTGGGCAAATGGAATATGAATGAAGTGAAAGATTCCACATTCAAACAGAAGAATTAAGTGCCATTTACCTGGTTCCATCCATATTCCTATGCATTTGCCATGATAGTGGCTAACATAAGAGCTGCTAACCAGAAATGAAATTAGAAAAGATGATAATACAGAGCAGATTTGCACTTGACTCACACCCAAGAGGTATTATAAATGAGAAATATCCCCACATTTTAAGTCAATGAAACTTGTGGATTGTCAATCAACTAGGATAGAGTTCAAGCCCAGTTCTAAGGATATAACCTAACCATTTCACCAATAACAGTAATCCCATTTGTCGTGATTATTTCTGGAGCATGAATTAAACCAGATGTTGTCTAATTAGGTCAATTGTTTATTTATTCTAGAAGGGGTTCATGCACCTGTAATTATTATACAAGTTTGAACTCAGGTTTTTTTTTTTTTTTTAACCCAGTTAACACAAATTTTAACTGATTTAGTGATAATGCAAAAAAAGTGCTTTTGCTGATGATAATGGTGATGATACACACCCGTCCCAACCCATATGTATTTTATATAATTAATACTGACAGAAGCTTGGGTGAAACTTTGACTTGCTCTACAAACATGACTAGAAACCAGTGAGATATCACAGGTGTCTCCTATGAACAATAGGCATATTGGTTTTTACAGAGCCTAAACCAAAGATGTCTCTATAATAGCTGACTTGAATATCATATTTTTAATACCATTAGGTGACCATTAATATATATATATTTTTATTAACTTTTATTGAGCTTCAAGTGAACGTTTACAAATCAAGTCAGTCTGTCACATATAAGTTTACATACATCTTACTCCGTACTCCCACTTGCTCTCCCCCTAATGAGTCAGTCCTTCCAGTCTCTCCTTTCGTGACAATTTTGCCAGCTTCCCTCTCTCTCTATCCTCCCATCTCCCCTCCAGACATGAGATGCCAACACAATCTCAAGTGTCCACCTGATATAATTAGCTCACTCTTCATCAGCATCTCTCTCCCCCTCACTGTCCAGTTCCTTTCATGTCTGATGAGTTGTCTTCGGGGATGGTTCCTGTCCTGTGCCAACAGAAGGTCTGGGGACCATGGCCGCCAGGATTCCTCTAGTCTCAGTCAGACCATTAAGTATGGTCTTTTTATGAGAATTTGGGGTCTGCATCCCACTGATCTCCTGCTCCCTCAGGGGTTCTCTGTTGTGCTCCCTGTCAGGGCAGTCATCTATTGTGGCCGGGCACCAACTAATTCTTCTGGTCTCAGGATGATGTAGGTCTCTAGTTCATGTGGCCCTTTCTGTCTCTTGGGCTCTTAGTTGTCGTGTGACCTTGGTGTTCTTCATTCTCCTTTGCTCCAGGTGGGTTGAGACCAATTGATGCATCTTAGATGGCTGCTTGTTAGCATTTAAGTCCCCAGACGCCACATTTCAAAGTGGGATGGAGAATGTTTTCATAATAGAATTATTTTGCCTATTGACTTAGAAGTCCCCTTAAACCATGGTCCCCAAGCCCCCGCCCTTGCTCTGCTGACCTTTGAAGCATTCATTTTATCCCAGAAACTTCTTTGCTTTTGGTCCAGTCCAATTGAGCTGACCTTGCATGTATTGAGTGTTGTCATTCCCTTCACCTAAAGCAGTTCTTAACTACTAATTAATCAGTAAAAAAAACCTCTCCCTCCCTCCCTCCCCCCCCCGTGAAATATTTCATAGTTTGGAGGAATCTGGAGGGCATTATGTTGAGTGAAATTAGTCAGTTGCAAAAGGACAAATATTGTATGAGACCACTATTATAAGAACTCAAGAAATAGTTTAAACAGGGAAGAAAGTATTCTTTGATGGTTATGAGGGTGGGGAGAAAGGGAGGGAGAAGGATATTCGCAAATTTAGATAGTAGACAAGAACTATTTTAGGTGAAGGGAAAGACAACATACAATAAAGGAGAGGTCAGCATAAATGGACTAAATGAAAGGCAGTTTCCTGAATAAACCAAATGCTCCAAAGGCCAGAGTAGCAGGGGCAGCAGTTGGGGGACCATGTTTTCAGAGGACATCTAGGTCAACTGACATAATAAAATCTATTAAGAAAACATTCTGCATCCCACTTTGGTGAGTGGCGTCTGCAGTCTTAAAAACACTATCAAGCGGCCATCTAAGATGCATCAATTGGTCTCAACCCACCTGGAACAAAGGAGAATGAAGAACACCAAAGATACAAGGTAATTATGAGTCCAAAAGGCAGAAATGGCCACGTAAATGCAAGACTACATCAGCCTGAGACCGGAAGAACTAGATGGTGCCCATCTACAACCGAAGACTGCCCCGACAGGGAATGAAACAGAGTATCCCTGACGGAGCACGAGAGCAGTGAGATGCAGACCTCAAAGTCCCATAAAAAAATCAGACTTAATGATCTGACTGAGACTAGAGGAACCCTGGAGGTCATGGTCCCCAGACCTTCTGTTGGCCCAAGACTGGAACCATTCCCAAAGCCAACTCTTCAGACAGGGATTGGACTGGATTATAGGATAGAAAAAATAGTGGTGAGGAGTGAGCTTCTGGTCTCAAGTGGACACATGAGACTATGTGGGCAGCTCCCGTTTGGAGGGGAGATGAGAAGGCAGAGGGGGACAGAAAGTGGCTGACTGGACACGGGGAATACAGCATTGAGAGGAGTGTGCTGTCTCATTGGTGGGAGAGGAACTAGGAGTACATAGCAAGCTGTATACAAATTTTTGTATGAGAGACTGACTTGATTTGTAAAGTTTCACTTAAAGCACACACACAAAAGATGGAAAGAATACACAGAGTCACAGTACCAAAAGAAATGGTCAACTTTCAGTTGTTTCATGAGGTGGCACATGATGAAGAACTGGTAGTAGTGAAGCAAGAAGTCCAAGCTACACTGAAGACACTGGCGAAAAACAAGGCTCCAGGAGCTGACAGAATACCCACTGAGTTGGTTCAACAAACAGATGCAGCACTGTAGATGCTCACTCCACTATGCAAAGAAATTTGGAAGCTAGCTACCTGGCCAACAGACTGCAGGAGACGCACGTTTGTGTCCATTCCAAAGAAAAGCGATCCAACAGAATGTGGAAGTTATCAAATGTAAATCATAGTATTAGTAAATATGGTAAACAAACAAACAAAGAAACTCTATCTATTCTACACTGAATATGACATGCTATCCCCAGGAGATCTAGTGAGTTTATGATGTTGTTGTTAGGTGCTGTTGGGCCGTTCCAACACATAGCGACCCTGTGTACAACAGAACGAAACAGTGCCCAGCCCTGGGCCTTTCTCATTGCTATGTCTGAGCCCACTGTTGCAGCCACCGTCTCAATCTGTCTCATTGAGGATCTTTGTCTTTTTCACTGACCCTCTACTTTACCAAGCACGATGTCTTTTTCCAGGGACTGATTCCTCCTGATAATATGTCCAGAGGACGTGAGACCAAGTCTTGCCACCCACCTTTCTAAGGAGCATTCTGGCTGTACTTCTTCCAAGACAGGTGTGTTCATTCTTCTAGCAGTCCATGGTATATTCATTATTCTTCACCAACAACATAATTCAAGTTTCAGTTCTTTTGTCTTCCTTATTCATTGTCCAGCTTTAGCATGCATATGAGGCGATTGAAAATATCATGGCTTGGTTCAGGCACACCTTAGTCCTCAAAGTGACATCTTCAATTTTTAACACTTTGAAGAGGTCTTTTGTAGCAGATTTGTCCAATAAAATATGTCATTTGATTTCTTGATGGCTGCTTCCATGGGTGTTGATTGTGGATCCAAGTAAAATGAAATCCTTGACAACTTCAGTATTTTCTCTGTTTATTGTTCCAGTTGTGAGGACTTTTGTTTTCTTTATGTTGAAGTGTAATCCATACTGAAGGCTGAAGTCTTTGATCCTCATCAGCAAGCGCTTCAAGTCTTCTTCATTTTCAGTAAGCAAGGTTGTGTCATCTGCATGTCTAGGCTGTTAATGAGTCTTCCTCTAATCCTGATGCCCCTTCTTTTCATATAATACAGCTTCTTGGACTGTATGGATTATATGTTTTTTTAAAGACACTGAGTTTTTGGTAATTTACTATGGCAGCCCTAGAAAATGAATACAGAGCCCTTCACCAAGGACAAGTCAAGTTAGCACCAAAAATGCTCCTGTAAGGGTAGCCACGTAACATGAGACATGGCAGTTTTAAAAAGTATGAAGTAAAACTCTCAGCTTTGACAGACAAAGAGCTCCTCTAAGACTAAATTCACTGCTGTTGAGTCGATTCTATCTCATAGCGACCCTAAAGGACAGAGTAGAATTGACCCACAGGGCTTCCAAGGAGTGGCTGGTAGATTCGAACTGCCTGAATAAGTATTGTGAAAAAATACAACCCTGACACACAACTTTTCTGAGCTTAGTATTAAAACAAAACAAAGTCGCTATCGAGTGGATTCTGACTCATAGGGACCCTATAGGACAGAGTAGAGCTTCCCCACAGGGTTTCCAAGGAGCGACTGGTAGATTCAAACTGCAGACCTTTTGGTAGCACCCAAATGCATAATCATCGCACCACCAGTGGCTTTCAAATCAGCTATAGGCTGATGATCTCCAAATTCTTAGAACCTGGAAAACTACTCTACCTCAGAGTGGTATCCACAGCTGGGAACTGTTCTCCACACTTGGATGACCTCAGACATCCAAATCTAACATGTCCAGAAAAAATCTTTTGGTCATTTTCTCAAGTTTGTTCCTCCATGGTTTTCCACATGGTAGAGAATGGCTCTGGTGACCATGCTCTCATGGTAGCCTGAATTCTAGAAGTCACCTTTGATTCTCCATTCCCCTCATCCCATACGTCTGATCCACCAGCAATTCTTGGCAGCTCAAGCTCCAAAGTACACCTCAAGCCTGCCCACCGTTCCCACCTGCACTACCACCATCACTCCTCACCCTGACCACTGCAGAAGCATCCTGACTGGTCCTCTGTATTTGCTGTCTTCAAGTTATCCTGGGCTACAGTTAATTCCTGGGACACATTCTTTCTCAAGACCATTGAACAATAGAAGGAGAAGGGCATTTAGTTGTATGCTACCTCCTCTGCTTGAGCTTCATGCCCCTCAGAAATCACTTTTCACTGTCCACTCTATAATGTCTCTATTCCAATTTCCTGTCTTTGGCCGCACTGCTTTGATAGCGTGCATGCATGTGTGCTTCAGGGGTCATGTAGACAGCTGCTTGGAGGAATTTTTCTTAGTACAATCATGGTTGTGTGCCATCAAGAGATTCTGACTCATATCAACCCTGTACGACAGCTTAGAACTGCCTCACAAGGTTTCCTAGGTTGCAGTCTTTATGGCGCAGCCCTGCTGGCACCGTGGTTAAGAGCTCGGCTGCTAACCAAAGGGTGGACAGTTCGAATCCACCAGTTGGTTATTTGCAGAAAGACATGGCAGTCTGCTTCTGTAAAGACTTACAGTCTTAGAAACCCTATGGGGCAGTTCTGCTCTGCCCTATAGGGTCACTATGAGTTGGAATTGATTCAACAGCAACTGGTTTGGATTTTGTTTGGTTAGAATCTTTATGGGAGCCCATCTCCAGATCTTTTCAACCTCTGAGCTGGTGGGTTACAACGGCCCACCTTTCAGTTAGCCAAGCACTTAACCGTTGCACCTCCAATACTTAACTCTGCGCGGGAGAGGGCCCTCTCCTGACGTCTCCTGTCTCCTCACCCCGCACACCTTGGCGTTGTCCTTGCTTCTAGACCCCACCCTCCCCTCTGGAGGCCCAACCCCCCCACGCCCGCCCCACACCCAGGCCGCTGGGCGGGGCCAGCAGCCATGTTCCTCGCCGTCCAGCCAGTTACTCACAGAAGCGCTGGGACGGGCGGTGAGGGGCCCCGGCCCGATGGCGCGCCTTACAGCGGACGGTGTTCGTGCTGCTTTCTGTGCCGTGGTTTCTGAAAGGTAGGAAACTCCGGCAGCTGGGTGGAGGGACCCGCTCCCAGACTGAACAAGCCCGGCCCCTCGAAGGTGTGGAGGGAAGGCGCCAGGAGGGCGGGTCCCAGTGCCAGCATCCCGTGGGCTCCAGAGGTTGGGGAGTCCGGACGTTGGGTTAGCAGCTCGCATCGCCCCCTCCGGCGTACCCCGTCCCGAGTGATCCCCAGGGGCGGATGCGGCGCGGGGGCGGGCGGACGCAGCCACTCTAGGGGCTGCGAGAGGGAGAGAGGGAGCCTCTGGCCCGGGAGACTCAGCTGGTCTGGGAATTTACATCCCCATGGATTTGCGGGGGGGGGGGTCCAGCCGCGGGATCCAGCTGCGGAGTGCCCTCGGGCCTGGGGGCTTGAAGGGCTTGGGGAGAAAGGCTGTGTCCAGGGCTGCGCCAAGGTCCCTACTCTGCCCGGGGCGGGTTTGCGGGCCAAGCTGGGGGATGGGCGCCTGCCCCCCCCGCCCCCCACCTGCTCCCTGTGCCAGGGGGGAAACCAAGGCCCAGAGTTCGCCCGGGGGGGGGTGAGATTCCAGACTGAGGGCGGGGCACTCGCCCCCATTCGTCCTCCCACCCCCACCAGACTCCGTAGGGTGCCAGGGACAGGGGAGAGAGGGATCCCCCGCCCAAGGCCATGCTGCCCCTTATTGTTTTGGGCGCTGTGCCTGGGAGGCTGAGGCACCCCGCGCCCGCGCCCGCGCCGGCTGGTCTACTCTCGGGGCTGGGGCGTCGGCGCGGCCCCGGCCCCACCTGGAAAGGAAGGGGTCCTCGGAATCTGTGGAGCAGCGTGGGGATCCTACTCCTTGTGGAAGCAGCAGCGATTCAGTGTCTGTTAACAGTGTGGATGCCGGGTCCCGCTCCCCCTCTGGGAGGCGGGGGTGGGGGTAGCAGGAAGGGGTCCTGAGCAACCATGTTGTTTGTTAACTTAAACATTTGTGCGGCGCTGTGTACCGGTCGCTGTGGACGCGATCTCTGGTGCTGAGGGGATTTGAGGGTTCCTCACACTGGCGGGATTTGGAGCCTCTACCCTGGTGGCAGTGGGTTCAGTGGGTTACCCTGGTGGCGTAGTGGTTAAGTGCTAAGGCTGCTAGCCAAAAGATTGGCCATTTGAATCCACCAGGCGCTCCTTGGAAACTCTGTGGGGCAGTTCTACTCTGTCCTATAGGGTCGCTGTGAGTCAGAATTGACTCCACGGCAGCGTGTTTTTTTTTTTTTTTTTTTTTAGGTTGGAGGAGATTAGGTGTCTCTCGGGCTGACATTTGAAGGTCTGGAGCTGGCCGTTTATGAGGGTTTATAAGGGTTTATAAGGGTTTTAAGCGCTCCGGCCATGGGCGCCAACCCGATCTTCCAGCCCCTGCGGACGGACTGCCCCCCCCCGCCCCGGGGGGATTGGCTGCTCTGGGACCCTGAGCCCAGAGGGCAGTGAGAAGCTGACAAACGTGAGTGATGTCCTGCAGGCTCCAGTCGGCGGGGCAGCCCTGCTCACATGGTCTCAATACGGGCAGTCGGCTTCATGCTTGGGGGGTGGTTTCCGGATGTTCACTCGTGTCCCCCCACCCCGTGCAGGGCGACAACTCTCCTCTGGGCGGGGACCTAGTAGAGGCCTGCAGGGCATCAGGGTGTGGAGGGGCAGAGCTTGGGCGGGGAGGGCGCGGCCCTGCAGGTTCCTGTACGTGACCACGGCAGGGGGGTGCAGGTCGTGAAGGCTGGGCCTGGTCAAGGGCCCACTAGGTCTCGCAGAAGGAGTGGGTTAGGATAATAACAGCATTAATGGGAGTATTGAGAGAGCGCCCTGGGGCGTTGGGTCCCTCGGGAAGAAAAGCTTCTGCTGTCGCCACTGGAGCGGTACCCAGGTCGTCCCGGCTTAGGTCCAGGAGGTTCCCATGCTCGGAGGGCCTGGTGGGCAGAACAGAACCGGCGGTGCGCACGCCCTCTCGCGGCCTTGCACCGAATCGCTGAAGTTCAGTGACAGGCGATTCTAAGCCATGGTTTTGGAACTGAATAGTGAAGCAGAGCAAAGAAATGATGCAGTGCCTTGATGGGACCGGTGGAGACAACAAGAAGCAAAGCACAGCTCAAACTTCAAAATTCCACTGAGTGTTAGTACGATTTGGAGGTAGAAAATAGACGGAGAGTCGAGAGGCCCAGAGATGCAGAAGGGTTGGAGGATTAGGGTTAGGGGTTAGGGTTTGGTGCTAGGGGTCCAGGTTTGGGGGTTAGAGGTTTGGGAGTCAGGTTTAGGGGTATAGGTTTTAGGTGGTTGGGGGTTGGGGTTAGGGCTGGGGTTACTAGGCTCGGGCACAAGTGGTTTAGGGTTAGGGTTAGAGTGAGGCTGAGGTTGATTCCCAGTCTTGTGTACCGTCTCTTCCTTCACCAGAGTTACCACATATGTGTCGTTTGGTTGGAAACCCTGATGGCGTAGTGGTTAAGAGCCACCGGTGCTAACCAAAGGTCTGCAGTTCAAATCCACCAGGCGCTCCATGGAAACTCTATGGGGCAGTTCTAATCTGTCCTATAGGGTCGCTATGAGCTGGAATCAACTCGACGGCAGTGGGTTTGGTTTTTTTGGTTATTGTTTAGTTGGCTTTTCTCTACCCACTCTTCGTCTCCCTGGTGAACATCAAAGATTGTTTCTGTGCGTAAATGTTTTCATGATAGTGGTCACGTACTGTATATGTCGTTTTGTGATTGACTTAGTATGATGCGCTCCAGATTCATCCATGGTGTGAGATGTTTCGGAGATTCATCATTGGTCTTTATTGTCGTGTAGTGTTCCACTGTGTGTATGTACCGTAGTTTGTTTATCCGTTCCTCTGTGGATGAGCACTTAGGTTGTTCCCATCTTTTTGCTACTGTGAATAATGTTGCAGTGAACACGAGTGTGCATGTGTCTATTCCTGTGACTGCTCATGGAAACCCTGGTGGCTAGTGGTTAAGTGCTATGGCTGCTAACAAAAAGGGTTAGGGTTTGGGCTTAGGGATGTTAGGGTTAGGGTTGTTAGAGTTAGAGTCCTTAGGGTTTGGGTTAGGGGTTGGGGTTTGGGGGTTAGAGTTTAGGGTTGGGTTTTTTGGTTAGGGTTTTTGGGTTGGGGTTAGGTGTTAGGTTTAGGGTTTGAGGTTAGAGTTTGGAGTTACAGGTTAGGTGTTAGGGGTTGCAGTTTGGGGTTTAGGGTTTTGGGGGTTTAAGGTTTTGTGGTTTAGTCATTAGGGTTTGGGTTAGGCTTTAGGGATTTAGGTTTAGGCTTGGGGTTGGGTTTGTTTGGGATTTGTGGGTTGGGGTTAGAGGGTGGGTGTTAGAGGGTTGGGGTTTAGAGTTTGGGGGTTAGAGATTGAGGGAGTCAGGGTGAGGGGTTAGAGGGTGAGGGGGTTAGAGGTTGAGAAGATTATAGAGTGAGGGAGTGAGAAGGTGAGGGTGTGAGGGGGTGAAGGTTAGGGTTTAGGGTTAGAGGGTTTAGGCTTAGGGTTCAGAGGCTTAGGGTTGGGGGTTAGGGTTTGGGGGTTCAGAGGTTGGGGTTGGTGTTGTGGTTAGGGTTAGAGGGTTAGGGTTAGAGGGTTAGGGGTATAGTTTAGAGATTTAGGGTTACTGGTTAGGGCTAGGGTTTAGGGGTTCAGGTTTAGGGGTTTGGGATGGGTTTGGGGTAAGGTTTTAGGGTTTAGGGTTAGAGGGTTAGGTTTAGGGCTTAGGGCTTAGAGTCTAGGGTTTTAGGACTTAGGGTTTAGGGCTTAGGGCTTAGAGCCTAGGGTTTAGGCCTTAGGGTTTAGGGTTTAAGGCTTAGAGTGAGGGTTAGGGCTGGGGGCTGGGGTTAGGGTGTAGGTTTTAGGGTTTAGAGTTAGGGTATTAGGGTTAGAGGGTTAGATGACTTAGGCTTTAAGTTAGGGTTTAGGGGTTAGTGGTTGGGGTCAAGGGTGTTAGTGTTTAGGGTTTTGGCATTTAGGATGTTAGGGTTAAATGTGTTAGGGCTAAGGGTGTTAGGGTTTCACGTGTTAGGGTTTTAAGTGTTATGGTTTAGGGTTTAGGGTTGTGTTAGGGTTAGGCTTAGGCTCATTCTTAGGTTTAGGGCTAGGGATTTGAGGTTTAGTGTTTGGGGTTGGGTTTGGGGGTTGGGGTTAGAGGGTTAGGGTTAGAGGGTTAGAGTTAGAGGGTTAGGGTTTTGGGTTAGGGTTTCAGGTTAGCATTAGAGGGTTAGGGTTCGAGGGTTAGGGCTAGAGTAGTTAGGGTTAGGGTCGTTAGGGTTAGGGTTGTTAGGGTTAGGGTGGTTAGGGTTTAGGGTTAGGTGTTAGGGTTTAGGGCTTACGGTTAGGTTTTGGGTTTGGGCTTTGGGGCTTGAAGTTTGGGTTTAGGGTTTTGGGCTTAGAGTATAGGGTTTAGTGTGTATGGTTTTTGTGTGTAGTGTTTTGGGGTGTAGGTGTTTAGATTGTAGGGTTTAGGGTATATGGTTACGGTTTGGGTTAGGGCTAGAGTTCAGGGTCTTGGTGGTTAGGACCTAAGGGCTTTGGGTCTTAGGGGCTTTGGGGCTCAGGGCTTAGGGGCTAGAGTTAGAGGGCTAAGGCCAGAGGGCCAGAGGGCCAGGGTTATGGTTTGATTCCTGGCTGGCAATTTTTTTCCTTCAATATTTTATGTAAGTCATCCCATTGCCTTCTTGCCTCCATGATTTCTGCTGAGTAGTCCAAGTTTATTATTATTTACTTTCCTTTGTTGGTGACTTCTTTTATCCCTAGCCTCTCTTAAAATTCTCTTTATATTTGATTTTGGCAAGTTTGATTGTTATATGTCTTGGTCACTTTCTTTTGAGATCTACCGTATGTGGAATTCGATGAGCATCTTTCATGATATCAGGGAAGTTTTCTGCCAACAAATCTTCAACAGTTCCCTCTGTATTTTCTGTTAGCCCTCCCTGTTCTGGTACTCCAATCACTCATAGTTATTTCTCTTGATAAAGTCCCACATGATTCTTTGGATTTCTTCATTTTTTAATTTCTTTTATCTGGTTTCTCTTCAAATATATTGGTCCCAAGTGTTTTATCTTCAATCTCAGTTATTCTGCCTTCCAGTTCTTCAATTGTGCTCTTCTTACTTTCTGTTGAGTTTTCTATCTCTGTAATTTTATTGTTTATCTTCTGAATCTCTGATTGCAGTCTCTGTATGGTTTCTTGCAGCCTATTAAATTTTTAATTATATTCTTGAGTAACCTTTTTAATTTCTTCAGCTGCTTTATCTGTGTGTTCCATGGCTTGTTCTGCATTTTGCCTCATTTCCTTCCTGATGTCTTTAAGAGTTCTGTATATTAATCTTTTGTATTCTGCATCTGGTAATTCCAGGATTGCACCTTCATCCAGAAGATTCCTTGAGTCTTTGTTCTGAGAGCTTGTTGAAGCAATCATGGGTCAGCTTTTTTTTTATTTCAATATTTTTTGTTGTGTTTTACGTGAAAGTTTACAAATCAAGCCAGTCTCTCACATGAAAACTTATACACAACTTCTTACATATTCCCAATTACTTTCCCCCCAATGGGAGAGCCCACTCCCTCCTTCCACTCTTTCTTTTTGTGACCATTTTGCCAGTTTCTAAGCCCCTCTATCCACCCATCTCCCTTCCAGGCAGGAGATACCAACATTGTCTCAAGTGTCCACCCAAACCAAGTAGCTCACGCCTCACCAGCATCCCTCTCCAACCCATTGTCTAGTCCAATCCATGTCTGATGAACTGGCTTTGGGGATGGTTCCCGTAGTGGGTAAACGGAAGGTGTGGGGGCCATGATCACTAGAGTCCTTCCAGTCTCAGTCAGACCATTAAGTCTGGTCTTTTTATGAGAATTTGGGGTCTGCATCCCACTGTTCTCCTGCTCCCTCAAGGGATCTCTGTTATGTTCCCTGTCAGGGCAGTCATTGGTTGTGGCCCGGCACTATCTAGTTCTTCTGGTCTCAGGATGATGTAGTCTCTAGTTCATGTAGTCCTTTCTGTCTCTTGGGCTCGTTATTATCTTATGTTCTTGGTGTTCTGCATTCTCCCTTGATCCAGGTGGGTTGAGAATCATTGATGCATCTGAGATGGCTGCTTGTTAGCATTTAAGACCCGAGACGCCACATTTCAAAGTGGGATGCAGAATGTTTTCTTAGTAGATTTTATTATGCCTGTTGACTTAGATATCCCCTGAAAACATGGTTCCCAAACATGTGCCCCTGCTTTGCGGACCTTGAAGCGTTCAGTTTATTTAGGAAACTGCTTTGGTTTAGTCCAGTTGTGCTGACCTCCACTGTGTTGAGTGTTGTCCTTCCATTCACCCATAGTAGTTCTTGTCTATCTCTTTAGTAAATACCCCTCTCCTACCCCCCCTCCCTCCCCCCTCTCATAACAACAAAGGAATATGTTCTTCTCAGTTTAAACTATTTCTCAAGATCTTATAATAGTGGTCTTATACACTATTTGACCTTTTGCAACTAATTTCACTCAGCATAATGCCTTCCAGGTTTCTCCATGTTATGAAGTAGTTCACAGATTCGTCACTGTTCTTTATCGATGTGTAGTATTCCATTGTGTGAATATACCATAATTTATTTATCCATTCATCCATTGATGGGCACCTTGGTTGGTTCCATCTTTTTGCTGTTGTAAACAGTGCTGCAGTAAACATAGATGTGCATATATCTATTTGTGTAAAGGCTCTTATTTCTCTAGGATATATTCCGAGGAGTGGGATTGCTGGGTTGTATGGTAGTTCTATTTCTAGCTTTTTAAGGAAGCGGCAAATTGATTTCCAAAGTGGTTGTATACCATTTTACATTCCCACCAGCAGAGTATAAGTGTTCCAGTCTCTCCACAGCCTCTCCAACATTTATTATTTTCTGTGTTTTGGATTAATGCCAGCCTTGTTGGAGTGAGATGGAATCTCATTGTAGTTTTGATTTGCATTTCTCTAATGGCTAATGATCAAGAGCATTTCCTCATGTATCTGTTAGCTGCCTGAATGTCTTCTTTAGTGAAGTGCCTGTTCATATCCTTTGCCCATTTTTTAATTGGGTTGTTTGTCTTTTTGTGGTTGAGTTTTAGCAGAGTCATGTAGATTTTAGAGATCAGGTGCCGGGCGGAGATGTCTTAGCTGAAAACTTTTTCCCAGTCTGTAGGTGGTCTTTTTACTCTTTTGGTGAAGTCTTTAGATGAGCATAGGTGTTTGATTTTTAGAAGCTCCCAGTTATCTGGTTTCTCTTCGTCATTTTTAGTAATGTTTTGTATTCTGTTTATGCCATGTATTAGGTCTCCTAATGTTGTCCCTATTTTTTCTTCCATGATCTTTATCGTTTTAGATTTTATGTTTAGGTCTTTGATCCATTTGGAGTTAGTTTTTGTGCATGGTGTGTGGTATGGGTCCTGTTTCATTTTTTGCAGATGGATATACAGGTACGCCAGCACCTTTTGTTAAAAAGACTATCTTCTCCCCAATTAACTGACACTGGGCCTTTGTCAAATATCAGCTGCTCATATGTGGATGGATTTATATCTGGATTCTCAATTCTGTTCCATTGGTCTATGTGTCTGTTGTTGTACCAGTATCAGGCTGTTTTGACTACTGTGGCGGTATAATTGGTTCTAATATCAGGCAGAGTGAGTCCTCTCACTTTGTTCTTTTTTAGTAATGCTTTACTTATCCACGACTTTTTTCCCTTCCATATGAAGTTGGTGATTTGTTTCTCCATCTTTTTAAAAAATGTCATTGGAATTTGGATCGGAAGTGCATTGTATCTATAGATGGCTTTTAGTAGAATGGACAATTTTACAATGTTGTCTTCCTATCCATGAGCAAGGTATGTTTTTCCAATTACGTAGGTTCCTTTTGTTTTTTTGCAGTAGTACCTTGTAGTTTTCTTGGTATAGCGGTTTTAGTTTTTGGTGAGGTTTATTCCTAAGTATTTTATCTTCTTGGGGGCTGCTCTGAATGGTATTCATTTGATGATTTCCTCTTCAATGTTCTTTTTGTTGATATAGAGGAATCAACTGATTTTGTACGTTTATACTGTAACCTGAAACTCTGCTGAACCCTTCTATTTTAATAATTTTCTTGAGGATTCCTTAGGATTTTCTGTGTATAAGATAATGTCGTTGGAAAATAGAAATAATTTTACTTTTTCCTTACCAATCTGGATGCCCTTTATTTCTTTGTCTAGCCCAGTTGCTCTGGCTAGGACCTCTAGCACAAGGTTGAATAAGAGCTGTGATAAAGGGGATTCTGGTCTGTTTCCCCTTCTCAAGGGAAATGCTTTCAGGCTCTCTCCATTTAGGATGATGTTGGGTATTGGCTTTGTACTAATACCCTTTATTATGTTGAGGAATTTTCCTTCTATTCCTATTTTGCTGAGAGTTTTTATCATGAGTGGGTGTTGGACTTTGTCAAATGCCTTTTCTGTATCAATTGATAAAATTATTTGGTTCTTGTCTTTTTTATGTGGTGGATTACATTAATTGTTTTTCTAATATTGAATCAACCTTGCATACCTGGTATAAATCCCACTTGATAATGGTGGATTATTTTTTTGATACGTTGTTGAATTCTATTGGCTAGAATTTTGTTGAGGATTTTTGCATCTATGTTCATGAGGGATATAGGTCTGTAATTTTCTTTTTTTGTGTTGTCTTTAGCTGGTTTTGGTATCAGGGTTATGCTGGCTTCAGAGAAGGAGTTAGGTAGTATTCCGTCCTTTTCCATGCTTTGAAATACCTTCGGTAGTAGTGGTAAGTCTTCCCTGAAAGTTTGGTAGAACTTTGCAGTGAAGCCGTCAGGTCCAGGGCTTTTTTTTGTTGGGAGTGTTTTGATTACATTTTCAATCTCTTTTTTTGTTATCGGTCTATTTAGTTGTTCTACTTCAGTGTGTGTTAGTTTAGGTAGGCAGTGTGTTTCTAGGAATTCATCCATTTTTTCTAGGTTTTCAAATTTGTTAGAGTACAATTTTTTGTAGTAATTTGATATGATTGTTTTAATTTCAGTTGCATGTGTTGTGATATGGCCCATCCCATTTCTTATTCGGGTTATTGGTTTCTTTTCCTGTATTTCTTTAGTCAGTCTGGCCAGTGTTTTATCAATTTTGTTAATTTTTTTCAAAGAAGCAGTTTTTGGCCTTGTTAACTCTTTCAATTGTTTTTCTGTTCTCTAATTCATTTAATTTTGCTGTACTTTTTATTTTTTGCTTTCTTCTGGTGCCTGACAGTTTCTTTTGTTGCTCTCTTTCTCTTTGTTCAAGTTGTAGGAACGGTTCTTTCATTTTGGCTCTTCTTTAATATGTGTGCCTTTATTGATATAAATTGACCTCTGAGCACTGCTTTCACCGTGTCCCAAAGGTTTTCATAGGAAGCGTTTTCAGTCTCGTTGAATTCTGTGAATTTCTTTATTCCCTCCTTAAGGTCTTCCATAACCCAGTCTTTTTTGAGCAGGGTATTGTGCAGTTTCCAAGCATTTGATTTCTTTTCCCTGGTTTTTCTGTTATTGATTTTTACTTTTACGGTCTTTTGTTCAGAGAAGATGTTTTGTAATATTTCAGTGTTTTGCATTCTGCAAAGGCTTGTTTTATGACCTAATATGTGATCTATTCTAGAGAATGTTTCATGTGCACTAAAAAAAAAATTATACTTTGCAGCTGTTGGGTGGAGTGTTCTGTATAAGTCTATGAAGTGAAGTTGTTTAATTGTAACAATTAGATCTTCTGTGTCTCTATTGAGCTTCTGACTGCATTTCCTACCCTTCACCGAGAGTGTTGTGTTGAAGTCTCCTACCATAATTGTGGAGGTGTCTATCTCACTTTTTAATTCTGTTAACGTTTGTTTTATGAATGTTGCGGCTCTATCATTGGGTGCATAAATATTTAATATGGTTGTATCTTCCTGGTAAATTGTCCCTTTAATCATTACGTAGTGTCCTTCTTTATCCTTTGTGGTGGATTTAACTTTAAAGTCTGTTTTGTTGGAAATTAATATTGCCTCTCCTGCTCTTTTTTGATTGTTGTTTGCTTGATATATTTTTATCCGTCCTTTCAGTTTTAGTTTATTTGTGTCTCTAAGTCTAAGGTGTGTCTCTTTTATGCAGCATACAGACTGATCGTGTTTTTTTATCCAGTCTGCAACTTTCTGTCTCTTTATTGGTGAATTTAGTCCATTTACATTAAGTGTAATTATAGGTAAGTATGAGTTTAGTGCTGTCATTTTGTTGCCTGTTTTTGACAATTTCATTTTTCCATTTACTTTTTTGTGTTGAGTTTTCTTTGTAGAATGTGTGTTCCTCCCTTTTATAGTAGTTGAATTTATTTTGCTGAGTCGTTATGTTTATCTTGGTTTTTATTTTGAAGTATGGAATTGTTAGACCTCATTGTGGTTACCTTAATATTTACCCCAGTTTGACTAAGTAAAAACCTAACTTGTTTCACCCCATATCACCTTGGTTTCCTCTGCACATGTAAGATCTATGCCTCCTGTATTTAGTCCCTCTTTTTTGACTGTTGTAATCTTTTACATAATGACATCAATGATTCCCTGTTTTGAGTAATTTTTTTTTTAATTAATCTTATTTTGTTTTTGTGATTTCCCTATCTGAGTTGATATTAGGATGTTTTGTTCTGTGACCTTGTATTGGTATCTGATATTATTGATTTTCTGACCAAAGAATTTCCTTTAGTAATTCTTGCAGTTTTGGTTTGGTTTTTGCAAATTCTCTAAGCTTGCGTTTATCTGTAAATATCTTAATTTCACCTTCATGTTTTAGAGTTTTGCTGGATATATGATTCTTGGCTGACAGTTTTTCCTCTTTGAGTGCTCTATATATGTCATCCCATTGCCTTCTTGGCTGCATGGTTTCTGCCGAGTAGTGCAAACTTATTGATTCTCCTTTGTAGGTAACTTTTCGTTTATCCTTGGGTGCTTTTAAAATTTTCTCGTTATCTTTGGTTTTGGCAGGTTTGATGATATGTCTTGGTGATTTTCTTTTGGGATCTATCTTGTATGAGGTTCGAGAAGCATCTTGGGTAGATACCTTTTCATCTTTCACGATGCCAGGGAATTTTTCTGCCATCAGATCTTCCACTATTCTCTCTGTATTTTCTGTTACCCCTCCCTGTCTGGAACTCCAGTCACACGCAAATTATTCTTGATAGAGTCCCCCATGATTCTTAGGGTTTCTTCATAGTTTTAAATTCTATTATCTGATTTTTCTTCAACTATATTTGTGTCAGTTGTCTTATCTTCCAGCTCCCCCACTCTGCATTCCAGTTCCTCGAGTCTGCTCCTCTGACTTCCTATTGAGTTGTCTGATTCTGTGACTTTATTGTTAATCTTTTGGATTTCTGAATGCTATCTCTCTATGGATTCTTACAGCTTATTAATTTTTTCACTATGTTCTTGAATGATCTTTTGGATTTCTTCAACTGCTTTATCCGTGTATACCTTGGTTTTTTTGTAGATTGCCTTATTTCATTTGTGAGGTCATTCCTGATGTCTTGAAGCATTGTGTATACAATTTTTTTTTATTCTACATTTGGCAATTCTAGGAATGTATCTACATCCGGGAATGATTTTGATTCTTTGATTTGGGGGTTTGTAGAAGCAGTCATGGTCTGCTTCTTCATGTGATTTGATGTCGACTGCTGTCTCTGAGCCATCTATAAGATTTTGTAATATTTTCTTTTGTATTTGCTCACTGAGTCTTGTTGTTTTGTTTTGTTACAATACACCCACATGGGCTACTAGATTGTGGTATCGTGATTGCTGTAGCTTTTGAATCACTTACGTCCTATTACCAGCTTGCCTGAGCTGTTACCAGGTATATAAGTGTATGAGCCCATTCACTATTCTTGAATAGAATCAGCTCAGGTGTCCTGATAGCTGGTCACCTAGTGTGTGGTGTAGGCTCTCACGTATTATCTTAGAGGAGTAGTGGTGATGGTTGTATGTGCCAGTTTCTATTAGTGGCAGGGGGTCACATTTCAAGGAGGGCAGGATGCTGACAGCCTTCCTTCAAGTGTCAGTGAGGTAGGTGTGGCTCTATTCTCTAGAGTGCTCTGGTGGGTGAGCTCTGCAGCTGTATCTTAGGCACCCAATGCTTGGGTGGGCGTCACTATTCTCAGACCCCTCTAGCAGGTGGCTAGGTGGTGTGGGTGGAGTTTCAGCCTTCTTTTCGCTGGTGTGGACCAGTGAGGGCTCTGTTTAATAGGTACAGAGGTATCTGACCTCCAAAACTTGCCTTTCCACTGCTGAGCTAAAACAATTATGGTCAGATCTCTATCAGAATTGCCTTTGCATTGTAATAGCCACCTAGTTACCTGTAGGGTGAAAGCCAAAGACTATGGGTCTCTTAATGCCTGGATGGAGCTGATTCTGTATTGTCAATTGCAGTTTAGGGAAGTCAGGGAAGGATTTTTTCTTTGATTGTTAAATGGTACTTTTCTCAGGCCAGGAGAATGGGTTAGAAAAGAAAGAAGAAAAAAAATCGAGCAGTGCACTTCACTCTCTGGCACAGGGAATTCCAGTCTTAACGAAGCTGGCTGGGGCAATGAGGGGTGGAATCAGATATATAGAAGAGAGTAGCCTGGCAAAATATACAAAGTTACTTATGTTGTTTGGTGAGGACTGTTTTTTCTGAGGTTCCAGAGCGTTGTGTAGCTTGCGTGTGCTGGCTGTATCCCTGCTGAGACTGTCCCAGAGGGTTAGGGTTGCGTCCATGCTCACACCATCTCAGGAAGCCACAATCAGCTCCCCCACACTTAGTCCAACACCCAGCACCAAGGTTTCCTTTCTGGGGCGCTGCACTCCAGGCTCCAAAACCAGTTGCTGCTTCCCCGTGGTTTTTCATTTCCCTGCCAGCCGCGTCTGTGTGGAGCCTGCGTGTGCTGCCTGGGTCCCCTCTGAGGTTGGTCCTGAGGTTAGGCCTACATCCGTGCTTCCCTGTCTCAGTAAGCCACAATCAGTCCCACCACTCTGACACCAGGAAACCGGTAGGGCTCAAGGCTGTGGTGTGGGACACTGGCTCCGGAAGCGGTCGTTGCTGCAGTGTGGCTTTTCACTCCCCTGTCACTCAGGTCAACTCCTTAGTTCTGTGTTTGATGGTCAGGGTTTGTAGATTGTCCTTTATGTAATTAATTCACTTGTTTTTTCAAGTCTTTGTTTCAAGAGGGATAAGCGGAAGCTTCTACCTAGTCAGCCATCTTGGTCCTGCCCCTGCGTCTGCCTCTTTATGTGATTTGATGTTGACTGTTGTCTCTGAGCCATCTATAAGTTATTGTATTAGTTTATTTTATGCTTGCTTTTTGTATCCTAGCTTCTTCCTTTGTTTAGTTTTGGTATACCCAGATAAGCTGCTTGAGTGCGTTAGGTTGATTATTTTCACCTTTGAAGCTCTAATGTACTATCACCAGATGGCTAGCACTGTTACCAGGCATATGAGCCTAGGAGTTCATTTATTTTTCTTGTATGCATTCAACTCAGGTGCCCAGGTAGTTGGTCATAAAGTGTGTGGTACAGGCTCTGCCCTACAGTCTTAGAGGGGCAGGGGTTAGTGATGTAGGCGGAAGTATCTGGCTGCAGTAGGGGGTCAGACTCTGATCAAGGCAGGGGTCTGACAGCTGTCCTCTGAGTGTCTGTGAGGAAAGCACATCCCTGTTCTGTAGAGCACACGGGTGGGTTCTGCAGAAGGGCGATGGGTACCCAATGCTTTTGGTTGTAAGTTCTGGGAGGTACTACTTATCCTTGGAGCCCTGTCACAGGTGGCTAGGTATTGTGGGTGGAGCCACCAGTCCTTAGGCCCCTGATGTGGGTAGGTGAAGACCCTGTTTAATAGGCAAAGCAGTGTCAAACATCAAACACCCATCTTTCCACCGTCCAGCTGAAACAGTTGCAGTCTGGCAACAAGGGCCTATTCTCCTGAAATGGGCCCACACAGGTCCATGCTGGGGTGAAAGGTATTCAAAGCCCATGGACCGTTTGTGCCTGAACAAGAGCTGCTTGTGTCCTGAGCTCCTCAGCTTAATTGAGCTAGCAGATTATCTTTCCCTCAGTTGTGAACTTATACCTTCTTCAAGGACGGAAGAATGGCTCAGAGTGGTACCGGGGCCTATCTCAGGCCCAGGGAAGTTGACAGCCACTGAAACCAGCTTGGGGGTTGGGGGCGTGGTAAAATAAACACAAGTAATTAGCTTTTGCTGAGAGTGCCATTCTTCTCTTGTTCTGGAGGTGTGAGTAGTCTGTGCAACTTGCTGTCTTTCCCTGAGCGAAGCGCCTCTGGAACACTACTGCCAGCCCCACTGCAGTCGCTCCAGGGAATGGTGCCTGAGGGTTCCTGGCTATTCAGGTCCAGTAACTCCTCTCCACTTCCAAATAGTCTCTCCCTCCCCCTGCCGTTGAGTCCATTTTCTAACTTTGCCTTTGATGTTCAGGGCTCCTAGCTTGTCATAAATATAATCGCTTCACTTGTTTTTTCGGGTCTTTTTTGTAAGAGGGATCACTGGCAGCATCTCCCTACTCTGCCATCTTGGCCTCGCCTCTCTAATATAATCAACAATTTTTTAAAAAAAGAAAGAAAAGAGTGAAACTTGTAGAAACAACAAATAACAGAATGAGATCCACAGAAAAACTAGATATTTGAACTATCAGACAAAGACAGTGAAATAGCTCTATTATGTTCAAAGAAATAAAGGCAAGACTTAGAAATTTGGCAAAAAACTAGAAACTACGAAAAAGATCAACTTAGAAAGTCAACTGAAAACTATAGCTGAAGTTAAAATCTTAATGTATGTATATAACAGCAGATTACAAATGCTGAAGAGAGATTTAGTGAACTGGAAGACATGTTGGAAGAAAATACAGGCATAGACAAAAGGAAAAATATATATAACATAAAAAGGAATAAGATACAGAGAATACAATGAGAATATCTAGCATAAAATACTTTAAGAAGGAAGAAAAAGAATGAGGCAGAAAAACTGAGATCATGGCTGAGAATTTTCCTCAAATGATTTAAAGATATCAAGTCACGGATTCTAGAAGACTTACAAAACCCAAACCAAAAAAAAAAAAAAAAAGAACAAAGCCACTGCTGTCAAGTTGATTCTGACTCAAAGCGACCCTATAGGACAGAGTAGAACTGCCCCATAGAGTTTCCAAGGAGCGCCTGGTGGATTCGAACTGCTGACCTTTTTTTTGCTTAGCAGCCGTAACGCTTAATCCCTACGCCACCAGGGTTTCCTTATAAGACCCATGTAGGGTAAATACAAAGAAATTCATAGTAGGACTGCTGAAGCTAAAGACAAAAAACCCCACAAAAAGCAAATAATTGAACACTACTAAAAGATTATCTTTAAAGGACAAACAAAGAAACTGACCGATGACTTCTGTACAGAAATAGTGAAAACCGTAAGACAATAAGATGGTATATTTAAATTACAGAGAGAAAATCCATGGCAACCCAGAACTCTATGCTGAGGAAAAACATCCTTCATGAACGAGCAAAGACCTTTTGTTTTCAGACAAACAAAACCTAGATAAGTTAACATCAGGATGCCCACATTAAAGAAAATTCCAAAGGTATTCTTCAAGCAGAAAGAAAATAGGGTGAAAGGCTTAAGATGCAAGAAGGAATGAAAGTTAATGAAATGGGTAAAAATAGAGGATTACTGACTGCATAACATAATAAGAATAGACTTTATTGGGTTTAAAATATGTAAGAAATTAAAATGTATGATAACGACAGCATTTTGACTTTTATGGCTGTATGGTCAGGAAACATGCTGTGTAATATTTTGATGTCTTGGATTCTGTTAATGCTTGCTTTGTGGCCTAATACGTGGTCTATTCTCAAGAATGCTCCATGAGCGTTAGAAAAGAAAGTTTACTTGACTACCGTTGGGTGAAGTGTTATGTTTAAGTCTATGAGATCAAGTTGGCTGATTGTGGTATTTAGATCTTCCGTGTCTTTATTGAGCTTCTTTATGGATATCCTGTCTGTCATCAGAAGTGGTATGTTGAAGTCTTCGACTATTATTGTGGAGCTATTTCTCTTTTCAATGCTGTTTGAGTTTGTTTTATGTATTTTGGAGCCCTGTCATTGGGTATGTAAGTATTTATTATGATTTTGTCTTCCTGGTATATTGACCCTTTAATCATTATATAGTGTATTTCCTTTTCCTTTGTGGCGGATTTTACTTTAAAGCCTGTTTTATCAGAGATTAATATTGCCACTCTTATTTTTTATTGTTGTCTGCTTGATATATATATATATTTCCATTCTTTGAGATTTAGTTTGTTTATGTCTTTGAGTCTATGGTGTGTCTCTTGCAGTCTGCATACAGACGGATCATGTTTTTTAATCCATTCTGCTACTCTCTGTCTCCTTATTGGTGCAATTAAACCATTTACATTTATCATAATTATTCATAGTTATGAGTTTAGTGCTGTCATTTTCGTCTTTTTTGTGAATGTCTTGTTGACATTTTCCTTATTCCACTTAATTTTCTCTGTTGAGTTGTGGTTCTTTGTGCATTTTCTTTTCATCCTCTTCATTTTTGTTGCCTTTGTATTTACTGCTAATTAATTTTTTCTGTGCTGAATCGTTTTTCTTTTTAGTCTTTCATCTTTTTCCTTGTTGTTGCTTTTGTATTTGCCGAAAATTTATGTTTTCCTTGTTTTAATGTGTAGGATTGTTAGTTTCCTTTGGGTTACCTTAACATTTACCTGTTTTTCTAAATTTAAACCAATCTTTTATTTCTTTATATCGTCTTGACTTCCTCTCCATATGAAAGATCTATGACTACATTATTTAGTCCCTCTTTTTTCTCTTAATGTTGTCATCTTTTACAGATCGATGTGTCTGTTTCTACATTTTCAGTGTTTTAGCTTTGATTTATTTGTGACATCCCTACGTGGGTTGATATCTGGTTGTTCTGTCCCGTGTTCTAGTCTTGGGTTGTTAGCTGATGTTATTGATTTTCTAACTGGAGAACTCCCTTTATTATTTCTTGTTATATTGGTTAGGTTTTTAAAAATTCCCTAAACTTCTGCTTATCTGGAAATGTCCTAATTTCACTGTCACATTTGAGAGACAGTTTTGCTGGATATATAGTTCTTGGCAGGCAATTTTTTTTTTTTTCCTTCAGGGCTTTGTATATGTCCTTCTTGCCTGCATGGTTTCTGCTGAGTAGTCAGAGCTTAGTCTTACTGACCCTTCTTTATAGGTGACTTTTTGTTTATCCCTAGCTACTCTTAAAATTCTCTTTTTATATTTGGTTTTGGCAAGCAAGATTATTATATGTCCTGGTGACTTTATCTTGGCATCTACCTTGGGTGGGGTTCAGTAAGCATCTTGGATAGATATCTTCTTATCTTTCACAAGATCAGCGAAGTTTTTAGCCAAGAAGTCTTCAACAATTCTCACTGTGTTTTCTGTTATCCCTCCACCCCCTGCCCCGATTCTAGTGTTCCAATCACTCTTGATAGAGTCCCACATAATTCTTAGAGTTTCTTCAATTTAAAAAAATTACTTTATCTGATTTTTCCTCAAATAAGTTGGCGTCAAGAGCTTTATCTTCAGTCTCACTAATTCTGACTTCCAGTGCCTCAATTCTGCTCCTCTCATTTTCTATTGGGTTGTCTAATTCTGAAATTTTATTGTTACTCTTTTGGATTTGCTTGCTGTCTTTCTATGGATTCTTGCAGCCTGTTACATTTGTCATTATACTCTTGTGTAACCTTCTTAAGTTCCTCTATTGTTTTATCTGTGTGTTCCTTGGCTTATTCTTCGTTTTGCCTGATCTCCTCCTGGATCTCTTGAAGGGCTCGGTCTATTAATCTTTTAAATTCTACCTCCAGTAATTCCTGGAATTTTTTTTCATTTGGAAGTTTTCTTGATTTGTTGTTTTGGGAGCTTCCTGAATCCATCATGGTCTGCCTCTTTATGTTATTTGATGTTTACACTTGTCTCTGAGCCATCAATAAGTTATTATATTCATTTATTTTATGTTTGCATACTGAGTCGGAACCTACTTGATGGCACTGGGTTTGGTTTTGTTGTTGTTGTTGTTGTATTGTGTCCTAGTTTCTTGTTTTATTTTAATATGCCCAAATAGGCTGCTTGGTTGAGCTAGTTTGATTATTGGCACCTTTGAAGCTCTTACATCCTGTCACCAGGTGATCAGAGCTGTTACTAGGTATGTGAGCCTAGGAGCCCTTTTACTTTTCTTGTATGGATTCGGCTCAGTTGTCCACGTAGTCGGTCACCAAGTGTGTGGTGTAGGCTCTCACCTACAGTCCTGCATAGACAGGGTTGATTGGTGTAGGTACAGGTGTCTGGCTACTGTGGGGGGAATGACTGCCCCTGAGTGTCTGGGAGGAAAGCATGTCCCTGTCCCCTAGAGCACATAGGTGTGTGGGTTTTGCAGCCAGACCATGGGCACCCAATGCTGTTGGTTGTAAGGACTGGGATTCACCACTTATTCTTGGACTCCTGAATTGGGTGGCTAGGTGACGTGGGTGGAGCCACCAACCCTCAGGTCACTGATGTGGGTAGGTGAGGACCCTGTTTAATTGGCAGAACATTGTCAAATATCCCGAACCTGCCACTCCACTTTATAGCTGATACAGTTGAAAACAGGCTTCAGGTATATACCCTGTTGTAGTGTGCTAATGAGGGCCTACGCTGTTGACATGGGCCCACACAGGTCTATGCAAGGGTGAAAGGCACTCAGAGTCTTTGGACCCCTTATGTCTGTGCCTTCCCTGAGTTCCTGGCTTAGGGAAGCTGGCAGATTATTTTTTGTTCTTTGTTCCTGCTCCAGGGCATGTGATAGTTCCTACTTCTGGCCCAGGGGACCCAGAAATAGCCAAAGCTGGTCTAAGACTAAAAACAGAGAGGGAGGAAGCAGGTAAATGGGAGAGATGTTCTTCCCAAAGGGGATGATTTTTGATTTGTGTGGCATTTTAAATGCATGTACTTATCTTTTGCCAACTTAGCACCGCTTTTCACTGGTTCTGGCGGCTTGTGTAGACTTTCTACCACTCGGTCTCTTCTGATGTGAAAAACATGTCCCGAGCGTCACTGCTTGTGTCACCGCACATGCTATTCAATCCAGCCTGCAGAGTGCTGGTTTCTGCCGGGTCAGATCTGTCAACGTCTCACTGCTTCTGAACCATATCCCCCTCCCCCTGCCACTAAGTCCAATTCTGTAACTTCACCTTTGATGTTCAGGGCTCCTAGATTGTCATATATAATCGATTTACTTCTCTGGGTCTTTGTTATAAGAGGGGCTACACAAAGCATCTGACTATTCTGCCATCTTGTCCCCACCCCTACAAGAGACATTTTTAATCACATTCCTGAATCTGACACTATCACAGAAACTTATCTCTGAGAAAATGAAATAGGGATGAGGCAGTAAGCAGAACAAACCCGTTGGGTTGGAGTCGATTCTGATGCATAATGACCCTATAGGTCAGAGTAGAACTGCCTCATAGGGTTTTCAAGGAGCGGCTGTTGCATTTGAACTACTGGGCCAGAGTATATTCGGAGC
Organism: Loxodonta africana; assembly: GCF_030014295.1. NCBI lineage: Eukaryota > Metazoa > Chordata > Mammalia > Proboscidea > Elephantidae > Loxodonta > Loxodonta africana. The sequence goes on along the minus strand of NW_026974943.1, from coordinate 66,046 downwards.
ACTGGTGGTGCAGTGGTTAAGAACTCAGCTGCTAACCAAAAGCTTGGCAGTTTGAATACATTAGCTGCTCCATGGAAACCCTATGGGGGCAATTCTACTCTGTCCTATAGCGTTGCTATGTGCTGAAATCCATTCACCAGCAATGGGTTTGGTTTTTTGGTTTACACGCCTACATGAGTAAAATTTGTCTTGAATCTCTAAACTTAATTCTAATGTAAGAATGAAATTGTAGCACTTCTCCATAAAGGTTTATCTTAAGTCATCAGGATAAAAACCAAACCCACTGCCGTCGAGTCGATTCTGACTCATCCTGCCCCTATAGGACAGAGTAGAACTGCCCGATAGAGTTTCCAAGGAGCGCCTGGTGGATTTGAACTGCCGTCCTCTTGGTTAGCATTCGTAGCACTTACCCACTGTGCCACCAGGGTTTCCTCGTCAGGATAAGCCTGTGCTGGTTTATTGGGTACCTTCAGGAATTCTTCATCAGTTATATTCACATTAAGAAGGAAAAAAATATCAGAAGGAACTTCATACATCTTCACCCTTCATTTCATGCAAGATTCAGGTGTGTCAGTGAGGATGGTTGTGTGAAATTGATCCCTGGCACTCAATACTTCTGGAGCATTTCTGTCATTTACTTGTTTCTTTTAATGCTTCTGCAACAATAAACTGCTTGATAATCAGTATTTGGCAGTATTTGTTTTATTGTGTTTTCAAAATATTCTCTTATGTAAATATCTTGTTAATAGCTGGTAGAGATCCATGCATGTCTATAAATTTACTTCTGAATCTTGGAGAATTGACTCGTCAAATGAAAATGATGCAATATATTATTATACATAACAAACATAAATATATGGGCTGTGTTTCCATTTTGTTGGCGACGTTTTAAGCTTCTGTTCTGGGATCTCCTTTTTGTGACTGGTCTTCAGCAATATTCTCTATGGCACCTAGAATCTGAGTGTGTGATTCCAGGATTGCACTCGTTGCTATAGCATGTGCTTCCCAGTGGGTATTAGAAAGACATTTTAATGCTGATCATTTCCTATGAAGAGGTCATCGGTGAATACAGATGGCAAAAAATTTGTAAAATATCTGAATAGAAGAAAAAATCATTTTTTTGACAAAAATCCATTGTGATACATCCTACAAAATTAAGTGAATATGCAGCACCTTGGTATGAAAATGGCGTATTCATTACATTCCAGAATTTTCTGCTGCATGCCTTTATAATGCAGTGACATTTCACAGCATTGTCATAGGATTGGTCTCTGCACTTAGAAAAATCAATTTTGCAAGCTTCGCCTAATTAGTGAAACACTTGGTTTGCAATGTCTTTGAGGGCTAATGGCATGTGCTCTCCTGACTCGCTTGGTGCATGTTACGCCTTCTTTCCCTCAAGTTTCTTCAGTTTGTAATGCAAATGTCTAGCCTGTGCCTTTTATGCCATTGTACCTTTGGAAGCAGATAACTTGTGTCCTAGATTTCACAGATGAAGAGGGATTTTTGAATTTTGGACTTGGACTTGATTTAAGACTTTTTCTATGCTATGATGGGATGAGGAAACCCTGGTGGCGTAGTGGTTAAGTGCTATGGCTGCTAACTGAAAGGTTGGCAGTACGAATCTGCCAGGCGCTCCTTGGAAGCTCTATGGGGAAGTTCTACTCTGTCCTATAGGGTCGCTATGAGTCAGAATCAACTGGACGGCAGTGGATTTGGTTTTGGTTTGTGATGGGATGAATATGTTTTCCATTTGCAAGAATGTGATTTGGGGGTGGGCCAAAGGGTATAATGTCATGGATTGAATTATGTCCCCCCAAAATGTGTGTATCAACTTGGATAGGCCATGTGAGGTTGTCCTCCATTTTGTGATGGTAATTTTATGTTGAGAGGATTAGGGTGGGATTTTAACACCTCCCTGATCCGAGATATAGGGAGTTTCCCTAGGGTGTGGCCTGTACCACCTTTTATCTCTCAGGAGATGAAAGGAAAGAGAGTTGGGGACCTCATACTACCAAGAGCAGAGCATGTCCTTTGGACCCGGGGTCCCTGCGCCTGAGAAGCTTCTTGACCATGGGAAGATGGAGGACAAGGACCTTCTTCCAGAATCAACAGAGAGAGAAAGCCTTCCCCTGGAGCTGACGTCCTGAATTTGGACTTGTAACCTACTAGACTGTGAGAAAATAAATTTCTCTTTGTTAAAGCCATCCACTTATGGTATCTGTTGTGGCAGCACTAGATGACTAAGGCAGCGATGATTTTAGCTTCTGTTTTGGTGTTTCCTTTTTGTGTCTGGTCTTCAGCAATATTCTGTGTGGCACCTAGAATTGTACTTGTTGCTATAGCATGTGCTTCCCAATGTGTATTAGACATTTTAATGCTCAATCATTGCCTGAATGTGTTTTAAGAACAGCTCAGCAGTGAGTAGAGGTGGCAAAAAATTTGTAAAGTAACTGAATATTAGAAAAAATATCAATTGCTTTTGGACAAAAAAAATCTATTGTGATACATCCTACAAAATTAAGTGAATGTGCAGCACCTTGGTATGAAAATGGCATATTAATTTCATTCCAGAATTTTCTGTTGTATGCCTTTATAATGCAGTGACGTAATGGCAGCATTGTCATAGGATTGGTCTCTGCACTTAGAAAAATCAATTTTGCAAACTTCACATAATTAGTGAAACACTTGCTTTGCAACGTCTTTACCAGTATGATTTTTTAGATTTTTTAAGCTAGCAAATGTGATAAATCACCACACAGGTTTTCTATCTGTTGGAGATACGGATCTTTAAACAATCCTTAGCTGGCCTGTATGAGAAGGCTCAGAAGTGGAATCCACAGACAAAATAAAATATCGAGCTATGCTTATTTCACTGACAGTAGTTGATTGAACTTCATCACTTATCAAGATTATAAATTTTTTACACATTATTTTAGAATTATAGGATGGATTGCCCTTTCCTGTGTTACCGTGTTTTGAGATGTGACTTGCTAAAAATAGATCAAATGAGCAACAAGTTGAAGCCAACTTTAAAATTTTCCATTTCGTGGGGACCCAAAGACTTCATTTCTTTTTCACGAAGATAGTCCACATTCAGTGATTGTTAGGACAACAAAGACACATTACAAAATGGCTTTTCAATACTGATGTTCATTAATTTGTGATTCCAGTTCATAAATTAAGCCAGAACAATGTGTTTGGTTTAAATATGATAACATAATCTCTGTGAATTGAACTATTTTCATGTTTACCGATCCTATTCAATTTGCACCAATTGCTAAATTCATCTGTAACAATTCGAGAATTAAATGAGGATGACGGGTTTGTTTGTTTGGTTAGTAGGTTTGCAAACAAAACAATACACAGAGCTGACTGATTGAGATTGCAGTAGCCACTCCCTCTTATAATTTTCATCATTAACTTTGCACTCTAGAAAAAATTCTGGCTACAGAACTTTGTTTACCGTCCAGGAATTTTCAACACAAATTTACAAGTGGACAACTGTGATGTTGACAATCACTTGGGCCTCTTTTGATCCAGTAATTTACTTCATTGGAAGAAAATTATTCCACAAGGCAGGATCTGCATTTCTGTTATTTATGCGCTCTGCAGATGTGACAATTTAATATTCTTAGTTTCACTTTCTAGATCATTACTAATTTCTTTTTTTTTTACTACAGCAAGAAATAGTTGCAGAATTTTGAACAAATTCTGTTATATTAGTATTGCCATCGTTAATTTCAGCACTAGTGGTACTAGTAAGATGATTCCCACCCATTAAGCACGTACCTTTAATGCAAGAAGTCTCTGCTGATTTATTACATTCTAAAAACGAATTTTGGAATAGTCTTTAGGGATTCACAGATCATTTTCTTTTTATCTTCTGCAGGCTTCCATTTTTGTACGGCACTTAGTTATTGCCGTTTCATTTTGCCTGGATTGAAAATTAATGTCACTTTTTAAATTTGATTCTGCCATAATAATAAATTTGAATAATAGAAAATAAATTTATAAAACCGGAAGTTTATAAAATAAAATTTACTTTAGAATTTAGACATAAACACAAAAAATTTATATTTGAAAATTAAATAACTCATTGCTGTGGATTAAATTTTAACTAACAGTGACCCTATTGGACAGAATAGAACTGCATAGCAGGGCTTCTAAGGAGAGGCTGGTTGAAACCTTTTAGTTTCAGCCAAGCTCTTAACCACTCTTCCACCAGGGCTACATTTGAAAATTAGTAAGTAAAAACGTTAATTTGGACCATGAGATTTTGTTCTTCAGGTCTTAGATAGTCCAAAGAAATAGTACATGATATCCTTCTCCATGGACTAATTCCTCCTGAAAACAGGTCCAAAGTATGTAGGATGTAGTCTAGCCAGCCATCTTTGTTTCTAGGCTAGGGTACATTCTGGTTATACTTCTTTCAGGATAGATTTTTTCGTTCTTTTGGCAGTTCATGGTATATTCAGAATTCTTCACCAACACAATTAAAAGGCATCAATTCTTCTTCGGTCTTCCTTATTCATCAGCCAGCTTTCCCACACATACGAGGCCACTGAAAACACCGTGGCTTGGATCAGTTGCATCTTAGTTTTCAAGGTGATGTCTTTGCTTTTCAACACTTTAGAGGTCTTTTGGGCCGACTTGCCTGATGCCAGTGCATCTTTTGATTTCTTAACTGCTGTTTCCATGGGTGTCGATTGTGGATCCAAATAAAATGAAATCCTTGACAACTTCAGTCTTTTCTCCATTGATCATGATGTTGCTCATTGGTCCAGTTGTGAGGATTTTTGTTTTCTTTATGTTGAGGTGCGATCTCTACTGAAGGCCGCGGTCTTTGATCTTCATCAGTAAGTGCTTCAAGCCCTCTTATCTTTTAGCAAGCAGGGTTGTGTCATCTGCAAAATGCAGGTTGTTAATGAGTCTTCCTCCAATCCTGATGTCGTGTTCTTGGTAAAGTCCAGCTTCTCAGATTATTTGCAGATTAAATAAGTATTGTAAAAGAATACAACCCTGACACACACCTTTCCTGACTTTAAACCACGCAGTATCACCTTTTTCTGTTTGAACGTCTACTTCTTGATCAGGTTCCTCATCAGCACAATTAAGTGTTCTGGAATTCCCACTCTTCGCAATGTTATCCATAATTTGTTATTACCCAAGCAGTCAAATGCCTTTGCATAGTCAATAAAACACAGGTAAACATCTTTCTGGTATTCTCTGCTTTCAGCCAGAATCAATATGACATCAGCTGTGATATCCCTCCTTCCATGTCCTCTTCTGAATCCTGCTTAAATTTCTGGCAGTTCCCTGTCAATGTACTGCTGCAGCTGCTTTTGCATGATTTTTAGCAGAATATTACTTGCATGTGATATTAATGATGTTGTTTGATAATTTCCACATTTCGTTGGATCACCTTTCTTAGGAATCAGCGTAAATATGGATCCTTTCCAGTTCGTAGGCCAGGTAGCTGTATTCCAAATTTCTTGGGATTAGACAAGTGAGCGATTCCAGTGCTGCATCCATTTGGTGAAACATCTCAGTTGGTATTCCATCAATTCTTGGAGGCTTTTTTTTCTCACCAATTCCTTCAGTGCAGCATGGACTTCTTCCTTCAGTACCATCGGTTTCTGATCATATGCTACTTCCTGAAATGGTTGAAGGTCGACCAATTCTTTTTGGCATAGTGACTGTGGGTATTACTTTCATCTTCTTTTGATGCTTCCTGCGTCATTTAATATTATACCCGTAGAATCCTTCAGTATTGCAACTCAAGGGTTGAATTTTTTCTTCAGTTCTTTCAGCTTGAGAAATGCTGAGTGTGTTCTTCCGTTTTGGTTATCCATCTCCAGATCTTTACACATGTCATTATAATACTTTTTCTTCTCAAGCCACCCTTTGAAATCTTCTGTTCAGCTCTATTACTTCGTCATTTCTTCCTTTCCCTTTAGCTACTCGACATTCAAGAGCAAGGTTCAGAGTCTCTTCCGACATCCATTATGGTCTTTTCTTTCTTTCCTGTCTTTTAAAGGACCTCTTGCTTTCTTCATGTGTGATGTCCTTGATGTCATTCCACAACTCACCTGGTCTTCAGTCATTAGTGTTTACCACATAAAATGTATTCTTGAGGTGGTCTCTAAATACAGGTGAGATATACTCAAGGTCATACTTTGGCCCTTTTTGACTTATTCTACTTTTCTTCCGTTTCAACTTGAACTCCCATATGAGCAATTGACAGTCTGTTTCACAATCGATCCCTGGCCTTGTTCTGACTGATGATATGAGTTTTCCCATCTTCTCTTCCCACAGATGTAGTCAGTTTGATTCCTGTGTATTCCAACTGGTAAAGTCCACGTGTATAGCTGCCGTTTATGTTGTTGAAAAAAAATATTTGCAGTGGATGAGTCACTGGTCTTGCAAACTTCTTTCATGAGATTTCTGGCATCATTTCTATCAGCAATGCTGTATTTTTCAACTACTTTTCCTTCTTTGTTTCCAACTTTAACATTCTAATGACCAGTAATTATCAATGCATCTTGATTGCACGTTTGATCAATCTCAGGCTGCAGAAGTTGTTTAAAATCTTCAATTTCTTTGTCTTTGGCATTGGTGGTTGGTGCATAAATTTGAATAGTCATATAAACTGGTCTTCCTTGTAAGTGTATGGATATTAGCCTATCAGTGACAACATTGTACTTCAGGCTAGATCTTGAAATGTTCTCTATGATGATTAATGTAACGTCATTCTTTTGACTCTGGTGGAATATCCGTGTTTGTAAGACTGCTCACAGACTGTTTCACCAGAGAGTTTTCCGGTACTGCAATATCTACCACTAATCTCTGTGATCCCTGTGAACTGGCAAAATAAGAATAGTGCTATAGATTTCTTCCAAATACAGAAAACATAATTATGAAAACGTTCTTGCCGTTGATTATGTTCTTTACCAATCTGTTCGTATGGGATTTTTGATACTTCGCTCGAAAAATGAGTCCAAGGTGCTGTGATGTGATTGTTTACTTTGTGTGGCCTTTCTAGCCATGGTCTTATAACATCCACCCTGGCGCTTGGGCAGGACTGTGTGATAGGGTAGTTGTGGCTCACCAAGGGGATTGTTTAGTTTTCCCTTCAAAGAGAACCAGTTCCAGAGCAAAGAGGAGGATTCAACTCCCATCAAGGAAGAACAGCCAGGAGCTGAGCATATATTATGGACCTGAGATCCCTGCACTGAGAAGCTCCTAGAAGCAGGAGACTGAGATAGAGAGAGGAAGCTGTAACCCTGAAGACGGTAAGATGCCATGGCAGGAGAGACCAAGCAACAGGGACCCGGCTATAGGAGATGCTGGCCCAGGGAGAAGGAAAGCTGAGTGCCTTTGGAGAGAGGCCCAAGGCCAGGCAGAGGCACGCCTACGAGCACAGGAGGGAAGAGGTTGTCCTGATAGAAGAAATGTATTCTGAGTATCTTTGAGCCTGAGTTATAACTGTTACTTCCCTAATAAACCCCATAATCATGAATATGGACTGTGAGCTCTGTGTGGCCGTTGCAATGAATTATTGAACCCAGCAGAGAAGTAGGGAGTGCTGTGTGAGGGACAGTTGGTGTCAGGGTTAGTGAAGATGGTGGAGAGAGGATAGTTTTTTCACCAATGCCTTCAATGCAGCTTCGATTTCTTCCTTTTATACCATCAGTTCTTGATCTTATGCTACCTCTTGAAATGGTTGAAAATTATCCAGTTCTACTGCAGTACTATATTAATATCAGACAAATTATACTTCAGAAAAAGGAGTATTATTGGGAATAGGTAGGGACATAACATAATAGAGGTTCACTTCTCCAAAAAGATACAACCATCCTAAATGTGTACATATTTAACAACAGGGCTCCAAAATACAAAAACTAATAAATCCGAAAGGGGAAATGGACAAATACGCATTTGTAATTGGTATCAGTACTTTTCTATCAATAATTAATAGAGCCCTGCTAGTCGAAGTCCAAAGCATCTGTATGAACCACTCATGGATGTCTATGTGTGTGTGTATGTATATAGTATAAAGACAAGTAATACAGAAATAAACATAGAGTCCTTGGGAGGTGCAAACGGTTAATGCATTCAGCTGCTAACCAAAATGTTGAAGGTTTGAGTCCACCCAGAGGCACTTCGGAAGAAAGGCTTGGCGATCTACTTTTGAAAAATTAGCCGTTGAACTGACACACTTGTGTGTCACTACTACTCTGACACACATGGGGCGAGGGGTCACCCTGAGTCAGATCAGCTTGATAGCAATTGAATGATTTTTTTATTCATTCTGCCAGTGTTTGTCTTTTAATTGGTATCTTAGGCTGGGTTCTCTAGAGAAGCAAAACCAGTGATATATATATATATGTATGTATTTATATATAAATAGATTTATATCAAGGAAATGGCTCCCGAGGCTGTAGAGGCTGGTAAGTCTCAAGTCCATGGGTCAGCCTGGTGGCTTCTCCTGACTCACATAGATGCAGGGACTGCAGAACTGAAGATCTGCAGGTCATACAACAGGTCTGTGGCTCACAGGCTGCAAAGGCTGACAAATCTCAAGATCGGCAGGTAAGCTGGCAGCCCGCGGCTCACAGACTGCGGAGGCTGATGAATCCCCAAATTGGAAGGTAAGCTGAGAGTTCAAGTCCCAAAAACTTGAGATCAGATGAAGAGGAGCCAGCTGCAGGATTCAGAGTGAGCAAAAGCTCAAGAGCCTTGCCAGAAAGTCCACCTATATTGGATGCAGTCCACACCCCTGAGGAAACATCTGATTGGCTACTCACAGCAGATCCCATCATGGAGGTAATCACATTATATCACATCTCATCATGGAAGTGATTGCATCGTTTTACGACTGCTAAACTACATCATAACTGCCAAAGCACTGAGAATCATGGTCCAACAAAGTTAACACACAACTTTAATGATCCCAATTGTGAATTTAATCTATTTATATTTAAAGCAATTCATGATAATGAAGGACTTATATCTTCTACTTTGTAATAGTAGGTCATATACGTATTTTGTTTCTCATTTTCTTCACTACTGTGCACTTTTGTGTTTGACTGATTTTTTTTCAAGTGTACAATTTTGATCCTCTCCTTGTTTCCTTTCCTTATATTTTTTAACTTCTTAGTGGTGAGCATGAGGATTACAATTAATATCTTATATTTATAACAATCTTCTTTTAATTAATACAAATTTAGCCTCAACAGTATACAAAATTCTGCTTTTATTCAGCTCAGTTACCTCCCCTACTTACGTTGCTGGTACAAAAATTGCATCTTTATACATTGTGTGTCCATTAAGAGAGATGTGTAAGTATTTTTATGCATTCGTGCTTTAAATCATATAGGAAAAAAAGAGAGGCATGATATAAAAATATTACTGACTTTGTTTTATCTAAGTAGTTACCTTTATGGAGTCTTTGTTTCTTTTTATGGCTTCCAGTTACTGTCTAGTGTCCTTCCATGCCAGCCAGAATGATTCCCTGTAGCATTTCTCATAAGGCAGTTCTGCTGCTAACACACTCCCTCAGGTTTTGTGTATCTGGGCATGTCTTAATTTCCCCTTTATTTTTGAAAGATAGTTTTGCTAGATACTGACATCTTGGTTCATAGTTTTGTTTCTGTATTTTTTTTTCCAGTATCTTAAATACATCATCCCACTATTTTCTCATCTCAATGGTGTCTGATGAAAAATCAACAGTTAAACTTGTTGAGACTCTCTTCTTGTACATTAGGGGTCACTTATCTCTTGCTACTTTCAAGTTTCTGTCTTCGTCTTTTGACATTTTGATTATGTCTCTCTGTGGATATCTATGTATTTATTGTCCTTTGAGTTTATTGAGCTTCTTGGATATCTAGATGACATTTGGGAGACTTCCAGTCATTACGTTTTCAAATATTCTTTCTGTCCTTTCATCTTTCTTTCCTTTCTGGGACTCCTTAATGAGTATATTGGTATGCTTGATGTTGTCCCGCAGGTCCCTTAGGCTCTGTTCATTTTCTTCATTCTTTTTCCTTTACGCTCCTCAGTTAGAACAATTTCAGTTGTGCTTTTTCAAGTTTACATTTTCCTGCTTTCTTGCTCAAATCTGCTGTTGAGCTCCTCTAATGAAAATTTTATTTCAGCTATTCTACTTTTCAGCTCTATAATTTCTATTTGGTTCTTTTGTATAATATTTCTTTATTAATATTTTCTACTGGTTCATACATTCTTCTCTTGGTTTCCTTTTTTTTTTGGTCTATGGTTTCTTTAGCTCTTTGAGGAAATTTAAGACAATTGGTTTAAAATCTTTGTCTAGTAATCCCAATATCTGTGTTTCCTTAGGGATGCTTTCTGTTCATTCTCTTCTTTCTTTCTTCTTAACAAATGAACCATCCTTTTCTTTTTCCTTTTATGACTTAAAATAGTGTGTTGAAAACTGGATATCTTAAATATTATAATGTAACTCTGGAAATCAGATTCCCTCCAGTCATTAGAGTTTGCTTTTTTTTTTTTAATTGTTGAGGGCCAGTCATCCATTTGCTTAGTGATGTTTCCAAACTAGTTCTGCAAAGATTGTATGTCTTCTCATGTGTGGACACTGAAGTTCTGTTCTGTTATGACAGCAGTCAGTTCATGACCTGACAGTGATTTCTTTAAATGCTTGTAGCCAAAAAGAAAAAGTAACATTATCCCAGTCTTTGCAGATTGGCTCTGAACTGGGGTGTTCTTTCAGTGCTAAGCAAGAGTGCCTAAAACTCTGCCTTAGCCTTCACTTCCTGCCCCCGTGGAGCCCAAAGATCAGCCAGAGGTGCAAGCCTAAAGCTTTGTCAGGATCTTTATGAGCATGTCTTCATCCTTAGGCAAGAATATTGCACTTCAGATTCCTCAGTATATGTGGTAGCCCTTCAAAGCCCTTAAACCACCAACCATTGTCCTCTCAGCCCCCTTTTTTCCAAGCTTTTGGATGTCTCTGCTGTTTTCTCTGTCCTTCATCCTTTGACCCTGGATGTAGGTTCAATTCTTATACCTTCGTACTGCTCAGTTTCCATCACATCATACATTTTTTCTTATGTGCTGTTGAGTCAGTTCTGACTCATAGTGACTATAGGATGGAGTAGAACTTCTCCAAAGGGTTTCTAAGGCTGTAATCTTTATGGAAGGAAACTGTCATATCTTTCTCCTGTGGAATAGTTGGTGGATCAAATCAAAAGGTTTAACAGCTGAGTGCTTAACCACTGCACTACTGGGGCTCCTTTTGACATCATGCATCATAATAGATTTTTAACACACCCCTCAGAAACATAGAAGTCCATAAATTGTCAAGGATACAGAAGATTTAACATGTATAAAAATACCAAATTGATATATGTGTATGTGTGTGCATTATCTAACCACTAAAGAATATACATTCATCTCATGCACATACATAGTGTTTATAAAAATTAACTGTATACTGTGTTATAAAGCAAGTCTCAACAAATTTCAAGAGTCTGCAATAATATAGAGGATACTGTGTAAGTACAGCATAGTTTAAAAAAAAAACCATCTTAGAAAAAGAAAATACAAAATCTCCATGTGCTTGGATATTTTAAAATACTAGGCATTAAAAAAGACATCATAATGAAAATTAGAATATATTTTGAAGGGAACAATTATGAACATAGTACATATAAAAATTGGTGCAGTACAGACAATATAATATAGGAAACTTATAGCCTTAAAAATATAATTGGAAAGAACAAATTTTGAAAAATAAGTGAGTTAAACATCCATTCAAAATGTTGGGAAAAAAACAGAAACAAACATTCATAGGAATTTTTGTTTCTATTAATGATTGGATACATGCAACAGACGATCAACGAAGACTAAAGTGAATTCTTAGAAAATGCTAGTAAAATTGACAAACTTTAGGCAAGATTGATCAAGTGAAAAAGAATGAAGGTATAAATAACGAATATCAGGAATTAGAAAGAAAATGACTGCAGATCTTGCAGAACTTAAAGATAATGTGAGAATGTTATGAACCATATTAGCTAATAAATTTGCAAATTTAGGTAAAGTAGGCAAACGTATCATACCATGTAAGTTAATAACAACGATTCAAGAAGAAACAGGAAGCAAAAGTAATTCCACAATTGTTAATAGAATTGAATTGGAGCTCAAACTATTCTCAAAAAGAAAACTTCATGTCAGATGGCTTTTCCTGCAAATTCTGCCAAATATTCAAGAAATACTTCACAAATTCTTCAATATAAAATGAAATATATACCCAAACTCATTTTATAAAGCTTGTAGAATGAATATTGATACCAAAACCTGACAAGAGCAGCACAAGATGGGAAAATTACAGGCCAATGTCACTGATGAACATAGATGCAAAATATAAAAAGAAATAGGCAAAACAAATCCAGCAATACTCTAAAGAAGAATATATTATGACCAAGTTGGGTCTATCCCAAGAATTCAAGGTTAGTTTAACATTCAAAAATGAATCAGTACAATTTGCCATATGTACAGGAAAAATAAATGTGGTTATATTAATAGGTGTAATAAAATAAGTATTTGATAACCTCCAGCATCCACTCATGTTTTTTAAAAGAACATCTAGCATGCCATGAGACCAGAAGAACCAGAAGGTTCCCGGCTACTGTCGCTGAACATTTTGATCAAAGAGTCCATAGCAAAGCCCTGATCAAAAGGGGGAAAATGCAGAACAGAATTTCAAATTCTCATGAACCCTAGACTTTTTGGAGCCATTGAGGGTGAATGAACTCCTGAAACTATTGCCGTGAGATAATCTTTAAACATTACACCAAAAGCCTTCCCTTGAATCATCTTAAAACTGAAGTATAAAAAAGAAAACACCATACTGTTGCCATTGAGTTGATTCCGACTCAGAGACCCTGTAGGACAGAATAGCACTGCCCCATAGAGTTTCCAAGGTGCAGGTGGTGGATTCAAACTGCTCTTCTTTTGCTTGGCTACCGTATCACTTAACCACTGTGCCACGAGGGCTCCAGAACATTAGCTACTTAACTAATAAAAATGGTCTACCTTGAGCATATGCTCTTTTAAGAACTGTCTATATGGCATCAGATTGACAACAGCTACTGAAAAGATTAGATAGGAACCTTAAGGAGCAGTGGGTTTATGCTAATGACAGAGGAACTACTCAGAAAAGGAGGGTAAGAATGGTTGCACAACTTGAATGTAACCGATGTCGTTAAATTGTACAGGTAGAAACTGTTGAGTTGGTGTATGTTTTGCTGCATATATTCTCAACCACAAAAAATACATTTACAGGTAATAATTAACAAAAAATGTCAAGGAGAGCTAAATATTTTGAAAATAAGACAGAGTTGCATGTGAGGGAATGAGTGGGGTGAGCTGTTTTAGATTAATAGTTAGTAAAGGCTTATGGGATCAGGATATTTGAGGAGATAACTGACCTATATCAAAGGAGAGAATAGCTGTATGAAGTTCTGGAGGGAGGATATTGCCAATAAAGGAAAGAGTTGTTTCTGAGGCCCTTTAATAACCAAGTGTTCTGGCATGTTTTGAGGAAGCTCAGGAAATAAGTCATGGCTAGTGTGGAGTGAACCGAGGGAAGACTGTTAGGAAATGAGGTTAGTATGGTGGGCAAGCCCCGCATCATGAAAGACCATGGGAAGGATTTGGGAATTTTTCCTAATTGCCATGAGAAGGCACTGAGGTGATGCTGTTATGTAGACTGTAAGAGGGAAGATCGGTGGCACGGAGTCCAGTTTTCACCAAGAGATGATGGTGGCTGTAAGGTGGAGGTAGTGAGAAGTGGATAGAGTCAGGATTTATTTTAAGGTAGCGCCAAGAGTCCAGAATATGTGTCAATGGATTGGATGCAAGATTTGAATAAAGGAGAGAAATCAAGGATGATTTCTAGGTTTTTGTCCTGAACAATCCAGAGGATAGTGAGAACATTTGCTGAGATAAGGAAGACTGGGAGGTAGATAAGACACTTGGACGAAGAATTTTATTTGAACCACATTAAGTTTGAGATGCCTAGTAGACATTCAAGGGGAGATGTGAGGTCAGCCATTGGTGAAGGAACAGGGCAGAGTATGTAAATGAGGGTATCCTAGGGCTCAGGTGGAATTGACTGCCATGAATTGGCTCAGATAACCTAGACAGTGAGAAGTGAGGAGTGATGTTACTTAAACAGGGCATGGAAATCAATGAAAAAGGTGTGGGAGTGGCAGGGAGGCTAAGGTAGAGAAGTTTCTCTCTTCCTAAACCTGATTGGCTGGATTTGAAGACATCATAAGTTCCTGTATGAGAAATATCCAGCAAATTACCAGTTGATTTAATAAATTGATAACAAAGTCTACCTTTCAGCCAAAGATTGAAAAACAAACAAACCAATTGCCATCCAGTGAATTCTGACTCTTAGCAACCCTATAGGACGGAGTAGAACTACCCCATACGGTTTCTAAGGAGCAGCTGTTGGATTCAAACAGCAGACCTTTTGGTTAGCAGCTGAGCTCTTAACCACTGCACCACCAAGCTCAAACCAAGAATAACACACATGAGGAACTTACTCCTTAGTTCAATCAAGTATGTAGAAATTCAAATTTGTGATTTTGGAGATTCCCCCTCTTTTTTTTCAAAGTGGGGGGCATTGAGATGCAGGATTTTCCTATGCCCACCATCCTAAGGGATTTAATTAACCCATAGTTGAGACATTGTAAACATCTCAAGAAATTATTACCTTTGAGAAACTTGAGGGTGAGTAGGCATATCACCTGGCTCCTCTTAAACTCCTTTTAAAAACCTGACTTGAAGACTCACCTGCCTTTTTGAATAAGTGCCAGCTTAAATAGGCAGGGTTCAGGGAATTGCCAACCAAAGGTATGGTTTCTCCAGAGGCCTCCAAGAGGTGTAAAAGAAGAGCGGAGCCAGACCCCGAGCTTGGGACACACCCTTGGTAGGAAATATTTGAGTGTGTGTGTGGTGAGGGGAGCACTCGGTGTGGGAGAGTGGGGTGGGTGGGTAATAGGGAAATGCCTGTTTTTTTTTTTTTTTTTCTGGTTTTAAGAAACAGTTTTTTACTTTTTTTGTTTTTTTAATTACAATGAACAGTTCAGTGGAGACATGTTCCTTATCTGCAGGGGCTAGTGGAATTGCTGATAGCTGAGAATGTAGCCTGCTCCCCAAGTGCGAGTTGGCATTTTAGAGAGAAATCTTGATGTTTGGAGCACTGACTGGCCCTGCCTTTTCTAAATAATTAAGGGTGGTGGGGTGGTGGTGAGAGAAAGAGGATGGTCTGTGAACACTGACCCTGGAAAATTAACTCCCAAGTGTGTGGGTTGTGGATAGCAGGAAAAGAACATCACCCGCAAATGACAGCAGTGCCTTTATTTATTTATTTATGCTTCTTTTTAGTTCTGAGTTGTTTTTAAGCCACAAATTAATGGGGCCACCATGAGTTTTCAGAGAATGAGTTTTACAAAAATCTAAGTGTTTTAAATATTGCAAGGATTTACTTATATATGCTGTATATGAGAAAAGTCCTTACAGTTACAGGGAGGAGAAAGAAAGTATATTCAGGAATTAAATTTTCACAGTTCTCTGAATTCTTATATTTCTCTTGTTGTCCATTTTTCTTTTTTTGTCCTTCATCCACCCCTTCCACCTTTACCCACTGTCTTCATCATCTAGTGCTGCCATAACAGAAATACCATGAGTGGATGGCTTTAACCGAGAGAAATTTAATACCTCGCATTAAAGTAGGCTAATAGTCCAAGGCATCAGCTCTAAGGGAAAGTTTTCTCTCTCTTTCGGCTCTGGAAGAAGGTCCTTGTCCTTATCCTTCCCATGGTCAAGGAGCTTCTCAGGTGCAGGGACCCTGGGTCCAGAGGACATGCTCTGCTCCTGGTGCTGCTTTCTTGATAGTCTGAGGACCCCAACTCTCCGCTTGCTTCCCTTTCCTTTTACCTCTTGCGAGATAAAAGGTGGTGCAGGCCACACCTCAGGGAAAGGTGACCTGAGTGAGGGTGGTGTTACAATCCCACCCTAATCCTCTTACAGTAAAATTACAATCACAAAATGAAGGACAACTAGGCAATAGTGGGAATCATGGCCTAACCAAGTTGAAACACACGTTTTTTAGGGTCATAATTTAATCCAAACCAAATCAAACTTGTCACCATCAAGTTGATTCCAACCCGTACAGACCCTAGTTGATATTAACTCATAGAGACCCTATAGCATAGAGTAGAACTACCTCATAGAGTTTCCAAGGACTAGTTGGTGCATTCGAACTGCTGACCTTTTGGTTAGCAGCTGAGCTCTTAACCACTATGCCACCAGGCCTCCTCTTGATCCACAGTCCACCCTAATTCACCACTGTGTTAGAAAAAGGTGTTGCTATTCTGAAATAAGAACTTTTTACTATACTTTTGTGTTCGTGGTTGCTTTGGGTATGTCTTTAAGCACTGAACAGTTAACTCATACCCATTAAAAACCCATTGCCACTGAGTCTATTCCAACTCATAGCGGCCCAATAGGGCAGAGCAGAACTGTGCCATAGACTTTGCAAGGAGCGCCTGGTGGATTTGAACTGATGACCTTTTGGTTAGCAGCCATAGCTCTTAAACAGTACACCACCAGTGTGGGAGGGGTTTAATTGATAACATGATGTCTGGGCTCCAAGGGAGATGGAATGGATGTGCAGGAGAAGGGCATGCAGAGTCAGCCTGTATAGTCCCCTGAACTCTGTTCAAGATCATAACACACCTCAGTAATCACTTGAATCTAAACATACAACTTTAACAGTTGATGTAAATGACTTTACACATGAATTTTGGAACGCAACTATTTCTCAATGGAAGTTTCTTCAACTAAGCTGTTTGTATTCCCTTAATAATTATGAAAGCTAACATTTATTGTGTTCATTCTGTGTGTAAGGCCTTTTTCTAAGTGCCTTGTGTGTTTTATTTAACCTGCGTAACAACCTTTTGAATAAGACCCATTTTAGAAATGGGAAACTGAGGCAGTGAGAGATAAAGTAACATTCCCAGATCAACCAGCTGATAGATTGAGTTAGGATTTAAACCCAGGCAGTTTGTTTCAGAATTTGCTTATGTAATCACTGTACATGACAGCAGTGAGCCCTAGCGGCTGTGTGGCTAAAGAACTTGGCTGTTAACTGAAAGGTCAGTGGTTCGAACCCACCAGCCTCTCTGCAGGAGACAGATGTGGCAGTCTGCTTCAGTGAAGACTTACAGCCTTGGAAACCCTATGGGGCAGTTTTACTCTGTCCTTTGGGGTCACTATGAGTTAGAATTGACTTGATGACAGTGGGTTTTGGCACATAATACTAATGTGCAGTGTATTCTGTATGCCGTGTATATGTTCAGAAACTAATTTTCCGAACATTTATGCCATATATAGATTACCAATCCACTTGCCGTTGAGTAGATTTTCACTCATGACGACCCCGTGAGTTTTCAGAGTAGAACTGCCCTCCATACGGTTTTCAATAGCTGTGACCATTTGGAGGTAGATTGCCAGGCCTTTCTTCCAAGGCAACTGAGTGGATTTAAACTGCCAACCTTTCAGTTAGTAGCTGAGCACTTAACTCTTTGTGCCACCTAATACATATATATACTAGGAGGTTTTCCTCCTTATTTGTACTTTAATGTTTTGTAGCCTGTTATGAATAGTTGTTCCTGGCAGTGAACTAGATGCTAAAGAACAGAATAGGCACATGTAACCCTCTCTCACCTTCTCCCTCCCCTCTTTCACAGAGATGAAATGAAAAGGAATTAATGAGGACAGATTATTGGATTAGGGCACATACTCAGGGCTCTAACAGCATGGGGAGTTTCTCCTGTCACTTCAGTTCTTGTTCAGGAATTGGTACCTGCTTTTTGTGAATCACAAATACCAGTGCTTTATATCAAGCCATTTAGATTTGGGCTATGGAGCAGTGACTTTAAAAAATTAAATGTTATTTTCAGAGATTTTTTCTATTAATTGTTTACATTTATTTTAATTGTATATTCTGAAACCGCTACAAAAAGGCATGAAATAATTGTTTAAATTTTAATTCGTATGGGTCAAAATGTATGTTAAACTACCTATTGTCGCCTTCACAGTCGTCGTTATGTTTGAGCCGGTTGTTGTGGCCACTTGTTACCAAGTATGACTTTCTTCTCCAGGGACTGATCTCTCCTGACAACATGTCCAAAATATGTGAGATGAAGCCTCGCCATTCTTGCTTCTAAGGAATATTCTGGCTGTACTTCTTTCAAGACAGATTTGTTCATTCTTTTGGCAGTCCGTGGTATATTCAATATTCTTTGCAAATACCGTAATTCAGTGCCTTCAATTTTTCTTTAGTCTTCCTTATTCATTGCCCACCTTTCGTGTGCGTATGAGGTGACTGAAAACACCATGGCTTGAGTCAGGCGCACATTAGTTTTCAAGGTGACATCTGTGCATTTGAACACTTTAAAGAGGTCTCTGGCAGCAGATTTGCCCAATGCAATGTGTCGTTTGATTTCTTGACTGCTGCTTCCGTGGGTGTTTATTGTGGATCCAAGTAAAATGAAGCCCTTAGCGATGTCAACATTTTCTCCGTTGTCATGATGTTGCTTATTGGTCCTGTTGTTAGGCTCTTGGTCTGTAGTCTTTGATTTTCTTCAGTAAATGCTTTAAGGCCTCTTCACTTTCAACAAGCGAGATTGTATCATCTGCATATCTCAGGTTATTAATGAGTCTTCCTCCAATCCTGACGCCTTATTCTTCTTCAGACAGTCCAGCTTCTCGGATTATTTGCTCATCATACAGGTCGAATAGGTATGGTGAAAGGATACAATGGAGATGCACACCTTTCTTGACTTTAAACCATGCAGTATTCCTTGTTCTATTTAGATGACTGCCTCTTTTTCTATGTACAGGTTTCTCATGAGAACAATTAAGTGTCCTGGAAATCTCATTCTTCCCCATGTTATCCATAATTTGTTATGAGCTGGAGTAGGTCTCAGAAATAATGTGCCATTTCTTCCAGTTGGTCCTGCACGGCTGCCTACTTCCCTAGGTGGTAGCAGGTAAGGCCTGTCTCAGAAACACTCCCCTCCTCACTAAGCATGATTCTTCACACTGCTCCATCTTCTTTCCCGTGTGTGTCTCCTGCCCTCCTCAGTGGCTGGGGAAAATGATAGTAGTCCACTATGAGATTTATTCTTTTATTATACTTTATTTTATCATTTGTTTTTATAACATAGTTCCGTTAAAATCAAGGGTAATAAAAATGTTTCTGTGATGGAAGTGGATAATCCCACCCATTGTGTCCATCTAAAGTTTCATGAGAAAACTGTGCCCACAACAGAGGGCTCCCACTCCTCTGGCTCACTGTATTTTCTCCTCGTTTATTTGCTCTTCCCTCTTTCCTGATGCATGCATGGGACCACTGAGCTTCAGGACTCCACAATTCTCCTTTTCATACCAGTGTTACTGTAATCTTGGGTTCATGGGCTGCCTTGCCACAGATTTACTCATTCTGTTTCTGTTAATTATTTCATTACTTAAAAATCTCTCATGAATTTTTCCAGAAGTACATTCTATTCCTCAAAAACTTGGAAGCAATGGGAAAATATGCAATAAATAACAAGAAAACATACGTAATGCATAGAATAAATTATTAACGTTCCGATATGTCTGTTATCTTACTTACATTGGCATGTATGCGTATTAGAGTCTCTGGTTGATGCAAATGGTTAATATCTTGAGCTGCTGACAGAAAGTTGGAGTTCAGGTCCACCCAGAATTGCTGTGAAAGAGAGGTCTGGCAGCCTACTTCCGAAAACCCAGCCACTGAAACCCCTATGGAGTACAGTTCTACTCTGGCACACTGGCGTCATCATGAATCAGAACTGACTCAGTGGCAACTGGTTTTATGTGTGTATTAGCACACACATTTATGTACATTAACACAGATATTATATCCTGATATTTTCATTCATCATTAGTCTTTTCTCATGATAAATTTTTTTTGTTTTTTTTTAATGAGGGCATTAAATTACTTTATAATATTCTGTGTGCATGTAGTATATGTTTTTTAACAATTTGAACTATAGTTGCAATAATAAATGTGCATGTTTCTAGTAATCTTCAATGTATACTTACATCTTTTTAACATACATCTCTGCCATTAAATCTCTGTTTAATTATTGTTTAACACTCTTTACGCCTAAGAGATGGTCTCAGAAGCAGCCCTGATCAGTTTTTCTCCCTCTTACTCATGAAGCCCCTTAATGTATCCCAAGGTATCAACTACGAAGCATTTTACGTCCTTATCATTTGTTTATTTTTCATTCAGTCAGTATATTCCATGGGCCAGAAATAGTCTATGTTATGCAGATACAGTGGTGAAAGGTACACACTGTCCCTGTCGTCATGAAGGGGACAACCCAGTGCAGGTGGGAGGAGCACTGGGGAAATGCAGCTGAGAGCAAGGACAGACAACCCTCCAGGAACCACACTGGACTTCAGAGAGGCTTGTTGGCTGCTGTTCACCTGGCAGGCTTCTAGATACCAGAGTACCCTTGGGCTTGGTGCCTGCTCCTCTCTCTATTGACACCCTCCCTGTAGGATGCCTCAGTGAGTTTACTGCTGTCTATTTGTAGCTAAGGACGTGAGGTTTATACCTCCATCCATTCAAACTCCTCCTGGGTCCAGACTCATATATTGAAATGTCAGCCTAACTCTCTGTATTGACCTCTTTATGCATTATAATGATACATTCCTCATATGGCCATCATGAAAAGCAAACATGAAAGGGAAAGCACAGGAGTGCCTGGCACCAGTGTAGGTACTCAATGAACATTAGCTGTTGGTATTATTCTTGACATCCCCATGTGGGGTGAAGTTTTATTACCTGACATCTCCGTGTGAATATCTAACACCCACACCATGTTATCTAGGCTATGAAACAATTCTTGGTTCCAACCACCATTCCATTCTTATCGATGAATTTCTCAAGGCTTCAGTGATGGGATTGTGTGTTTTTCCACACAATGGACGTGATTAGGAATGGTTGGCTAGGTCCTACACAATAAATTGCTCCAGCATTCCTATGGATGACCATTGAGACAAGTTTCAGCCAACGAATGTAGCAAAGAATTGGAACCACTCTCAGCTGTTCATGCGAGTACTCTCAATCCAGAGTATCTGGTAAGTCGACTGTTAGGGATTGAATTGTGTCCCTCCAAAATGTATGTGGAAATCCTAACCCCGGTACCTGTAAATCTGACCTTGTTAGGAAAGAGGGGGCCTGCTTTTATTATGTGAATGAGGTCATACCAATGTAGGGTGGGTCCTAAGCGTAACTCTTCTTAGTTATAAAAGGAGCAGAACACACACAGACACAAACAGGTGAAAAGGAAGACAGACAAAGAAGACAGATGCTTCTAGAAGGCCAGGAACACAAATGATTGCTGGCATCTACTAGAAGCTGAGGTAGACAAGGAAGGACCTCCCACTACAGCCATGCCCTGAATTCGAACGACTACCTGCTAAACCGTGAGAAAGTAAATTTCTGTTCTTTAAAGCCATCTAGTTGTGATATTTTTTGTTATGGAGGGACTAGGTAACTAACACACATAACCGTGCTTATAAGTTCAGCCCAGTGCAGAATAATTTTCTTCCCTCCTTGGTCTAGCCCACCCGAACCTGCTCTTTCCCTATCAGTGTCCTTTGCTTTCACCTAAGAGTTATGACAGAGTCAGCTCGATGGTGATGCATTGAAATTTCAATTTATTTTATATTTATGATTATTATTAATTCCAGTATTTTCTACAGTTTTCAATGGAGACAGTCTTATAATCTATGAATAGCATTTATACTTTTTGTTTTTTTGTACTAGCTTACACTTCCAGTGTTAAATGTTTAATAAAAGTAATGATAGAAGCACCCTTATTTTATTGTTTATTAATTTTAAAGAGAATGTCCCACACGTCACCATGAACTATCATGCTAGTTGTAGTTTTCCACGTTCGGGAACTCCTTTTCTGTTCCATGTTTGCTCCTAGCCCTTATCTCTCCGTGTGATTGGATTTTATCAACCTGCTTTGCCCCCATCTCTTGAGGTGAGGATATGTCTTCTCTTCTTTCACCTATGCATGTGGTGAATGAAATTACTAAATCTTTAATGTTCACTCAAATTTGTATGCCTACAATCAACCGCCTTGATCATGGCATGTTACGTGGTTTATACTTTGCTGGATTTCCTTTGCTTGGCGTCTTACGTAGGGTTTTGCATCTCAGTTACTGAGTGTGCTTGTCCTCTAACTCTTCTTCTACTATCCTTCTCTAGTTTGTTATCAATTTTAAACTAGCCTTAAGGATCAAGTTAGGGGAATATCTCATGATTTTCTAATCTCTGTTGACTACGTACAAGATTAAAATGACTGTTTCTTGCATGTTTGCTGGAACCTGACTGGAAACGATCTAGGTCTGCCGTTTTCTTTGTAGGGAGATGTTGAACTACTGACCCACTTTATTTAGTGGTTAAAGGCATCTTCTGGTGCTAATTTACTTAGAAAAAATTCTGATGCATGTTCTAGGGTGCTCGAATCTCATCTTTAAATATTGATTATCAGGGCTTGTAGCCTCATGCAAGCCAATTCATCAATCCCAGATTTCCCCAAAGTCAGGCTCTGCAACTCTTCCCGGTACCAAATTCCCTCATTTAAGACTTATTTGCAAAGAAAGAGACAACAGTATGCTATCTACGCAGTTGTGTATCCGCAGCCTTCTTGAGTCCATATTGTGAGGATACAGTCTTCTAATACTTTTTTTGTAATTGTTCTTTTTCTTATTTTTTTTTTTCTTTTTTCACTGCCAATACACCCCCTCCCCCAATCTAGTAGTTTTAAAGTTGTGCGTTTCAGGTTCAAGTCTGTAATCCAGCTGGGCTTCTGTTTGTGCTGCATGTGTGCATCAAAAGAACGTGCTTCTAGAAGTAGAAAGCAGGCAGTGAGACTGTTGGGTGGTTGGCGGGGTAGGGGGAGGGGAGCTGCTGCTCAGAGAGGGCGCCCGAGGGAGGCACGAGATGCCGGGCTGCCCACCGCAAGCCCGCAGACTCCAAGGAGGTGGAACCTGCGTGCGCCATGAGCCTTTTGAGACAGGCCCAAGCCCGCCCAGCCGGGTGCTTGCAAGTTCCACCAGGACTAGGGGAAGCCTAAGGCCAAGGAGGGCAAGGTCTAGGGTCTGGACCTGAGAACTGGTTCTGCCACTTGTGATCGCAGAGCTTATGCTGGAAAGGAGGGCAGGAAGCATATCACAATGTGTGTCCGGAGGATGACCCAGAAGGGCGGGAGTTGTGGTCACCCAGGGACTCTGGGTCTGCATATGGAGGCCCCCAGGGTGCAATTCCAGGAGCAGAAGGCAAAGCCACAGAGGCCAAAGTGCACCTCGCCAATGCTTCCCAGGGGCATTGCCCCAAATATGGGGAGCAGTCCCTACTCTGGGCTAGGGACTTTGTTTCCTCCATTCTCATCACTGACTGTGAGCAGACTCTAGTCTATGCAGACTAATGAGGAGTTATCAAAATGAGCTCCAAACTCCGGATTTGAGTTAAGGATCATAAACTAACATAGAGAAATACGACTTTAGCAATAAGTGACTGTTTGAAGCCCAAGTTGCCTTAAAACACAGAATTTCAGTCTTTCAGCTCCTCTGCTAACGTAATAACTAAGAACAGAATCTCACTGGAGCTCAAAGATGTGGGGCACTGGGAATACTCCTGGGTCTGTCTGCTCACGGCTGATTGCCTGATTCCCAGTTTTATTATACAGCTTAAATACAGACCAGAAGAGGAGTTTGGGGCTTGACATCTGACATCTTAACACCAGTTCCTGTTTCTTGAGGAAGGAAGAGGTAAAATAAATCAGCGTTTACTGTGTCCTTCTCCATCCCCGGAAGTCCTTGTGAAGACCCTCTCAGGTAAGGACTGACGGGGAGTGGCTTGGTTTACTATTCGACTTTGTCCTTCAGTCACTTTGTTTATGTCCTGCATGTAAACTATTATGCATTGACAGAAGCATTCTAATTCTTATGCAGAATGACTAGACCTCCTGCAGAATGACTATATTGTGCCTCCCTTGGGCACCCCTGTCTGCGCAGCACCCTCCGCCCCCAACTGCCCAACCGCCTCTCTCCTGGCATTCTGCTTCTAGAAGTATGTTCTTTTGATGCAGAGATGCAACACACACAGAAATCCCAGCTGGATTACAGACTTGAACCCGAAGACCTTATGCAGAATGACTATTTATGAACCACTAAACTCAGTACTAAAGCAGGTACTTACCCCTCAGAGAAGGCCCTGGGGGAGGTTGATACATGCATTCCCCAGTGCTCCTGCTGCTCTAGAAGTGCCTGAAATGCCTCTCTGGGAAAGGCCTTCAGAGTAGTAGGCTCATGGCCCACGTGGGAATTCAGGCCTATTTTTCTGTTAGAACATCTCATTTCGCTCTGAAAATGTTATTATCCAGTTTATTCACCAGACATGAGTACAGACATCTCATATTTTCAAAATTAATCCCATTCTCTAATACTAATTTGCCACCAAGAGTATATTCCAAAGTGTTTCCAATAGGCTAGAAAGTCTTTCCAAAGAGGGGAGTCCTGCGCCGTGTTGTGCAGTGACAGCAGGGTTGGCATAATATGTTTACCCAGATACCTACCACTTTTTAAAAATTTTTTATTGTGTTTTACTTGAAACTTTACAGAGCAAATTACTTTCTTGTTCAGCCATTTATACACAATTGTTTTGTGACATTGGTGGCAATATTCATGATGTGTCAGTATTCTCTTCTATGCTCCAGTTCCCCGTTTCCATCTGCCATGATTCCTGTTCCATCCTGCCCTCTTTTCTGTGCTTTTGGGCAGGTTTTGCACTTTTGGTCTCATACACACGATTGAACTAAGAAACACTTTCTTCACGTGTGTTACTGTTTGTTTTATAGACCTGTCTAATCTTTGGCTGAAGGGCGAACTTCAGAAGGTACTTTCGACTTTGTTGCTTTCCATAATTCCTGAAATTCCAAGTCTACCACCTGAAGAACTTCCTTTAGTGTTTCATTTAGAACAAGTCTGGTGGCGATGAATTCTCTTAAGCGTCCTTCACCTGAGAATGTCAATATTTTTCCTTTACTCATGAAGGAAATAACAGCCTATAGAACACTGGGTTAATGTTTCTTTTCTTTTAGTGTTGAAAAAATGTTGTTTTCACAGCCTTTTGGCCTCCATGGCTTCTGATGATGAATACGGAGTCATTCCAATTGTTTTTCCTGTGTGAAATGAGTTGTTTTCTCTCTAGCTTCTTTGAAGATACTTTCTTGGTCCTTGTTATTCCACAATTGACAGTGAGGCATTTGGGCGTAAAATTATGTGAGTTTAACTTGTTGGAGTTTGCAGAGCTTCTTGAATCTGTAAGTTTATGTCTTTCAACAAATTGGGAAAGTGTTGAGCCAGTATTTCTTCAGATACTTTTTTCTACACCACATATTTTCTCTACACCTTATGGAATTCCAATAAATAAATGTTAGATATTTTTGGATTTTTTTGAGGCTCTGTTCATTTTTTTTTCAGATTGGATATTTTCAGTTGAACTATTTTCATCTCATTGATCCTTTTGTCTGTCAACAGCATTCCGCTGTAGAGCTGATCAAGTGAATTATTTATCTCTATTTTTCTATTTTTCCTGTCTAAAATTTTCATTTGTGAATGGTTTCTATGTATTTTTCTATTTTTCTAAGGTGTGCCTGTTATTTCTTTGAGCGTGGTTAAAGTAGCTTTTTAAAGTTTTTGTCTATGATTCCAAGACTTACAGAAAATGTTGATGTTGTTTGTTTTAGGAATCACTTGACCCAGTTATGTTCAGGCTGCAGGTTCTTTCCCACCTTCTGTATGCTGTGGCTCAGATGTCGGTTCAGATTTTGAAGACTTTGCGGTGATATTTGGATGTAATCTATGGGAGTGTCACTCAGTCTGGGACCTTGTTGGTGTTCTAACCCATAATGCAGTTCTCAAAGGATTGATCTACTTCTTAGGGTCAGAGCAAAGCATATGCAACTATGGGAGGTGGGGGGGTATGAAAAACAACTTTATGGTATCCCTCTTTTGAGCCGCCTGTTCTCTGTCTCTCTGAGGCTCTCTGATGTCTGAGCAGCTACCTTCCTGGTCCACTGGCAAGAATGTAGGGGCTTTAATCTCTTCATTCTGCCGTGCAATTAAGTGACTGGGTCTGCCTATGAGGCCAAATAACGGTAAGATGGAGAAAATGTAACAGAGATTCCTCTATATTATTTGGTCCTTATATACTTAGGTCAGAGAGAAGGCACACTGTTTCTGGTGATACTTCGAAACAGGTATGGAGAAAAAGGCATTAACAGGTCGATAGCTGCATACTAGGTGTTACGGATTAAATTCTGTCTTCCCAAAATGTATATATCAGCTTGACTAGGCTATGCTTCCCACTATTGTGCGATTATCCACCATTTTGTCAGCTGGTGTGATTTTCCAATGTATTGTAAATCCTACCTCTATGATGTTAATGAGCGAGGATTTGAAGCAGTTATGTTAAGGAGGCAGGGCTCAATCTACAAGATTAAGTTGTGTTTTAAGTCAATCTCTTTTGAGATATAAAAGAGAAAAGAGCAGAGAGACAGGGGGACCTCAGTACCACCAAGAAAGAAGTGTCAGGAGCAGTGCATCCTTTGGACCTAGGATCCCTGTGCTGAGAACCTTCTTGTCCAGGGGAAGATTGGTGACAAAGACCTTCCCCTAAGAGTGACAGAGAAAAAAAGCCTTCCCCTGGAATTGGCACCCTGAATTTGGACTTATAGAGCCTCCTGGACTGTGAGGGAATAATTTTTTTTGTTAAAGTCATCCGTTTGTGGTATTTCTGTTACAGGAGCACTAGATGTCTAAGACACTAGGTACCAGGAGATGTACATTTCCCAGTTCTTTCACTCCCAGGGACACTATGACTAAGTAGCCAATGCCATAAATCCATGCGAGCAGACTATTCTGATTACTGCTTTGACTCTACTGTCTGTTATGGTAACCACACCCACCTTGTCTTTGTTGATTGAGTGCCACCACTTGGCTGCTACCACCATGGGCTCCAGTCAACTGCATTGTAGTTAGGTGTCTTAATTCAGTTAGGGCAGTTCTCACTGTGGACTCTTACTTACATAAAATAGCAACCACAGAAGTCTTCAGTAAAGCTGGGGCTTGCTTCCCAAATTTGTACCTCACCGCTATGGTAAAAAGAAAGCCCCCTGGGCACTCCGTGTGTGGGTCTGTGGGTCCAGCCTAATAAATCCATTCTAACCTGCCAATTTCCCTCAGCCTTTGGTTACCTTCTCCTACATTATACAATGGCAGATCTGCATTTCCACTTGATTTATTTTAGGCCACCACTTAATCCATGCTTCAGTAAACCAACCAAATAAACTATGAGATCCTTTTCTAACCTCTCAAGCTGAAACACTGAATGAAGAATCCATGCTTCCTGGGCCTATATCAATAAACTCAGACTAATCCACCTTTATGTTGCTTGCACCATTATCCCACACCCGGAATAGCCATTCCCACACATATTCACCAGGTTTCTGTATGTATGTATATATTAGAAAAATCAAGCAGTTCTTTTGGAGTTTAGCATACCTTCTCCTGGGTCACACTTTATAGTTCACCTTTTGGGGCTTGTTGGGACTGAAGTCTAGGTATAGGTCTAGAAGCAAAAATGGGCAGTGGCAGTGGGATGTTCAGCCGTGTCTTATAAGGCATCTGCCTAAGGTGATGCCCCAGGCAATGCCCCAGACACCACCCCAGGAGACAACTCAAACAAGACACTTCAGGCACAGCTGGGGTAATCTCATCAGATGGAGGTGGAAGGGATAATTGTTTTACTGGGAAGGGTGCCTTAGCAGGCAAAATTAGAGAATCTCTTCAGATGGTAGTAAAAGATCTGGTTCTGTTAGGAAGAGCGATTCAACAGAAATTGGAGGTTCATTGTCCCCCGCTTTCTGACTGTCTGCCCATATGTCCTCATCCCAAGTTTCAGGATCCCATTTCTTCCCAATCAATGCCCTCACTCTAACTTCAGACACCATTTGAGGTTGGATATTCAACTGGCGCTTTAATTCAGTCACTCTAATGATAAGAATCTGAGTTTATTTTTGGCAGCATTAGCCTTGTTACTATAAGAAATATGGTTTTCTTTCTGGGCACAAGTGGCAGCTTTCAGATCTTGTATGTGGTGCTTGAGCTTTGAGTCCATTTCTTTCATTCACCAGTGTGGCTAGCAAAAGCAGGACCAAACAAGCAGCTTCCTTATTATTCTTATGCTGACAAAATTATAGAAAAGTATCAAATATATAATCAGACAGAGCCTTGTCTCTCACAAATATTTGATCCAGTGGTAGTAGTATTTTGCGTATTTCTATTGTCACCTCCACCATGGATTAACAATAGCCTGTTTACTCCTGGAGACAGTTATCAGTGCCTTTAAGATTAGCCAGACTTGAGAATCAATTCAGAAAACTCATCCTTAAGATTTGGTTCCTCTAGAACCAGTGTAGGTACCAAATGTCTTAGCCTGGGATCTCTAGAGGTGCAAAACTAGTGAAGAGAACATATATATATATATACACACACACACATATATATGAGTGTGTGTGTATATATATGTGTGTTTCTGTGTGTGTGTGTGTATGGAAACCCTAGTCGCATAATGGTTAATAGCTATAGCTGCTAACCAAAAGGTTAGCAGTTCGAATCCACCAGGCGCTCCTTGGGAACTCTGTGGGGCAGTTCTACTCTGTCCTGTAGGGTCACTATGAGTTGGAACCGACTCGACGGCAATGGGTATATATATATATATACATACACACACACACACACACACATACATATATATACGCATACATATGTTAGTTGTGGCTGTTAGATGCCATCGATCCTGTGTAAAACAGAATGAAACACCGCCTGATCCTGAACCATCCTCACAATCATTGCTATGTTTGAGCCCATTCTTGCAGGCATTGTGTCAGTTCATGTTGTTGAGCACCTTCCTCTTTTTTTCTGACCCTCAGCTTCTCCAAGCATGATGAGCCTCTCCTGGGACAGGTCCCTCCTGAAAATATGTCCAAGGCACGTGAGACGAAGTCTCGCCATCCTTGCTTCTAAGGTGCATTCTTGGTGTACTTCTTCCAAGATGGATTTGTTTATTCTTCTGGCAGTCCATGGTATATTCAGTATTCTTTGCCAACACCATATTTTAAATGAATCAGTTCTTTAGTTTTCCGTATTCATTGTCTAACTTGCTCAAGCATGTGAGGTGATAGAAAATATCATGGCTTTGCTCAGGCACACCTTAGTCCTCAAAGTGACATCTTTCTTTCTCAACACTTTAAGGAGGTCTTTTGCAATAGATTTGCCCAATGCAATACATTGTTTGAATTCTTGACTGCTGCTTCTGTGGGCATTGATTATGGATTCAAGTTAAATGAAATGCTTGATGACTTCAGTATTTTCTCTGTTTATCATGGTGTTGCTTACTGGTCCAGTTGTGAGAATTTTTGTTTTCTTTATGTTGAGGTGTAATCCATACTGAAGGCTGTAGTGGTTGCTGTTCATCAGTAACTGCTTCAAGTCCTCTTTACTTTCAGCAAGCAAGGTCGTATCAGCTGCATATCATAGGTTGTTAGTGAATCTTTCTCCAAAACTAATGCCATGTTCTTCTTACAAACCAGCTTCTCAGATTATTTGCTCAGCATACAGATTGAGTAAGTATGGTGAAAGGATACCACCATGACACATAACTTTCTGATTTTAAACCACACGGTATCCCCTTGCCCTACTCAAATGACTGCCTCTTGGTCTATGTACATATTCCGCATGAATACAGTTAAGTGTTCTGGGATTCCCATTCTTTGCTAAGCTATCCATAATTTGTCATGAGCCGCACAGTTGAGTGTGCTTGTATAGGAAACAGAAATAGGTAAACATCTTACTGATATTCTCTACTTTCAGCCAAGATCCATCAGACATCAGAAATAATATCCCATGTTCCATGTCTTCCTCTGAATCTAGCTTGAATTTTTGGTAGTTCCCTGTCTGTGCACTGCTGCAACTGTTTTTAAATTATATTCAGCAAAATTTTTCTTGCGTCTGATGTTAATGACATTGCTTGATAATTTCCGTATTGCGTTGGACCACCTCTCTTTGAATGGGCACACATATAGATCTCTTTCAGTCATTTGGTCAGGTAGCTGTCTTCCAAATATATTGGAATAGACAAGTGAGCGCCTTCAGCACTGCGTCCGTGTGTTGAAACATCTCATTTGGTACACCATCAATTCCTGGAGCCGTGTTTTTTGCCAATGCCTTCAGTGCAGCTTGGAGTTCTTCCTTCAGTACCATCAGCTCTTGATCCTATGCTACCTCCTGATATGGTTGAACGTTGACCAATTCTTTTTGGTGTATTGAGTCTGTGTATTCCTTCCGTCTTCTTTTGATGTTTCCTGTGTTGTTCGATATTTTGCCCATAGAATCGTTCAGTATTGCACCTAGAGGCTTGAATATTTCCTTCAGTTCTTTCAGCTTGAGAAATGCCAGGTGTTTTCTTCCCTTTTGGTTTTCTAACTCCAGATCTGTTCACATTATATTATCATACTTTGTCTTCTCCAGCTTCCCTTTCAGGTATTCTATTGAGCTCTTTTACTTTATTTTTCCTTCCATTCTCTTTAGCTACTGTACATTCAAGAGCAAGATTCAGAGTCTCTTGTGACATCCTCTTTGGTGTTTGCTTTCTTTCCTGTCTTTCTAATGACTTTTTGTTTTTTTCATATATGATGTCCTTGCTATCATCCCACAACTAATCTGGTCTTCGATCATTAGTGTGCAGTGCATCAAATCTATTCTTGAGATGGTCTCTAAATTCAGGTTTGATATACTCAAGGGCATACTTTGACTCATGGACTTGTTTTAATTTTCTTCAGCTTCAACTTGAACGTGAATATGAGCAACTGATCGTCTGTTCTGCAGTCAGCCCCTGGCCTGATTCTGACTCATGATATTGACCTTCTCCATCATCACCTTCCACAAATTTGATTCCTGTCTATTCTGCCTGGAATGGTTCATAAGTATAGTCACCGTTTATGTTCCTGATGAAAGGTATGTGCAATGAATAAGTCACTGGTCTTGCCAAATTCTATCATGTAAGCTTCATTGTCATTTCTATCATCAATACCTTATTTTCCAACTGCTGATTTGTCTGCTTTGTTTTCAACTTCGCATTCTAAATGATTGATCAATGCATCACGTTTGATCAGTTTCAAACTGTATAACTTGGTAAAAACCTTCAACTTGTTCATCTTTCACATTCATGATTTGTGTGTAAATTTGAATAATAGTCTTATTAACTGGTCGTCCTGGTAGGCCTGTGGATATTATCCTATTGCTTGTAGTGTTGTACTTCAGAAAAGATCTTGATATGTTC
The DNA here is from genome assembly GCF_030014295.1 of Loxodonta africana. Lineage (NCBI taxonomy): Eukaryota > Metazoa > Chordata > Mammalia > Proboscidea > Elephantidae > Loxodonta > Loxodonta africana. The sequence continues at coordinate 34,476 of NW_026974943.1, read as the reverse complement.
TTTTTATCGATGAATATGATGCCGTTCTCTTTAGTATCTCAATCCTGGCATAGTAGAACATATCATTGTCTAGTTTAAAATGTCCAAAACCAAGCTATTTCAGCTCACTAATGCCTTGGATTACTGACCTTTATGCATTCCATTTCATTTTTGATGACTTCCAATTTCCCTAGATTCATACTTCCTTCATTCCACATTCTGATTATTAAAGGATATTTGCATCAGTTTCTTCTCATTATGAGTTATGCCCCATCAGGAAATGTCATTAAAGTGGGATCTACTTTGAGGAGGTAGCTCTTCCCCACTCGTATTTTGAGTGCCTTCCAACCTAAGGGGTTATCCTCTGTCATTCAATCAGACAGTGTTCCAGTGCTATTTGTAAGATTTCACTGGCCAGTTTTTTTTAGAAATAGATCACTAGGTCCTTTTTCCTAGTCTGTCTAAATCCAGAGCTCCACTCAAAGCTGTCTACCATGGGTGAACCTGGTGGTATTTGAAATACCGGTGGCATAGCTTCTAACATCACAGCAACATGCAAGCCACCACACTACAACAAACTGACAGAAGAGTGGTGGGAGTTAAAAATGAGAAGAACCAAAAAGAGTGCTTCTTCCATGTCTGCTGATTTAGAGGAACCATGAAAAATTGTCAAGTGAAGAGTGATTCAGAGAAAAACATGGGTAGAGTGTGACCTAATTTCCATAAAAACAAACAAATGAATGTCCTTACGTGTGTCCCGGCAAAAAGCAGTGTGTAAAAGGGTACATGTGTATCTTTGGACACTGGACACTTCAGGGGAGCTGGTACAATATACTTATGTGGGGATGGCTCTTATTATAACTTCTGTATACAAATCTCTATTGTTAAATGTGTTATAAGAATGTAAAACCTTTTAAAGTTAATAACATCATACGTGTATGTGTGTGTATTTGAAACTTTTTTTCTGTTTTGACTATTTTATATATGTGTTTTTTAGTTATCTAGTGTGGCTATAGCAGAGATACCACAAGTGGATGGCTTTAACAAACAGAAGCTTATTCTCTCACAGTTTAAGAAGCAAGAAGTTTGAAGTCAGGGCACCAGCTCTAGGAGAAAGCTTTCTCTGTTTGTGGCTCTGGGGGAAGGCCCTTGTCATCTATCTTCCCCTGGCCTAGGAAATTCTCAGCGTGTGGACACTGGGTCAAAAAGACGTGCTCCACTCCAGGCACTTCTTCCTTGGTGGTATGAGGTCCCTCTCATTTCTGCTCACTTTTCTCTTTGTATGTCAAAAGAGACTGACTCAAGACTCACCCTAATCCTGTAGATTGTGTCCTCCCTCATTAACCTAACTGCCTCTAATCCTGCCTCATTAACATCACAGAGGTTGGAATTTACAACACATAAGTAATCACATCAGATCACAAAATGCAGGACAACCACACAATACTGGGAATCAGGGTCTGGCCAGGTTGACACATATTTTGGGGGACACTATTCAATCCATAACAATAGAGAAAACACTGTCTTCAATGCCAGATTCAGAGACTTTTATCCATCTGTGAAGGGCAAACACAGAAATTGAACAAAATTCAGACCAGCGAATTATTGCTTGCTCTTGTAACTAATGACTTCTTCTGGTCTCTATGCCTGGAAATGGCCAAAAAGAATTCTGTGAGGATTAATTCAGTTATTGCTCAAACATCTACTGCATTTACATGTCTACAGATAAGGAAGAATGCTGGACACCATGTGTGATTCATTAAGTAACACGGGGACCATTAGACTATTGTTCTCCTTCTCTGATATGCCACTATCACCTTCTCCCCTTGTTGCTCTCCTGAAAAACCCACGCTTGTATATTCTAGGCTTTTATCCAGGATTGAATTTGCAAGAAGTTAAAGATATATCTTTGAAAGATAAAGAAGACTTTGGCCACATTGTCTTTAGACAGTTGAACTTCCCAGCCAACCTCTGTGCAGGATGGGAATTCACAATCCCTCCTACTCAGTACCTCTGAGCAGGACGGGATTTCTGTTTCATTGTCAGGAGAAGGCGGAATTCAGCCTTCTTCAGAAAACTTACTTTCCTTTGCCTCAAACTGTCCCTCTCAGGATCTGTCACGGTCACTCTGAGAAATTCACATGGGCAGCCTGTATGGAAGTGCCCATCCTAGAGGCCCTGCCCTCCCTTCCTTGCTCCACAGGGCTTCCTCTGACACTTGGGGTCACATCTCCCAGGGAGTACACACCTCTGGCACTTCCAGGGATTCCCAGGCCCTGGGATACTGTGGATTGGACTTGGAACTCAATCTGTTTCTTCCCATCCTCACCTTTGATTATCTGTGTTCTGTCTTCACCAGATTTAGGAGGCCTTGTCTTCTCTTTGCTCGTTTCATCTCAGTCAGGCTTTTCCATTCCAACTCTCTGATCTCAGAACAGATCAGGTTAGACCACAGAGAAGACAAAGACCAAGCAAACATCACTGATCTGTGCAGAAGCTGCTGGGAAGGGATTCGATTCTCATTGGTTTAGGGTTTTATGCCCACTGCTCACTGGCAGGCAGGTTCCCCCCAGAGTCTGGCTTCTGTCTGGTACCTTGTACTACAAAGAACTCAGTGACCAGCCCACCTTCACAATCACACCTCCCTTAGAGCTATCTGTCCAGAGGCTCTTTCTCAGACTTCCATGTCCCACTGAAATCCCTTTTCTCTTTCCTTACAAACATTATGTTCGTTCTCAGGGCCCTGAGACCTCATCTGCAGATGAGTCTTGTCCTCTTCTCTCCTTGGCAGGGGGAGCTTTTGAGTGGACCCCATGTCTTCGGACAGCTATCCTGGGCCTTCTTCCACCTTGGTGCTCTAGGGCTGGATCTCTCCATGTAATAGAGGGAGCGTGGAAGGGGCACAAGGCTAAAAGGATGGATCTTCCAGGAGAGGTGGGTTTAAGAAGCCTGAATGAAATTCTTCCCTGAAGGGTGCATATTTTCAGTCCAGACATCCTCCTTCTCTCAGCCTAAGAGGCCTAGCACGTCTTCAGATGCTTCTCCTTTGACCTTCAGGCCATGCCTGCACCCTCTGCAGCCCGGTCTCCCACATGTGTAGCAGCACCAGTAGGTGTGGCACTCTCTTCAGCCCTTGTCTCCTCCTCCAGATGCTCCTGGAGGTGCCTGGCTCTTCTTGCCAGGACACCAGGATGCTGACCAGGGACTCAGTGTTGGTTAAAGGATGTCGGCCAGTGACCACGTGTCCTCATTTCCTTTGAAGGATTTCGCTCCTTGCCTGGGCAGAAGACAGCCAAGGTCAGCCTGAGCCTAAACACCTAGTGACCTGTGACACTGCAGCTAGTGATAGATGTAGATTTCCACGCTCAGGTATCCGCAGGTGGCGGATTGAGAGTGGTCGGAGGAGAAGTGTAACTAGAGATCACACACTCACGAGGGCACGGGTCAAAGGTCTCGGAAAATAGCTGAGGTCGTGGAGCCCGAGCGGAGCCAGTCTAGGGCACAGGCCTCCGTCCTGTGCTTGGCAAATAGGTGGCACCATCTGCAGAGTATGCCGCCATCCGCAGACTCTGGACTGCTGGGGCCCTGGACGCCCGGATTTCGGCCTTGTCTTTGGAGAAGTGACGCGCATGCAGTGTGCCACCGGGGGCTGTGGCCCAGCAGAAGCAAAATCTTGAAAATGCGGGCTTCATTTGACTTTGCCTGTGTTCTCCTTTGGCTGAGTGCCATCCTGTGTTTCCTAGCAGGAGAAGCATTCCTGGAGAGAGGCGGATTCCATGTGTGCCGGCAAAGTGTGTGCTGAGATGATGAGTCGCTGGAGACCAGGGTGGACTCTTCAGACCCAGGATAGGCCTCTGGCAGGTATGTGTCAATGTTTTCTGCCCATGGCACTCAGCCGGGTATTTGAATACAATGTTATCAGCGGAATTAGTAGTCTCCGGAAAGGCTGCCCCGTGTCAACAAGCTTCACCCGGCCAGGGTTCACCCGTGATGTAGCTCCCCAATCAATCACTACTCCCTAGTCCTTCCAGATAGACTACCAGATCTTCTCTGCCCTTGGGCAACCAGTACAGCCAGAGGCCTTCCCCCTTTGCTCTTTCGTCTCTAGACACTCTGTCAGGCACTCCAAGCTGTGAAGTGCCTGGGGGGGAGAAGGAAGAGATTTCAGAGAATGAACACATACAGAGAGAGAGAGACAGAGAGAGAGGCAGGAGATGCTGAGTGGGGATGTCTTGCGTACTGATATCCTGAGGAAAGTGGGAAAATTGGACCCTGGCCTGCTGTGCCAATGCCCTGAAGCAGTCCGCACCAGGGGCTCCCTTGTGCCTGTGTAGCCTTTCCCAGGGTGTGCTCAAATCCTGTGGCCACTAGGTGTCCTGGGTCACAATGGAGGGCCCTGTGTCATCTGCCTGGCGGGCTGGATCTCTGCCACTGGCTGAGTCTTGTCACCAGGCCCATCATAAGCTGCGCCTACTCTTCCGGTGGGGAGACTGTCTCCATGGTGATGGCAAAGAAGCCTTAGTCCCGCCCACCTGGCCTTCACTTCACCTACCCGGCCTGCTGACCCTCACTCAGACCTCTGTGTTGATCAAAATGAATGTCGGCCAGTGGCCAGGTGTCAGCATCTGGGATAAAGGATTCGGGACCTTGCCTGAGGCAGAAGGCAGCCTAGGTCTGCGGGTCCCTGGAAGTCTAGTGAGTTGTGACGCTGCTGCCAGTGACTCCCACACTCACATATCCCCTGGTGGCAGAATGATAGCGATGGGTGGAGAAACATGGCTCCTGAGCACACGTTGAATGGGGCACCGGCCGAAGGCCAGGGCCAGGAGTGGACGTCGTGGAGCTGAATGGCGAGCCAGTGAAGGGCCCAAGGATTTCTCCTGTATGTGGCAAACAGGTCATCCGTGTCCCCACGTCCATAAACCATTGGACTGCCGGGGCCCAGGCTGCCAGGATTTCGGCCTTGCCTTCGGAGCCCGGCCACATACGCAGTCTTGCACCGGAGGCGGGGACATGTAGACAGCAAAAATTTGGAAAATGGCAGTGTCTCCTCGATTTCCCCGGCATCGGCCTATTTGAGCGGCATGCTTTGTTTCCTAGTAGGATAAGGCACTGACGGAGAAAGGCAGGATTATGTGTGCAGGAAAGGTGTGTGCTGAGAGGGTGACGACGTTGAGACCAGGTTGGGATCTTTAGTCCCAGGAAAAGCCCCTGGCAGGTGTGGGTGAATGTTCTCTGCCCATCCGAGTTGGCGGGGGGGCGGTTTTCAGCAAACAAAGCAGCAGCGGGATTATTCGTCGCCGGAGAGGTTGCATCTGCCCACAAGCTCCACCTGGCCAGGGACCGCCCCTACTGTATTGCCCATGTCAATCAACAGAAGCTAAGACCTTCCAGAGAGACTACCTGCTATTGTCTACCCACGGGGAAGCGGTCCAGCCAGAAGCCTCCCCCGTTTCATCTCCAGGCTCTCTGTCAGGCCCCTCATACTTGTGATGCGTCTCAGGGGTAGAAGGAAGAGATTCCTCTGAATGAACACATCCAGAGAGGGGCCATAGATGCTGAGGAAGGGCACCTTGCCTACTGACATCCTAGCGTAAGTGGTAAAGAGGTACCTGCCTGCTGTCCCAGTGTGTCGAACGTGTCCACATCAGGGATTGGCTACTGTGAAGTTATTCCCTGGTGCCCTCGATTTTGTGGCCAAAGACACAAGGGCCTGTTGTGTGTCCATGGGTACCATGGAGGGCTCTGCAGAACTGGCCGGTTAGGCTGGACTTCTCCTATTGGCTCAGTGTTTGTGACCCGTCCCCGTCAGAAGTTCCGGCCAGCCTTCCGGTGGCTGTCTCCATGGTGATTGGGGAAGAAGCCTTAGGCCCCGCACTCAGCCTTCACCTGGCCTACGTGGCCTCTTTACCCTCATCTGGACCGCCGTGTGGATGAAAGAAAGGATGTCGGCCAGTGACCACGTGTCCTCATTTCCTTTGAAGGATTTCGCTCCTTGCCCGGGCAGAAGACAGCCAAGGTCAGCCTGAGCCTAAACACCTAGTGACCTGTGACACTGCAGCTAGTGATAGATGTAGATTTCCACGCTCAGGTATCCGCAGGTGGCGGATTGAGAGTGGTCGGAGGAGAAGTGTAACTAGAGATCACACACTCACGAGGGCACGGGTCAAAGGTCTCGGAAAATAGCTGAGGTTGTGGAGCCCTAGCGGAGCCAGTCTAGGGCACAGGCCTCCGTCCTGTACTTGGCAAATAGGTGGCACCATCTGCAGAGTATGCCACCATCCGCAGACTCTGGACTGCTGGGGCCCTGGACGCCCAGATTTCGGCCTTGTCTTTGGAGAAGTGACGCGCATGCAGTGTGCCACCGGGGGCTGTGGCCCAGCAGAAGCAAAATCTTGAAAATGCGGGCTTCATTTGACTTTGCCTGTGTTCTCCTTTGGCTAAGTGCCATCCTGTGTTTCTTAGCAGGAGAAGCATTCCTGGAGAGAGGCGGATTCCATGTGTGCCGGCAAAGTGTGTGCTGAGATGATGAGTCGCTGGAGACCAGGGTGGACTCTTCAGACCCAGGATAGGCCTCTGGCAGGTATGTGTCAATGTTTTCTGCCCATGGCACTCAGCCGGGTATTTGAATACAATGTTATCAGCGGAATTAGTAGTCTCCGGAGAGGCTGCCCCGTGTCAACAAGCTTCACCCGGCCAGGGTTCACCCGTGATGTAGCTCCCCAATCAGTCACTACTCCCTAGTCCTTCCAGATAGACTACCAGATCTTCTCTGCCCTTGGGCAACCAGTACAGCCAGAGGCCTTCCCCCTTTGCTCTTTCGTCTCTAGACACTCTGTCAGGCACTCCAAGCTGTGAAGTGCCTGGGGGGGAGAAGGAAGAGATTTCAGAGAATGAACACATACAGAGAGAGAGAGAGACAGAGAGAGAGGCAGGAGATGCTGAGTGGGGATGTCTTGCGTACTGATATCCTGAGGAAAGTGGGAAAATTGGACCCTGGCCTGCTGTGCCAATGCCCTGAAGCAGTCCGCACCAAGGGCTCCCTTGTGCCTGCGTAGCCTTTCCCAGGGTGTGCTCAAATCCTGTGGCCACTAGGTGTCCTGGGTCACAATGGAGGGCCCTGTGTCATCTGCCTGGCGGGCTGGATCTCTGCCATTGGCTGAGTCTTGTCACCAGGCCCATCATAAGCTGCGCCTACTCTTCCGGTGGGGAGACTGTCTCCATGGTGATGGCAAAGAAGCCTTAGTCCCGCCCACCTGGCCTTCACTTCACCTACCCGGCCTGCTGACCCTCACTCAGACCTCTGTGTTGATCAAAATGAATGTCGGCCAGTGGCCAGGTGTCAGCATCTGGGATAAAGGATTCGGGACCTTGCCTGAGGCAGAAGGCAGCCTAGGTCTGCGGGTCCCTGGAAGTCTAGTGAGTTGTGACGCTGCTGCCAGTGACAAATGGTGACTTCCACACTCACATATCCCCTGGTGGCAGAATGATAGCGATGGGTGGAGAAACATGGCTCCTGAGCACACGTTGAATGGGGCACCGGCCAAAGGCCAGGGCCAGGAGTGGACGTTGTGGAGCTGAATGGCGAGCCAGTGAAGGGCCCAAGGATTTCTCCTGTATGTGGCAAACAGGTCATCCGTGTCCCCACGTCCATAAACCATTGGACTGCCGGGGCCCAGGCTGCCAGGATTTCGGCCTTGCCTTCGGAGCCCGGCCACATACGCAGCCTTGCACCGGGGGCGGGGACATGTAGACAGCAAAAATTTGGAAAATGGCAGTGTCTCCTCGATTTCCCCGGCATCGGCCTATTTGAGCGGCATGCTTTGTTTCCTAGTAGGATAAGGCACTGACGGAGAAAGGCAGGATTATGTGTGCAGGAAAGGTGTGTGCTGAGAGGGTGACGACGTTGAGACCAGGTTGGGATCTTTAGTCCCAGGAAAGGCCCCTGGCAGGTGTGGGTGAATGTTCTCTGCCCATCCGAGTTGGCGGGGGGAGGTTTTCAGCAAACAAAGCAGCAGCGGGATTATTCGTCGCCGGAGAGGTTGCATCTGCCCACAAGCTCCACCTGGCCAGGGACCGCCCCTACTGTATTGCCCATGTCAATCAACAGAAGCTAAGACCTTCCAGAGAGACTACCTGCTATTGTCTACCCACGGGGAAGCGGTCCAGCCAGAAGCCTCCGCCGTTTCATCTCCAGGCTCTCTGTCAGGCCCCTCATACTTGTGATGCGTCTCAGGGGTAGAAGGAAGAGATTCCTCTGAATGAACACATCCAGAGAGGGGCCATAGATGCTGAGGAAGGGCACCTTGCCTACTGACATCCTAGCGTAAGTGGTAAAGAGGTACCTGCCTGCTGTCCCAGTGTGTCGAACGTGTCCGCATCAGGGATTGGCTACTGTGAAGTTATTCCCTGGTGCCCTCGATTTTGTGGCCAAAGACACAAGGGCCTGTTGTGTGTCCATGGGTACCATGGAGGGCTCTGCAGAACTGGCCGGTTAGGCTGGACTTCTCCTATTGGCTCAGTGTTTGTGACCCGTCCCCGTCAGAAGTTCCGGCCAGCCTTCCGGTGGCTGTCTCCATGGTGATTGGGGAAGAAGCCTTAGGCCCCGCACTCAGCCTTCACCTGGCCTACGTGGCCTCTTTACCCTCATCTGGACCGCCGTGTGGATGAAAGAAAGGATGTCGGCCAGTGACCACGTGTCCTCATTTCCTTTGAAGGATTTCGCTCCTTGCCCGGGCAGAAGACAGCCAAGGTCAGCCTGAGCCTAAACACCTAGTGACCTGTGACACTGCAGCTAGTGATAGATGTAGATTTCCACGCTCAGGTATCCGCAGGTGGCGGATTGAGAGTGGTCGGAGGAGAAGTGTAACTAGAGATCACACACTCACGAGGGCACGGGTCAAAGGTCTCGGAAAATAGCTGAGGTCGTGGAGCCCTAGCGGAGCCAGTCTAGGGCACAGGCCTCCGTCCTGTGCTTGGCAAATAGGTGGCACCATCTGCAGAGTATGCCGCCATCCGCAGACTCTGGACTGCTGGGGCCCTGGACGCCCGGATTTCGGCCTTGTCTTTGGAGAAGTGACGCGCATGCAGTGTGCCACCGGGGGCTGTGGCCCAGCAGAAGCAAAATCTTGAAAATGCGGGCTTCATTTGACTTTGCCTGTGTTCTCCTTTGGCTGAGTGCCATCCTGTGTTTCCTAGCAGGAGAAGCATTCCTGGAGAGAGGCGGATTCCATGTGTGCCGGCAAAGTGTGTGCTGAGATGATGAGTCGCTGGAGACCAGGGTGGACTCTTCAGACCCAGGATAGGCCTCTGGCAGGTATGTGTCAATGTTTTCTGCCCATGGCACTCAGCCGGGTATTTGAATACAATGTTATCAGCGGAATTAGTAGTCTCCGGAGAGGCTGCCCCGTGTCAACAAGCTTCACCCGGCCAGGGTTCACCCGTGATGTAGCTCCCCAATCAATCACTACTCCCTAGTCCTTCCAGATAGACTACCAGATCTTCTCTGCCCTTGGGCAACCAGTACAGCCAGAGGCCTTCCCCCTTTGCTCTTTCGTCTCTAGACACTCTGTCAGGCACTCCAAGCTGTGAAGTGCCTGGGGGGGAGAAGGAAGAGATTTCAGAGAATGAACACATACAGAGAGAGAGAGACAGAGAGAGAGGCAGGAGATGCTGAGTGGGGATGTCTTGCGTACTGATATCCTGAGGAAAGTGGGAAAATTGGACCCTGGCCTGCTGTGCCAATGCCCTGAAGCAGTCCGCACCAGGGGCTCCCTTGTGCCTGTGTAGCCTTTCCCAGGGTGTGCTCAAATCCTGTGGCCACTAGGTGTCCTGGGTCACAATGGAGGGCCCTGTGTCATCTGCCTGGCGGGCTGGATCTCTGCCACTGGCTGAGTCTTGTCACCAGGCCCATCATAAGCTGCGCCTACTCTTCCGGTGGGGAGACTGTCTCCATGGTGATGGCAAAGAAGCCTTAGTCCCGCCCACCTGGCCTTCACTTCACCTACCCGGCCTGCTGACCCTCACTCAGACCTCTGTGTTGATCAAAATGAATGTCGGCCAGTGGCCAGGTGTCAGCATCTGGGATAAAGGATTCGGGACCTTGCCTGAGGCAGAAGGCAGCCTAGGTCTGCGGGTCCCTGGAAGTCTAGTGAGTTGTGACGCTGCTGCCAGTGACAAATGGTGACTCCCACACTCACATATCCCCTGGTGGCAGAATGATAGCGATGGGTGGAGAAACATGGCTCCTGAGCACACGTTGAATGGGGCACCGGCCGAAGGCCAGGGCCAGGAGTGGACGTCGTGGAGCTGAATGGCGAGCCAGTGAAGGGCCCAAGGATTTCTCCTGTATGTGGCAAACAGGTCATCCGTGTCCCCACGTCCATAAACCATTGGACTGCCGGGGCCCAGGCTGCCAGGATTTCGGCCTTGCCTTCGGAGCCCGGCCACATACGCAGTCTTGCACCGGAGGCGGGGACATGTAGACAGCAAAAATTTGGAAAATGGCAGTGTCTCCTCGATTTCCCCGGCATCGGCCTATCTGAGCGGCATGCTTTGTTTCCTAGTAGGATAAGGCACTGACGGAGAAAGGCAGGATTATGTGTGCAGGAAAGGTGTGTGCTGAGAGGGTGACGACGTTGAGACCAGGTTGGGATCTTTAGTCCCAGGAAAGGCCCCTGGCAGGTGTGGGTGAATGTTCTCTGCCCATCCGAGTTGGCGGGGGGAGGTTTTCAGCAAACAAAGCAGCAGCGGGATTATTCGTAGCCGGAGAGGTTGCATCTGCCCACAAGCTCCACCTGGCCAGGGACCGCCCCTACTGTATTGCCCATGTCAATCAACAGAAGCTAAGACCTTCCAGAGAGACTACCTGCTATTGTCTACCCACGGGGAAGCGGTCCAGCCAGAAGCCTCCGCCGTTTCATCTCCAGGCTCTCTGTCAGGCCCCTCATACTTGTGATGCGTCTCAGGGGTAGAAGGAAGAGATTCCTCTGAATGAACACATCCAGAGAGGGGCCATAGATGCTGAGGAAGGGCACCTTGCCTACTGACATCCTAGCGTAAGTGGTAAAGAGGTACCTGCCTGCTGTCCCAGTGTGTCGAACGTGTCCACATCAGGGATTGGCTACTGTGAAGTTATTCCCTGGTGCCCTCGATTTTGTGGCCAAAGACACAAGGGCCTGTTGTGTGTCCATGGGTACCATGGAGGGCTCTGCAGAACTGGCCGGTTAGGCTGGACTTCTCCTATTGGCTCAGTGTTTGTGACCCGTCCCCGTCAGAAGTTCCGGCCAGCCTTCCGGTGGCTGTCTCCATGGTGATTGGGGAAGAAGCCTTAGGCCCCGCACTCAGCCTTCACCTGGCCTACGTGGCCTCTTTACCCTCATCTGGACCGCCGTGTGGATGAAAGAAAGGATGTCGGCCAGTGACCACGTGTCCTCATTTCCTTTGAAGGATTTCGCTCCTTGCCCGGGCAGAAGACAGCCAAGGTCAGCCTGAGCCTAAACACCTAGTGACCTGTGACACTGCAGCTAGTGATAGATGTAGATTTCCACGCTCAGGTATCCGCAGGTGGCGGATTGAGAGTGGTCGGAGGAGAAGTGTAACTAGAGATCACACACTCACGAGGGCACGGGTCAAAGGTCTCGGAAAATAGCTGAGGTCGTGGAGCCCTAGCGGAGCCAGTCTAGGGCACAGGCCTCCATCCTGTACTTGGCAAATAGGTGGCACCATCTGCAGAGTATGCCACCATCCGCAGACTCTGGACTGCTGGGGCCCTGGACGCCCAGATTTCGGCCTTGTCTTTGGAGAAGTGACGCGCATGCAGTGTGCCACCGGGGGCTGTGGCCCAGCAGAAGCAAAATCTTGAAAATGCGGGCTTCATTTGACTTTGCCTGTGTTCTCCTTTGGCTGAGTGCCATCCTGTGTTTCCTAGCAGGAGAAGCATTCCTGGAGAGAGGCGGATTCCATGTGTGCCGGCAAAGTGTGTGCTGAGATGATGAGTCGCTGGAGACCAGGGTGGACTCTTCAGACCCAGGATAGGCCTCTGGCAGGTATGTGTCAATGTTTTCTGCCCATGGCACTCAGCCGGGTATTTGAATACAATGTTATCAGCGGAATTAGTAGTCTCCGGAGAGGCTGCCCCGTGTCAACAAGCTTCACCCGGCCAGGGTTCACCCGTGATGTAGCTCCCCAATCAGTCACTACTCCCTAGTCCTTCCAGATAGACTACCAGATCTTCTCTGCCCTTGGGCAACCAGTACAGCCAGAGGCCTTCCCCCTTTGCTCTTTCGTCTCTAGACACTCTGTCAGGCACTCCAAGCTGTGAAGTGCCTGGGGGGGAGAAGGAAGAGATTTCAGAGAATGAACACATACAGAGAGAGAGAGAGACAGAGAGAGAGGCAGGAGATGCTGAGTGGGGATGTCTTGCGTACTGATATCCTGAGGAAAGTGGGAAAATTGGACCCTGGCCTGCTGTGCCAATGCCCTGAAGCAGTCCGCACCAGGGGCTCCCTTGTGCCTGCGTAGCCTTTCCCAGGGTGTGCTCAAATCCTGTGGCCACTAGGTGTCCTGGGTCACAATGGAGGGCCCTGTGTCATCTGCCTGGCGGGCTGGATCTCTGCCATTGGCTGAGTCTTGTCACCAGGCCCATCATAAGCTGCGCCTACTCTTCCGGTGGGGAGACTGTCTCCATGGTGATGGCAAAGAAGCCTTAGTCCCGCCCACCTGGCCTTCACTTCACCTACCCGGCCTGCTGACCCTCACTCAGACCTCTGTGTTGATCAAAATGAATGTCGGCCAGTGGCCAGGTGTCAGCATCTGGGATAAAGGATTCGGGACCTTGCCTGAGGCAGAAGGCAGCCTAGGTCTGCGGGTCCCTGGAAGTCTAGTGAGTTGTGACGCTGCTGCCAGTGACAAATGGTGACTTCCACACTCACATATCCCCTGGTGGCAGAATGATAGCGATGGGTGGAGAAACATGGCTCCTGAGCACACGTTGAATGGGGCACCGGCCAAAGGCCAGGGCCAGGAGTGGACGTTGTGGAGCTGAATGGCGAGCCAGTGAAGGGCCCAAGGATTTCTCCTGTATGTGGCAAACAGGTCATCCGTGTCCCCACGTCCATAAACCATTGGACTGCCGGGGCCCAGGCTGCCAGGATTTCGGCCTTGCCTTCGGAGCCCGGCCACATACGCAGCCTTGCACCGGGGGCGGGGACATGTAGACAGCAAAAATTTGGAAAATGGCAGTGTCTCCTCGATTTCCCCGGCATCGGCCTATCTGAGCGGCATGCTTTGTTTCCTAGTAGGATAAGGCACTGACGGAGAAAGGCAGGATTATGTGTGCAGGAAAGGTGTGTGCTGAGAGGGTGACGACGTTGAGACCAGGTTGGGATCTTTAGTCCCAGGAAAGGCCCCTGGCAGGTGTGGGTGAATGTTCTCTGCCCATCCGAGTTGGCGGGGGGAGGTTTTCAGCAAACAAAGCAGCAGCGGGATTATTCGTCGCCGGAGAGGTTGCATCTGCCCACAAGCTCCACCTGGCCAGGGACCGCCCCTACTGTATTGCCCATGTCAATCAACAGAAGCTAAGACCTTCCAGAGAGACTACCTGCTATTGTCTACCCACGGGGAAGCGGTCCAGCCAGAAGCCTCCGCCGTTTCATCTCCAGGCTCTCTGTCAGGCCCCTCATACTTGTGATGCGTCTCAGGGGTAGAAGGAAGAGATTCCTCTGAATGAACACATCCAGAGAGGGGCCATAGATGCTGAGGAAGGGCACCTTGCCTACTGACATCCTAGCGTAAGTGGTAAAGAGGTACCTGCCTGCTGTCCCAGTGTGTCGAACGTGTCCGCATCAGGGATTGGCTACTGTGAAGTTATTCCCTGGTGCCCTCGATTTTGTGGCCAAAGACACAAGGGCCTGTTGTGTGTCCATGGGTACCATGGAGGGCTCTGCAGAACTGGCCGGTTAGGCTGGACTTCTCCTATTGGCTCAGTGTTTGTGACCCGTCCCCGTCAGAAGTTCCGGCCAGCCTTCCGGTGGCTGTCTCCATGGTGATTGGGGAAGAAGCCTTAGGCCCCGCACTCAGCCTTCACCTGGCCTACGTGGCCTCTTTACCCTCATCTGGACCGCCGTGTGGATGAAAGAAAGGATGTCGGCCAGTGACCACGTGTCCTCATTTCCTTTGAAGGATTTCGCTCCTTGCCCGGGCAGAAGACAGCCAAGGTCAGCCTGAGCCTAAACACCTAGTGACCTGTGACACTGCAGCTAGTGATAGATGTAGATTTCCACGCTCAGGTATCCGCAGGTGGCGGATTGAGAGTGGTCGGAGGAGAAGTGTAACTAGAGATCACACACTCACGAGGGCACGGGTCAAAGGTCTCGGAAAATAGCTGAGGTCGTGGAGCCCTAGCGGAGCCAGTCTAGGGCACAGGCCTCCGTCCTGTGCTTGGCAAATAGGTGGCACCATCTGCAGAGTATGCCGCCATCCGCAGACTCTGGACTGCTGGGGCCCTGGACGCCCGGATTTCGGCCTTGTCTTTGGAGAAGTGACGCGCATGCAGTGTGCCACCGGGGGCTGTGGCCCAGCAGAAGCAAAATCTTGAAAATGCGGGCTTCATTTGACTTTGCCTGTGTTCTCCTTTGGCTGAGTGCCATCCTGTGTTTCCTAGCAGGAGAAGCATTCCTGGAGAGAGGCGGATTCCATGTGTGCCGGCAAAGTGTGTGCTGAGATGATGAGTCGCTGGAGACCAGGGTGGACTCTTCAGACCCAGGATAGGCCTCTGGCAGGTATGTGTCAATGTTTTCTGCCCATGGCACTCAGCCGGGTATTTGAATACAATGTTATCAGCGGAATTAGTAGTCTCCGGAGAGGCTGCCCCGTGTCAACAAGCTTCACCCGGCCAGGGTTCACCCGTGATGTAGCTCCCCAATCAATCACTACTCCCTAGTCCTTCCAGATAGACTACCAGATCTTCTCTGCCCTTGGGCAACCAGTACAGCCAGAGGCCTTCCCCCTTTGCTCTTTCGTCTCTAGACACTCTGTCAGGCACTCCAAGCTGTGAAGTGCCTGGGGGGGAGAAGGAAGAGATTTCAGAGAATGAACACATACAGAGAGAGAGAGACAGAGAGAGAGGCAGGAGATGCTGAGTGGGGATGTCTTGCGTACTGATATCCTGAGGAAAGTGGGAAAATTGGACCCTGGCCTGCTGTGCCAATGCCCTGAAGCAGTCCGCACCAGGGGCTCCCTTGTGCCTGTGTAGCCTTTCCCAGGGTGTGCTCAAATCCTGTGGCCACTAGGTGTCCTGGGTCACAATGGAGGGCCCTGTGTCATCTGCCTGGCGGGCTGGATCTCTGCCACTGGCTGAGTCTTGTCACCAGGCCCATCATAAGCTGCGCCTACTCTTCCGGTGGGGAGACTGTCTCCATGGTGATGGCAAAGAAGCCTTAGTCCCGCCCACCTGGCCTTCACTTCACCTACCCGGCCTGCTGACCCTCACTCAGACCTCTGTGTTGATCAAAATGAATGTCGGCCAGTGGCCAGGTGTCAGCATCTGGGATAAAGGATTCGGGACCTTGCCTGAGGCAGAAGGCAGCCTAGGTCTGCGGGTCCCTGGAAGTCTAGTGAGTTGTGACGCTGCTGCCAGTGACAAATGGTGACTCCCACACTCACATATCCCCTGGTGGCAGAATGATAGCGATGGGTGGAGAAACATGGCTCCTGAGCACACGTTGAATGGGGCACCGGCCGAAGGCCAGGGCCAGGAGTGGACGTCGTGGAGCTGAATGGCGAGCCAGTGAAGGGCCCAAGGATTTCTCCTGTATGTGGCAAACAGGTCATCCGTGTCCCCACGTCCATAAACCATTGGACTGCCGGGGCCCAGGCTGCCAGGATTTCGGCCTTGCCTTCGGAGCCCGGCCACATACGCAGTCTTGCACCGGAGGCGGGGACATGTAGACAGCAAAAATTTGGAAAATGGCAGTGTCTCCTCGATTTCCCCGGCATCGGCCTATCTGAGCGGCATGCTTTGTTTCCGAGTAGGATAAGGCACTGACGGAGAAAGGCAGGATTATGTGTGCAGGAAAGGTGTGTGCTGAGAGGGTGACGACGTTGAGACCAGGTTGGGATCTTTAGTCCCAGGAAAGGCCCCTGGCAGGTGTGGGTGAATGTTCTCTGCCCATCCGAGTTGGCAGGGGGAGGTTTTCAGCAAACAAAGCAGCAGCGGGATTATTCGTCGCCGGAGAGGTTGCATCTGCCCACAAGCTCCACCTGGCCAGGGACCGCCCCTACTGTATTGCCCATGTCAATCAACAGAAGCTAAGACCTTCCAGAGAGACTACCTGCTATTGTCTACCCACGGGGAAGCGGTCCAGCCAGAAGCCTCCCCCGTTTCATCTCCAGGCTCTCTGTCAGGCCCCTCATACTTGTGATGCGTCTCAGGGGTAGAAGGAAGAGATTCCTCTGAATGAACACATCCAGAGAGGGGCCATAGATGCTGAGGAAGGGCACCTTGCCTACTG
The DNA here is from genome assembly GCF_030014295.1 of Loxodonta africana. NCBI lineage: Eukaryota > Metazoa > Chordata > Mammalia > Proboscidea > Elephantidae > Loxodonta > Loxodonta africana. The sequence continues at coordinate 17,986 of NW_026974943.1, read as the reverse complement.
ACATCCTAGCGTAAGTGGTAAAGAGGTACCTGCCTGCTGTCCCAGTGTGTCGAACGTGTCCGCATCAGGGATTGGCTACTGTGAAGTTATTCCCTGGTGCCCTCGATTTTGTGGCCAAAGACACAAGGGCCTGTTGTGTGTCCATGGGTACCATGGAGGGCTCTGCAGAACTGGCCGGTTAGGCTGGACTTCTCCTATTGGCTCAGTGTTTGTGACCCGTCCCCGTCAGAAGTTCCGGCCAGCCTTCCGGTGGCTGTCTCCATGGTGATTGGGGAAGAAGCCTTAGGCCCCGCACTCAGCCTTCACCTGGCCTACGTGGCCTCTTTACCCTCATCTGGACCGCCGTGTGGATGAAAGAAAGGATGTCGGCCAGTGACCACGTGTCCTCATTTCCTTTGAAGGATTTCGCTCCTTGCCCGGGCAGAAGACAGCCAAGGTCAGCCTGAGCCTAAACACCTAGTGACCTGTGACACTGCAGCTAGTGATAGATGTAGATTTCCACGCTCAGGTATCCGCAGGTGGCGGATTGAGAGTGGTCGGAGGAGAAGTGTAACTAGAGATCACACACTCACGAGGGCACGGGTCAAAGGTCTCGGAAAATAGCTGAGGTCGTGGAGCCCTAGCAGAGCCAGTCTAGGGCACAGGCCTCCGTCCTGTACTTGGCAAATAGGTGGCACCATCTGCAGAGTATGCCACCATCCGCAGACTCTGGACTGCTGGGGCCCTGGACGCCCAGATTTCGGCCTTGTCTTTGGAGAAGTGACGCGCATGCAGTGTGCCACCGGGGGCTGTGGCCCAGCAGAAGCAAAATCTTGAAAATGCGGGCTTCATTTGACTTTGCCTGTGTTCTCCTTTGGCTGAGTGCCATCCTGTGTTTCCTAGCAGGAGAAGCATTCCTGGAGAGAGGCGGATTCCATGTGTGCCGGCAAAGTGTGTGCTGAGATGATGAGTCGCTGGAGACCAGGGTGGACTCTTCAGACCCAGGATAGGCCTCTGGCAGGTATGTGTCAATGTTTTCTGCCCATGGCACTCAGCCGGGTATTTGAATACAATGTTATCAGCGGAATTAGTAGTCTCCGGAGAGGCTGCCCCGTGTCAACAAGCTTCACCCGGCCAGGGTTCACCCGTGATGTAGCTCCCCAATCAGTCACTACTCCCTAGTCCTTCCAGATAGACTACCAGATCTTCTCTGCCCTTGGGCAACCAGTACAGCCAGAGGCCTTCCCCCTTTGCTCTTTCGTCTCTAGACACTCTGTCAGGCACTCCAAGCTGTGAAGTGCCTGGGGGGGAGAAGGAAGAGATTTCAGAGAATGAACACATACAGAGAGAGAGAGAGACAGAGAGAGAGGCAGGAGATGCTGAGTGGGGATGTCTTGCGTACTGATATCCTGAGGAAAGTGGGAAAATTGGACCCTGGCCTGCTGTGCCAATGCCCTGAAGCAGTCCGCACCAGGGGCTCCCTTGTGCCTGCGTAGCCTTTCCCAGGGTGTGCTCAAATCCTGTGGCCACTAGGTGTCCTGGGTCACAATGGAGGGCCCTGTGTCATCTGCCTGGCGGGCTGGATCTCTGCCATTGGCTGAGTCTTGTCACCAGGCCCATCATAAGCTGCGCCTACTCTTCCGGTGGGGAGACTGTCTCCATGGTGATGGCAAAGAAGCCTTAGTCCCGCCCACCTGGCCTTCACTTCACCTACCCGGCCTGCTGACCCTCACTCAGACCTCTGTGTTGATCAAAATGAATGTCGGCCAGTGGCCAGGTGTCAGCATCTGGGATAAAGGATTCGGGACCTTGCCTGAGGCAGAAGGCAGCCTAGGTCTGCGGGTCCCTGGAAGTCTAGTGAGTTGTGACGCTGCTGCCAGTGACAAATGGTGACTTCCACACTCACATATCCCCTGGTGGCAGAATGATAGCGATGGGTGGAGAAACATGGCTCCTGAGCACACGTTGAATGGGGCACCGGCCAAAGGCCAGGGCCAGGAGTGGACGTTGTGGAGCTGAATGGCGAGCCAGTGAAGGGCCCAAGGATTTCTCCTGTATGTGGCAAACAGGTCATCCGTGTCCCCACGTCCATAAACCATTGGACTGCCGGGGCCCAGGCTGCCAGGATTTCGGCCTTGCCTTCGGAGCCCGGCCACATACGCAGCCTTGCACCGGGGGCGGGGACATGTAGACAGCAAAAATTTGGAAAATGGCAGTGTCTCCTCGATTTCCCCGGCATCGGCCTATCTGAGCGGCATGCTTTGTTTCCTAGTAGGATAAGGCACTGACGGAGAAAGGCAGGATTATGTGTGCAGGAAAGGTGTGTGCTGAGAGGGTGACGACGTTGAGACCAGGTTGGGATCTTTAGTCCCAGGAAAGGCCCCTGGCAGGTGTGGGTGAATGTTCTCTGCCCATCCGAGTTGGCGGGGGGAGGTTTTCAGCAAACAAAGCAGCAGCGGGATTATTCGTCGCCGGAGAGGTTGCATCTGCCCACAAGCTCCACCTGGCCAGGGACCGCCCCTACTGTATTGCCCATGTCAATCAACAGAAGCTAAGACCTTCCAGAGAGACTACCTGCTATTGTCTACCCACGGGGAAGCGGTCCAGCCAGAAGCCTCCGCCGTTTCATCTCCAGGCTCTCTGTCAGGCCCCTCATACTTGTGATGCGTCTCAGGGGTAGAAGGAAGAGATTCCTCTGAATGAACACATCCAGAGAGGGGCCATAGATGCTGAGGAAGGGCACCTTGCCTACTGACATCCTAGCGTAAGTGGTAAAGAGGTACCTGCCTGCTGTCCCAGTGTGTCGAACGTGTCCGCATCAGGGATTGGCTACTGTGAAGTTATTCCCTGGTGCCCTCGATTTTGTGGCCAAAGACACAAGGGCCTGTTGTGTGTCCATGGGTACCATGGAGGGCTCTGCAGAACTGGCCGGTTAGGCTGGACTTCTCCTATTGGCTCAGTGTTTGTGACCCGTCCCCGTCAGAAGTTCCGGCCAGCCTTCCGGTGGCTGTCTCCATGGTGATTGGGGAAGAAGCCTTAGGCCCCGCACTCAGCCTTCACCTGGCCTACGTGGCCTCTTTACCCTCATCTGGACCGCCGTGTGGATGAAAGAAAGGATGTCGGCCAGTGACCACGTGTCCTCATTTCCTTTGAAGGATTTCGCTCCTTGCCCGGGCAGAAGACAGCCAAGGTCAGCCTGAGCCTAAACACCTAGTGACCTGTGACACTGCAGCTAGTGATAGATGTAGATTTCCACGCTCAGGTATCCGCAGGTGGCGGATTGAGAGTGGTCGGAGGAGAAGTGTAACTAGAGATCACACACTCACGAGGGCACGGGTCAAAGGTCTCGGAAAATAGCTGAGGTCGTGGAGCCCTAGCGGAGCCAGTCTAGGGCACAGGCCTCCGTCCTGTGCTTGGCAAATAGGTGGCACCATCTGCAGAGTATGCCGCCATCCGCAGACTCTGGACTGCTGGGGCCCTGGACGCCCGGATTTCGGCCTTGTCTTTGGAGAAGTGACGCGCATGCAGTGTGCCACCGGGGGCTGTGGCCCAGCAGAAGCAAAATCTTGAAAATGCGGGCTTCATTTGACTTTGCCTGTGTTCTCCTTTGGCTGAGTGCCATCCTGTGTTTCCTAGCAGGAGAAGCATTCCTGGAGAGAGGCGGATTCCATGTGTGCCGGCAAAGTGTGTGCTGAGATGATGAGTCGCTGGAGACCAGGGTGGACTCTTCAGACCCAGGATAGGCCTCTGGCAGGTATGTGTCAATGTTTTCTGCCCATGGCACTCAGCCGGGTATTTGAATACAATGTTATCAGCGGAATTAGTAGTCTCCGGAGAGGCTGCCCCGTGTCAACAAGCTTCACCCGGCCAGGGTTCACCCGTGATGTAGCTCCCCAATCAATCACTACTCCCTAGTCCTTCCAGATAGACTACCAGATCTTCTCTGCCCTTGGGCAACCAGTACAGCCAGAGGCCTTCCCCCTTTGCTCTTTCGTCTCTAGACACTCTGTCAGGCACTCCAAGCTGTGAAGTGCCTGGGGGGGAGAAGGAAGAGATTTCAGAGAATGAACACATACAGAGAGAGAGAGACAGAGAGAGAGGCAGGAGATGCTGAGTGGGGATGTCTTGCGTACTGATATCCTGAGGAAAGTGGGAAAATTGGACCCTGGCCTGCTGTGCCAATGCCCTGAAGCAGTCCGCACCAGGGGCTCCCTTGTGCCTGTGTAGCCTTTCCCAGGGTGTGCTCAAATCCTGTGGCCACTAGGTGTCCTGGGTCACAATGGAGGGCCCTGTGTCATCTGCCTGGCGGGCTGGATCTCTGCCACTGGCTGAGTCTTGTCACCAGGCCCATCATAAGCTGCGCCTACTCTTCCGGTGGGGAGACTGTCTCCATGGTGATGGCAAAGAAGCCTTAGTCCCGCCCACCTGGCCTTCACTTCACCTACCCGGCCTGCTGACCCTCACTCAGACCTCTGTGTTGATCAAAATGAATGTCGGCCAGTGGCCAGGTGTCAGCATCTGGGATAAAGGATTCGGGACCTTGCCTGAGGCAGAAGGCAGCCTAGGTCTGCGGGTCCCTGGAAGTCTAGTGAGTTGTGACGCTGCTGCCAGTGACAAATGGTGACTTCCACACTCACATATCCCCTGGTGGCAGAATGATAGCGATGGGTGGAGAAACATGGCTCCTGAGCACACGTTGAATGGGGCACCGGCCAAAGGCCAGGGCCAGGAGTGGACGTTGTGGAGCTGAATGGCGAGCCAGTGAAGGGCCCAAGGATTTCTCCTGTATGTGGCAAACAGGTCATCCGTGTCCCCACGTCCATAAACCATTGGACTGCCGGGGCCCAGGCTGCCAGGATTTCGGCCTTGCCTTCGGAGCCCGGCCACATACGCAGCCTTGCACCGGGGGCGGGGACATGTAGACAGCAAAAATTTGGAAAATGGCAGTGTCTCCTCGATTTCCCCGGCATCGGCCTATCTGAGCGGCATGCTTTGTTTCCTAGTAGGATAAGGCACTGACGGAGAAAGGCAGGATTATGTGTGCAGGAAAGGTGTGTGCTGAGAGGGTGACGACGTTGAGACCAGGTTGGGATCTTTAGTCCCAGGAAAGGCCCCTGGCAGGTGTGGGTGAATGTTCTCTGCCCATCCGAGTTGGCGGGGGGAGGTTTTCAGCAAACAAAGCAGCAGCGGGATTATTCGTCGCCGGAGAGGTTGCATCTGCCCACAAGCTCCACCTGGCCAGGGACCGCCCCTACTGTATTGCCCATGTCAATCAACAGAAGCTAAGACCTTCCAGAGAGACTACCTGCTATTGTCTACCCACGGGGAAGCGGTCCAGCCAGAAGCCTCCGCCGTTTCATCTCCAGGCTCTCTGTCAGGCCCCTCATACTTGTGATGCGTCTCAGGGGTAGAAGGAAGAGATTCCTCTGAATGAACACATCCAGAGAGGGGCCATAGATGCTGAGGAAGGGCACCTTGCCTACTGACATCCTAGCGTAAGTGGTAAAGAGGTACCTGCCTGCTGTCCCAGTGTGTCGAACGTGTCCGCATCAGGGATTGGCTACTGTGAAGTTATTCCCTGGTGCCCTCGATTTTGTGGCCAAAGACACAAGGGCCTGTTGTGTGTCCATGGGTACCATGGAGGGCTCTGCAGAACTGGCCGGTTAGGCTGGACTTCTCCTATTGGCTCAGTGTTTGTGACCCGTCCCCGTCAGAAGTTCCGGCCAGCCTTCCGGTGGCTGTCTCCATGGTGATTGGGGAAGAAGCCTTAGGCCCCGCACTCAGCCTTCACCTGGCCTACGTGGCCTCTTTACCCTCATCTGGACCGCCGTGTGGATGAAAGAAAGGATGTCGGCCAGTGACCACGTGTCCTCATTTCCTTTGAAGGATTTCGCTCCTTGCCCGGGCAGAAGACAGCCAAGGTCAGCCTGAGCCTAAACACCTAGTGACCTGTGACACTGCAGCTAGTGATAGATGTAGATTTCCACGCTCAGGTATCCGCAGGTGGCGGATTGAGAGTGGTCGGAGGAGAAGTGTAACTAGAGATCACACACTCACGAGGGCACGGGTCAAAGGTCTCGGAAAATAGCTGAGGTCGTGGAGCCCTAGCGGAGCCAGTCTAGGGCACAGGCCTCCGTCCTGTGCTTGGCAAATAGGTGGCACCATCTGCAGAGTATGCCGCCATCCGCAGACTCTGGACTGCTGGGGCCCTGGACGCCCGGATTTCGGCCTTGTCTTTGGAGAAGTGACGCGCATGCAGTGTGCCACCGGGGGCTGTGGCCCAGCAGAAGCAAAATCTTGAAAATGCGGGCTTCATTTGACTTTGCCTGTGTTCTCCTTTGGCTGAGTGCCATCCTGTGTTTCCTAGCAGGAGAAGCATTCCTGGAGAGAGGCGGATTCCATGTGTGCCGGCAAAGTGTGTGCTGAGATGATGAGTCGCTGGAGACCAGGGTGGACTCTTCAGACCCAGGATAGGCCTCTGGCAGGTATGTGTCAATGTTTTCTGCCCATGGCACTCAGCCGGGTATTTGAATACAATGTTATCAGCGGAATTAGTAGTCTCCGGAGAGGCTGCCCCGTGTCAACAAGCTTCACCCGGCCAGGGTTCACCCGTGATGTAGCTCCCCAATCAATCACTACTCCCTAGTCCTTCCAGATAGACTACCAGATCTTCTCTGCCCTTGGGCAACCAGTACAGCCAGAGGCCTTCCCCCTTTGCTCTTTCGTCTCTAGACACTCTGTCAGGCACTCCAAGCTGTGAAGTGCCTGGGGGGGAGAAGGAAGAGATTTCAGAGAATGAACACATACAGAGAGAGAGAGACAGAGAGAGAGGCAGGAGATGCTGAGTGGGGATGTCTTGCGTACTGATATCCTGAGGAAAGTGGGAAAATTGGACCCTGGCCTGCTGTGCCAATGCCCTGAAGCAGTCCGCACCAGGGGCTCCCTTGTGCCTGTGTAGCCTTTCCCAGGGTGTGCTCAAATCCTGTGGCCACTAGGTGTCCTGGGTCACAATGGAGGGCCCTGTGTCATCTGCCTGGCGGGCTGGATCTCTGCCACTGGCTGAGTCTTGTCACCAGGCCCATCATAAGCTGCGCCTACTCTTCCGGTGGGGAGACTGTCTCCATGGTGATGGCAAAGAAGCCTTAGTCCCGCCCACCTGGCCTTCACTTCACCTACCCGGCCTGCTGACCCTCACTCAGACCTCTGTGTTGATCAAAATGAATGTCGGCCAGTGGCCAGGTGTCAGCATCTGGGATAAAGGATTCGGGACCTTGCCTGAGGCAGAAGGCAGCCTAGGTCTGCGGGTCCCTGGAAGTCTAGTGAGTTGTGACGCTGCTGCCAGTGACAAATGGTGACTCCCACACTCACATATCCCCTGGTGGCAGAATGATAGCGATGGGTGGAGAAACATGGCTCCTGAGCACACGTTGAATGGGGCACCGGCCGAAGGCCAGGGCCAGGAGTGGACGTCGTGGAGCTGAATGGCGAGCCAGTGAAGGGCCCAAGGATTTCTCCTGTATGTGGCAAACAGGTCATCCGTGTCCCCACGTCCATAAACCATTGGACTGCCGGGGCCCAGGCTGCCAGGATTTCGGCCTTGCCTTCGGAGCCCGGCCACATACGCAGTCTTGCACCGGAGGCGGGGACATGTAGACAGCAAAAATTTGGAAAATGGCAGTGTCTCCTCGATTTCCCCGGCATCGGCCTATCTGAGCGGCATGCTTTGTTTCCGAGTAGGATAAGGCACTGACGGAGAAAGGCAGGATTATGTGTGCAGGAAAGGTGTGTGCTGAGAGGGTGACGACGTTGAGACCAGGTTGGGATCTTTAGTCCCAGGAAAGGCCCCTGGCAGGTGTGGGTGAATGTTCTCTGCCCATCCGAGTTGGCAGGGGGAGGTTTTCAGCAAACAAAGCAGCAGCGGGATTATTCGTCGCCGGAGAGGTTGCATCTGCCCACAAGCTCCACCTGGCCAGGGACCGCCCCTACTGTATTGCCCATGTCAATCAACAGAAGCTAAGACCTTCCAGAGAGACTACCTGCTATTGTCTACCCACGGGGAAGCGGTCCAGCCAGAAGCCTCCCCCGTTTCATCTCCAGGCTCTCTGTCAGGCCCCTCATACTTGTGATGCGTCTCAGGGGTAGAAGGAAGAGATTCCTCTGAATGAACACATCCAGAGAGGGGCCATAGATGCTGAGGAAGGGCACCTTGCCTACTGACATCCTAGCGTAAGTGGTAAAGAGGTACCTGCCTGCTGTCCCAGTGTGTCGAACGTGTCCGCATCAGGGATTGGCTACTGTGAAGTTATTCCCTGGTGCCCTCGATTTTGTGGCCAAAGACACAAGGGCCTGTTGTGTGTCCATGGGTACCATGGAGGGCTCTGCAGAACTGGCCGGTTAGGCTGGACTTCTCCTATTGGCTCAGTGTTTGTGACCCGTCCCCGTCAGAAGTTCCGGCCAGCCTTCCGGTGGCTGTCTCCATGGTGATTGGGGAAGAAGCCTTAGGCCCCGCACTCAGCCTTCACCTGGCCTACGTGGCCTCTTTACCCTCATCTGGACCGCCGTGTGGATGAAAGAAAGGATGTCGGCCAGTGACCACGTGTCCTCATTTCCTTTGAAGGATTTCGCTCCTTGCCCGGGCAGAAGACAGCCAAGGTCAGCCTGAGCCTAAACACCTAGTGACCTGTGACACTGCAGCTAGTGATAGATGTAGATTTCCACGCTCAGGTATCCGCAGGTGGCGGATTGAGAGTGGTCGGAGGAGAAGTGTAACTAGAGATCACACACTCACGAGGGCACGGGTCAAAGGTCTCGGAAAATAGCTGAGGTCGTGGAGCCCTAGCAGAGCCAGTCTAGGGCACAGGCCTCCGTCCTGTACTTGGCAAATAGGTGGCACCATCTGCAGAGTATGCCACCATCCGCAGACTCTGGACTGCTGGGGCCCTGGACGCCCAGATTTCGGCCTTGTCTTTGGAGAAGTGACGCGCATGCAGTGTGCCACCGGGGGCTGTGGCCCAGCAGAAGCAAAATCTTGAAAATGCGGGCTTCATTTGACTTTGCCTGTGTTCTCCTTTGGCTGAGTGCCATCCTGTGTTTCCTAGCAGGAGAAGCATTCCTGGAGAGAGGCGGATTCCATGTGTGCCGGCAAAGTGTGTGCTGAGATGATGAGTCGCTGGAGACCAGGGTGGACTCTTCAGACCCAGGATAGGCCTCTGGCAGGTATGTGTCAATGTTTTCTGCCCATGGCACTCAGCCGGGTATTTGAATACAATGTTATCAGCGGAATTAGTAGTCTCCGGAGAGGCTGCCCCGTGTCAACAAGCTTCACCCGGCCAGGGTTCACCCGTGATGTAGCTCCCCAATCAGTCACTACTCCCTAGTCCTTCCAGATAGACTACCAGATCTTCTCTGCCCTTGGGCAACCAGTACAGCCAGAGGCCTTCCCCCTTTGCTCTTTCGTCTCTAGACACTCTGTCAGGCACTCCAAGCTGTGAAGTGCCTGGGGGGGAGAAGGAAGAGATTTCAGAGAATGAACACATACAGAGAGAGAGAGACAGAGAGAGAGGCAGGAGATGCTGAGTGGGGATGTCTTGCGTACTGATATCCTGAGGAAAGTGGGAAAATTGGACCCTGGCCTGCTGTGCCAATGCCCTGAAGCAGTCCGCACCAGGGGCTCCCTTGTGCCTGTGTAGCCTTTCCCAGGGTGTGCTCAAATCCTGTGGCCACTAGGTGTCCTGGGTCACAATGGAGGGCCCTGTGTCATCTGCCTGGCGGGCTGGATCTCTGCCACTGGCTGAGTCTTGTCACCAGGCCCATCATAAGCTGCGCCTACTCTTCCGGTGGGGAGACTGTCTCCATGGTGATGGCAAAGAAGCCTTAGTCCCGCCCACCTGGCCTTCACTTCACCTACCCGGCCTGCTGACCCTCACTCAGACCTCTGTGTTGATCAAAATGAATGTCGGCCAGTGGCCAGGTGTCAGCATCTGGGATAAAGGATTCGGGACCTTGCCTGAGGCAGAAGGCAGCCTAGGTCTGCGGGTCCCTGGAAGTCTAGTGAGTTGTGACGCTGCTGCCAGTGACAAATGGTGACTTCCACACTCACATATCCCCTGGTGGCAGAATGATAGCGATGGGTGGAGAAACATGGCTCCTGAGCACACGTTGAATGGGGCACCGGCCAAAGGCCAGGGCCAGGAGTGGACGTTGTGGAGCTGAATGGCGAGCCAGTGAAGGGCCCAAGGATTTCTCCTGTATGTGGCAAACAGGTCATCCGTGTCCCCACGTCCATAAACCATTGGACTGCCGGGGCCCAGGCTGCCAGGATTTCGGCCTTGCCTTCGGAGCCCGGCCACATACGCAGCCTTGCACCGGGGGCGGGGACATGTAGACAGCAAAAATTTGGAAAATGGCAGTGTCTCCTCGATTTCCCCGGCATCGGCCTATCTGAGCGGCATGCTTTGTTTCCTAGTAGGATAAGGCACTGACGGAGAAAGGCAGGATTATGTGTGCAGGAAAGGTGTGTGCTGAGAGGGTGACGACGTTGAGACCAGGTTGGGATCTTTAGTCCCAGGAAAGGCCCCTGGCAGGTGTGGGTGAATGTTCTCTGCCCATCCGAGTTGGCGGGGGGAGGTTTTCAGCAAACAAAGCAGCAGCGGGATTATTCGTCGCCGGAGAGGTTGCATCTGCCCACAAGCTCCACCTGGCCAGGGACCGCCCCTACTGTATTGCCCATGTCAATCAACAGAAGCTAAGACCTTCCAGAGAGACTACCTGCTATTGTCTACCCACGGGGAAGCGGTCCAGCCAGAAGCCTCCGCCGTTTCATCTCCAGGCTCTCTGTCAGGCCCCTCATACTTGTGATGCGTCTCAGGGGTAGAAGGAAGAGATTCCTCTGAATGAACACATCCAGAGAGGGGCCATAGATGCTGAGGAAGGGCACCTTGCCTACTGACATCCTAGCGTAAGTGGTAAAGAGGTACCTGCCTGCTGTCCCAGTGTGTCGAACGTGTCCGCATCAGGGATTGGCTACTGTGAAGTTATTCCCTGGTGCCCTCGATTTTGTGGCCAAAGACACAAGGGCCTGTTGTGTGTCCATGGGTACCATGGAGGGCTCTGCAGAACTGGCCGGTTAGGCTGGACTTCTCCTATTGGCTCAGTGTTTGTGACCCGTCCCCGTCAGAAGTTCCGGCCAGCCTTCCGGTGGCTGTCTCCATGGTGATTGGGGAAGAAGCCTTAGGCCCCGCACTCAGCCTTCACCTGGCCTACGTGGCCTCTTTACCCTCATCTGGACCGCCGTGTGGATGAAAGAAAGGATGTCGGCCAGTGACCACGTGTCCTCATTTCCTTTGAAGGATTTCGCTCCTTGCCCGGGCAGAAGACAGCCAAGGTCAGCCTGAGCCTAAACACCTAGTGACCTGTGACACTGCAGCTAGTGATAGATGTAGATTTCCACGCTCAGGTATCCGCAGGTGGCGGATTGAGAGTGGTCGGAGGAGAAGTGTAACTAGAGATCACACACTCACGAGGGCACGGGTCAAAGGTCTCGGAAAATAGCTGAGGTCGTGGAGCCCTAGCGGAGCCAGTCTAGGGCACAGGCCTCCGTCCTGTGCTTGGCAAATAGGCGGCACCATCTGCAGAGTATGCCGCCATCCGCAGACTCTGGACTGCTGGGGCCCTGGACGCCCGGATTTCGGCCTTGTCTTTGGAGAAGTGACGCGCATGCAGTGTGCCACCGGGGGCTGTGGCCCAGCAGAAGCAAAATCTTGAAAATGCGGGCTTCATTTGACTTTGCCTGTGTTCTCCTTTGGCTGAGTGCCATCCTGTGTTTCCTAGCAGGAGAAGCATTCCTGGAGAGAGGCGGATTCCATGTGTGCCGGCAAAGTGTGTGCTGAGATGATGAGTCGCTGGAGACCAGGGTGGACTCTTCAGACCCAGGATAGGCCTCTGGCAGGTATGTGTCAATGTTTTCTGCCCATGGCACTCAGCCGGGTATTTGAATACAATGTTATCAGCGGAATTAGTAGTCTCCGGAGAGGCTGCCCCGTGTCAACAAGCTTCACCCGGCCAGGGTTCACCCGTGATGTAGCTCCCCAATCAATCACTACTCCCTAGTCCTTCCAGATAGACTACCAGATCTTCTCTGCCCTTGGGCAACCAGTACAGCCAGAGGCCTTCCCCCTTTGCTCTTTCGTCTCTAGACACTCTGTCAGGCACTCCAAGCTGTGAAGTGCCTGGGGGGGAGAAGGAAGAGATTTCAGAGAATGAACACATACAGAGAGAGAGAGACAGAGAGAGAGGCAGGAGATGCTGAGTGGGGATGTCTTGCGTACTGATATCCTGAGGAAAGTGGGAAAATTGGACCCTGGCCTGCTGTGCCAATGCCCTGAAGCAGTCCGCACCAGGGGCTCCCTTGTGCCTGTGTAGCCTTTCCCAGGGTGTGCTCAAATCCTGTGGCCACTAGGTGTCCTGGGTCACAATGGAGGGCCCTGTGTCATCTGCCTGGCGGGCTGGATCTCTGCCACTGGCTGAGTCTTGTCACCAGGCCCATCATAAGCTGCGCCTACTCTTCCGGTGGGGAGACTGTCTCCATGGTGATGGCAAAGAAGCCTTAGTCCCGCCCACCTGGCCTTCACTTCACCTACCCGGCCTGCTGACCCTCACTCAGACCTCTGTGTTGATCAAAATGAATGTCGGCCAGTGGCCAGGTGTCAGCATCTGGGATAAAGGATTCGGGACCTTGCCTGAGGCAGAAGGCAGCCTAGGTCTGCGGGTCCCTGGAAGTCTAGTGAGTTGTGACGCTGCTGCCAGTGACAAATGGTGACTCCCACACTCACATATCCCCTGGTGGCAGAATGATAGCGATGGGTGGAGAAACATGGCTCCTGAGCACACGTTGAATGGGGCACCGGCCGAAGGCCAGGGCCAGGAGTGGACGTCGTGGAGCTGAATGGCGAGCCAGTGAAGGGCCCAAGGATTTCTCCTGTATGTGGCAAACAGGTCATCCGTGTCCCCACGTCCATAAACCATTGGACTGCCGGGGCCCAGGCTGCCAGGATTTCGGCCTTGCCTTCGGAGCCCGGCCACATACGCAGTCTTGCACCGGAGGCGGGGACATGTAGACAGCAAAAATTTGGAAAATGGCAGTGTCTCCTCGATTTCCCCGGCATCGGCCTATCTGAGCGGCATGCTTTGTTTCCGAGTAGGATAAGGCACTGACGGAGAAAGGCAGGATTATGTGTGCAGGAAAGGTGTGTGCTGAGAGGGTGACGACGTTGAGACCAGGTTGGGATCTTTAGTCCCAGGAAAGGCCCCTGGCAGGTGTGGGTGAATGTTCTCTGCCCATCCGAGTTGGCAGGGGGAGGTTTTCAGCAAACAAAGCAGCAGCGGGATTATTCGTCGCCGGAGAGGTTGCATCTGCCCACAAGCTCCACCTGGCCAGGGACCGCCCCTACTGTATTGCCCATGTCAATCAACAGAAGCTAAGACCTTCCAGAGAGACTACCTGCTATTGTCTACCCACGGGGAAGCGGTCCAGCCAGAAGCCTCCCCCGTTTCATCTCCAGGCTCTCTGTCAGGCCCCTCATACTTGTGATGCGTCTCAGGGGTAGAAGGAAGAGATTCCTCTGAATGAACACATCCAGAGAGGGGCCATAGATGCTGAGGAAGGGCACCTTGCCTACTGACATCCTAGCGTAAGTGGTAAAGAGGTACCTGCCTGCTGTCCCAGTGTGTCGAACGTGTCCGCATCAGGGATTGGCTACTGTGAAGTTATTCCCTGGTGCCCTCGATTTTGTGGCCAAAGACACAAGGGCCTGTTGTGTGTCCATGGGTACCATGGAGGGCTCTGCAGAACTGGCCGGTTAGGCTGGACTTCTCCTATTGGCTCAGTGTTTGTGACCCGTCCCCGTCAGAAGTTCCGGCCAGCCTTCCGGTGGCTGTCTCCATGGTGATTGGGGAAGAAGCCTTAGGCCCCGCACTCAGCCTTCACCTGGCCTACGTGGCCTCTTTACCCTCATCTGGACCGCCGTGTGGATGAAAGAAAGGATGTCGGCCAGTGACCACGTGTCCTCATTTCCTTTGAAGGATTTCGCTCCTTGCCCGGGCAGAAGACAGCCAAGGTCAGCCTGAGCCTAAACACCTAGTGACCTGTGACACTGCAGCTAGTGATAGATGTAGATTTCCACGCTCAGGTATCCGCAGGTGGCGGATTGAGAGTGGTCGGAGGAGAAGTGTAACTAGAGATCACACACTCACGAGGGCACGGGTCAAAGGTCTCGGAAAATAGCTGAGGTCGTGGAGCCCTAGCAGAGCCAGTCTAGGGCACAGGCCTCCGTCCTGTACTTGGCAAATAGGTGGCACCATCTGCAGAGTATGCCACCATCCGCAGACTCTGGACTGCTGGGGCCCTGGACGCCCAGATTTCGGCCTTGTCTTTGGAGAAGTGACGCGCATGCAGTGTGCCACCGGGGGCTGTGGCCCAGCAGAAGCAAAATCTTGAAAATGCGGGCTTCATTTGACTTTGCCTGTGTTCTCCTTTGGCTGAGTGCCATCCTGTGTTTCCTAGCAGGAGAAGCATTCCTGGAGAGAGGCGGATTCCATGTGTGCCGGCAAAGTGTGTGCTGAGATGATGAGTCGCTGGAGACCAGGGTGGACTCTTCAGACCCAGGATAGGCCTCTGGCAGGTATGTGTCAATGTTTTCTGCCCATGGCACTCAGCCGGGTATTTGAATACAATGTTATCAGCGGAATTAGTAGTCTCCGGAGAGGCTGCCCCGTGTCAACAAGCTTCACCCGGCCAGGGTTCACCCGTGATGTAGCTCCCCAATCAGTCACTACTCCCTAGTCCTTCCAGATAGACTACCAGATCTTCTCTGCCCTTGGGCAACCAGTACAGCCAGAGGCCTTCCCCCTTTGCTCTTTCGTCTCTAGACACTCTGTCAGGCACTCCAAGCTGTGAAGTGCCTGGGGGGGAGAAGGAAGAGATTTCAGAGAATGAACACATACAGAGAGAGAGAGAGACAGAGAGAGAGGCAGGAGATGCTGAGTGGGGATGTCTTGCGTACTGATATCCTGAGGAAAGTGGGAAAATTGGACCCTGGCCTGCTGTGCCAATGCCCTGAAGCAGTCCGCACCAGGGGCTCCCTTGTGCCTGCGTAGCCTTTCCCAGGGTGTGCTCAAATCCTGTGGCCACTAGGTGTCCTGGGTCACAATGGAGGGCCCTGTGTCATCTGCCTGGCGGGCTGGATCTCTGCCATTGGCTGAGTCTTGTCACCAGGCCCATCATAAGCTGCGCCTACTCTTCCGGTGGGGAGACTGTCTCCATGGTGATGGCAAAGAAGCCTTAGTCCCGCCCACCTGGCCTTCACTTCACCTACCCGGCCTGCTGACCCTCACTCAGACCTCTGTGTTGATCAAAATGAATGTCGGCCAGTGGCCAGGTGTCAGCATCTGGGATAAAGGATTCGGGACCTTGCCTGAGGCAGAAGGCAGCCTAGGTCTGCGGGTCCCTGGAAGTCTAGTGAGTTGTGACGCTGCTGCCAGTGACAAATGGTGACTTCCACACTCACATATCCCCTGGTGGCAGAATGATAGCGATGGGTGGAGAAACATGGCTCCTGAGCACACGTTGAATGGGGCACCGGCCAAAGGCCAGGGCCAGGAGTGGACGTTGTGGAGCTGAATGGCGAGCCAGTGAAGGGCCCAAGGATTTCTCCTGTATGTGGCAAACAGGTCATCCGTGTCCCACGTCCATAAACCATTGGACTGCCGGGGCCCAGGCTGCCAGGATTTCGGCCTTGCCTTCGGAGCCCGGCCACATACGCAGCCTTGCACCGGGGGCGGGGACATGTAGACAGCAAAAATTTGGAAAATGGCAGTGTCTCCTCGATTTCCCCGGCATCGGCCTATTTGAGCGGCATGCTTTGTTTCCTAGTAGGATAAGGCACTGACGGAGAAAGGCAGGATTATGTGTGCAGGAAAGGTGTGTGCTGAGAGGGTGACGACGTTGAGACCAGGTTGGGATCTTTAGTCCCAGGAAAGGCCCCTGGCAGGTGTGGGTGAATGTTCTCTGCCCATCCGAGTTGGCGGGGGGAGGTTTTCAGCAAACAAAGCAGCAGCGGGATTATTCGTCGCCGGAGAGGTTGCATCTGCCCACAAGCTCCACCTGGCCAGGGACCGCCCCTACTGTATTGCCCATGTCAATCAACAGAAGCTAAGACCTTCCAGAGAGACTACCTGCTATTGTCTACCCACGGGGAAGCGGTCCAGCCAGAAGCCTCCGCCGTTTCATCTCCAGGCTCTCTGTCAGGCCCCTCATACTTGTGATGCGTCTCAGGGGTAGAAGGAAGAGATTCCTCTGAATGAACACATCCAGAGAGGGGCCATAGATGCTGAGGAAGGGCACCTTGCCTACTGACATCCTAGCGTAAGTGGTAAAGAGGTACCTGCCTGCTGTCCCAGTGTGTCGAACGTGTCCGCATCAGGGATTGGCTACTGTGAAGTTATTCCCTGGTGCCCTCGATTTTGTGGCCAAAGACACAAGGGCCTGTTGTGTGTCCATGGGTACCATGGAGGGCTCTGCAGAACTGGCCGGTTAGGCTGGACTTCTCCTATTGGCTCAGTGTTTGTGACCCGTCCCCGTCAGAAGTTCCGGCCAGCCTTCCGGTGGCTGTCTCCATGGTGATTGGGGAAGAAGCCTTAGGCCCCGCACTCAGCCTTCACCTGGCCTACGTGGCCTCTTTACCCTCATCTGGACCGCCGTGTGGATGAAAGAAAGGATGTCGGCCAGTGACCACGTGTCCTCATTTCCTTTGAAGGATTTCGCTCCTTGCCCGGGCAGAAGACAGCCAAGGTCAGCCTGAGCCTAAACACCTAGTGACCTGTGACACTGCAGCTAGTGATAGATGTAGATTTCCACGCTCAGGTATCCGCAGGTGGCGGATTGAGAGTGGTCGGAGGAGAAGTGTAACTAGAGATCACACACTCACGAGGGCACGGGTCAAAGGTCTCGGAAAATAGCTGAGGTCGTGGAGCCCTAGCGGAGCCAGTCTAGGGCACAGGCCTCCGTCCTGTGCTTGGCAAATAGGTGGCACCATCTGCAGAGTATGCCGCCATCCGCAGACTCTGGACTGCTGGGGCCCTGGACGCCCGGATTTCGGCCTTGTCTTTGGAGAAGTGACGCGCATGCAGTGTGCCACCGGGGGCTGTGGCCCAGCAGAAGCAAAATCTTGAAAATGCGGGCTTCATTTGACTTTGCCTGTGTTCTCCTTTGGCTGAGTGCCATCCTGTGTTTCCTAGCAGGAGAAGCATTCCTGGAGAGAGGCGGATTCCATGTGTGCCGGCAAAGTGTGTGCTGAGATGATGAGTCGCTGGAGACCAGGGTGGACTCTTCAGACCCAGGATAGGCCTCTGGCAGGTATGTGTCAATGTTTTCTGCCCATGGCACTCAGCCGGGTATTTGAATACAATGTTATCAGCGGAATTAGTAGTCTCCGGAGAGGCTGCCCCGTGTCAACAAGCTTCACCCGGCCAGGGTTCACCCGTGATGTAGCTCCCCAATCAATCACTACTCCCTAGTCCTTCCAGATAGACTACCAGATCTTCTCTGCCCTTGGGCAACCAGTACAGCCAGAGGCCTTCCCCCTTTGCTCTTTCGTCTCTAGACACTCTGTCAGGCACTCCAAGCTGTGAAGTGCCTGGGGGGGAGAAGGAAGAGATTTCAGAGAATGAACACATACAGAGAGAGAGAGACAGAGAGAGAGGCAGGAGATGCTGAGTGGGGATGTCTTGCGTACTGATATCCTGAGGAAAGTGGGAAAATTGGACCCTGGCCTGCTGTGCCAATGCCCTGAAGCAGTCCGCACCAGGGGCTCCCTTGTGCCTGTGTAGCCTTTCCCAGGGTGTGCTCAAATCCTGTGGCCACTAGGTGTCCTGGGTCACAATGGAGGGCCCTGTGTCATCTGCCTGGCGGGCTGGATCTCTGCCACTGGCTGAGTCTTGTCACCAGGCCCAT